>NC_086447.1:936069487-936389487 GCF_028390025.1 Pseudophryne corroboree
GCAACAATGTAACAGAAAAGAACAATAGACAGAATAAAGAGAATGAGACACTGAGATGATAGAAAGAAGAGAAGGCAGATACTGTGGATACTTGTCATTAATAAGAGGGACAGAGACCTCCTGCAGCTACGATGGTAATATGTTATATTGCTGGGAGATAGAGGAACATCCTGCCTGAGACCTGGTCTCTCTGCTCCCTGAGACCGGACGCTGCAGAACTGCTTCAGGTGCAATGTAAAGGGGCTCAGACTTCAAAAATGGGCAAAACACGTTTCTCGATACTCGCCTAAAAATAATTCAAATATCTATAAAATGATCCATATAAATGAGACGGAAGCGCTTTGTCTGGACGGGTATTGTGCGTTCCCAGCACTATCTGCCACATTTCATGGCGGATCCGGGCCGGCTTCGCCCCGTCTAAATGGAAAACAAAAAATCCATCAGGGAGACTCATCAATTAAGATTTAGATGAGGAAAACATTGGAGGTTAAGTGACACTTTTATTAATTAGCTAACTAATGCTGATTATAGAAGATACAAAGAGACAAGACTGAAGCCTCTTCCAGTGAGCAGGCGGCGTATTGTTCTGTGATAGGACGGCCTAACGCACATTCTTACAGATAACGCTACTCAGGGCGAAATGAGAGAAATACAGACGTTCCTCATATACAGTTTATGCGCTCTCGTTTTACCACTAAGGGCCGCTATAAGTAGTCGCAGGGTCACAATTGTCAGCTGCGCTGCACAGAAAACTTACGCTGCGGATACATATGTTTTAGGAAGGGTTAGAAAGGTTATTTCACCTTTGACCCTCATTACTGCGTTGTACAGAGAATACAGGGTACAGACTTATCCATGATACAATACAATTTCATTTTATTTCATTGATTTGACATTGGTTTGAGTGTGGGGTCCAGACGACAATAACAGTATAGTATAGACCGCCGCTGAGGGAGACAGTAAGACAGACATATAATATTGTTATGATGAGGTTTTATTTATCGGGTGCCTCAAGGGTTCGGTAGCGCTGTACATAGGAATGCAACAACCACCTGGCTCTAATTACATATAATTACAGTGCTCAAATGCCAAATGTATGTAGAGAATATACTGCAGAGGAGAGAGGGCCCTGCTCTTAATAAATGACACCCTCCTGGATACTGTGTAGTGGAAGCACACACTGACTCCGGACTTGTGCACTACGATTCATTTCATTAGGATGACCGCACACCAGTAACCATCATACAGTTCATGTTCATACCAGCCATGGACAAAGGCTCTCAGCTTCACAGAAACTTCCCAAATAACCCTATTAATGTCTAACTGAGACCTACTCACTAGTCTACTGCCAGGTTTTCCGGCTCTGTTTGATCAGTCACATGCCTTCAGCTGCAACAGGCTGCAGGGGAGAAAACCACTGAGTCCAATCAAGCAGGCAAGACACACATTTCCTGAGATACAAATGCATGGCTTCCCTGGGCGTAACCGCCAAACGCCCCTGGCTCCTCTGTAGCACATTGCTCCTATTGCCACAATACAAATATTGTAGGCCAATATGACAGCTGGGTCACTACAGATTTATTGCCCAATTCTGAGTCTGACACAATGGGGAAAATTTACTAAGATGGGCGTTCTATTTAAGATGGGATTCTATTTCTCATTTATCTAGCACCTTACAGATTATAATACTTGGAATTTAATTGGTTGCTATGGGCAACATCCCATCTTAAATAGAACTCCCATCTTAGTAAACTTACCCCAATGTTGGGTGTAATTGAGTGATTTTTATCTACTGCGCAGGCCTCAGAAAAGCCCCCCTAACCCTGGGACCTTATATTCCAATTGCATCTTCCAACATTCTAGACAATACAGTAATCAAATTGTTTTTGATATAATTATTATCGGTCTTAGTCATTCTATATGCAACTGGGTGCGCGTTTACGCCAGGGATAATTTGTGCTAAATTTTACCCACACAAAATAACTATCTGCTGCTGACGTGTGAACGTTATTTCTAATTATAAAACATGAATTGTGTACAATGTTGATGAAGCAGGAGATATGGCTGCATACTGGCGTCACTGTAAATGCAGCAGGAGATCGGGGCGCCGAGCCGCCGCTGCCGCCGCCGTCCCCTGGGTCTTACACTGCCCTGGCCTACTACTACATGTACTAATTAAGTTATTACAGCTGAATTTGCCCTAACAATTCTCAGTAGACGCAGGGTGGGAATTTGGCTTGGAAAAGACAGACATTGAACTCACAAATCATAACTCACAGAAATAGCTAGTAAAGATCAAGGGGTGGATCAATATCAATTACACCACATTCAAAATGCAAAATTAATATGTGAAACTTGCCAGCTCTATTGGAATTTTTGGTATTAATTGTGAACTGATAGGTTTAATTACATTTTGATGTTTTTTTGTGCCGATATTGATGGACTGCCTGGTGAAATATGTGTTTACAATTGGTTGGGACTGAATATTTCACAGCGATCCCATTCTTCTGCTGTATGGGATTCTTCTCTCATATGTGTGTAACGTTACAGTGCCCGAGTGTGAAATTACAGTGTCCGAGTGTGACATTACAGTGTCCGAGTGTGACATTACAGTGCCCGAGTGTGACATTACAGTGCCCGAGTGTGACATTACAGTGCCCGAGTGTAACACAGTGCCCGAGTGTGACATTACAGTGCCCGAGTGTGACATTACAGTGTCCGAGTGTGACATTACAGTGCCCGAGTGTGACATTACAGTGCCCGAGTGTGACATTACAGTGCCCGAGTGTAACATTACAGTGCCCGAGTGTGACATTACAGTGCCCGAGTGTGACATTACAGTGCCTGAGTGTAACATTACAGTGCCTGAGTGTGACATTACAGTGCCTGAGTGTAACATTACAGTGCCTGAGTGTAACATTACAGTGCCTGAGTGTGACATTACAGTGCCTGAGTGTAACATTACAGTGCCTGAGTGTGACATTACAGTGCCTGAGTGTGACATTACAGTGCCTGAGTGTGACATTACAGTGCCTGAGTGTGACATTACAGTGTCCGAGTGTGACATTACAGTGTCCGAGTGTGACATTACAGTGCCCAAGTGTGACATTACAGTGCCTGAGTGTGACATTACAGTGCCCGAGTGTGACATTACAGTGTCCGAGTGTGACATTACAGTGCCCAAGTGTGACATTACAGTGCCTGAGTGTGACATTACAGTGCCCGAGTGTGACATTACAGTGCCTGAGTGTAACATTACAGTGCCCGAGTGTGACATTACAGTGTCCGAGTGTGACATTACAGTGCCCGAGTGTGACATTACAGTGCCTGAGTGTGACATTACAGTGCCCGAGTGTGACATTACAGTGCCTGAGTGTGACATTACAGTGCCCGAGTGTGACATTACAGTGCCTGAGTGTGACATTACAGTGCCCGAGTGTGACATTACAGTGCCTGAGTGTAACATTACAGTGCCCGAGTGTGACATTACAGTGCCCGAGTGTGACATTACAGTGTCCGAGTGTGACATTACAGTGTCCGAGTGTGACATTACAGTGCCCAAGTGTGACATTACAGTGCCTGAGTGTGACATTACAGTGCCCGAGTGTGACATTACAGTGCCTGAGTGTAACATTACAGTGCCCGAGTGTGACATTACAGTGTCCGAGTGTGACATTACAGTGCCCGAGTGTGACATTACAGTGCCTGAGTGTGACATTACAGTGCCCGAGTGTGACATTACAGTGCCCGAGTGTGACATTACAGTGCCCGAGTGTGACATTACAGTGTCCGAGTGTGACATTACAGTGCCTGAGTGTAACATTACAGTGCCTGAGTGTAACATTACAGTGCCTGAGTGTGACATTACAGTGCCCGAGTGTAACATTACAGTGCCCGAGTGTAACATTACAGTGCCTGAGTGTGACATTACAGTGCCTGAGTGTGACATTACAGTGCCTGAGTGTGACATTACAGTGCCTGAGTGTAACAATTGACAATACTAAATTCCTTTGTCGTATAAACAACCCTTAATGAAGTCTAAGAACACAGTACGCTGTTTACTTAAGAAGTACCGTAAGGGTACGCTAGTTGCGTAACGATCGCTTAGCCGTAGGCGAGACGCTCAAGCGTCACGTTCGCTCACGGCCCAGTGATCACAGGACAGCACGTTATTGGTGATGACTAGAGTAATGATTCGCTATGGCGTAGCGGACGCTCGAGACCACGAGGAGATCACCAGCGGCGCAGACGCTCACAACGCTATACCTTTATGTCTAAACCTTTTATCAATGAAATACACAGAATACCTTAATGTGAATACAGGGTGTAAGTGCAACCTTGTGTAACCTGACTAACTACAAAGCTGCTTGAGCGTCACCGACGCTCAAGTGAACACTTAAAACTATAGGAAATACACAGATACTGGTTTAGGGTCCAAAGCCTATTATCTGTATTATAACTATTATACTTGCAAAAAGAATCACAGTACAAATGATACACTACAATATAACAGAGACTTCCTAACCGAATAACTATACAAGAAATACAATACAATACTATGCTGATCTAATACAATACAATACTAGTCAATGGGAGATACGAGAGAAAGAGAAGGGAGAGAGAGAGAGAGAGAGACGGAGAGAGAGAGATTGGCTCACAGTAAGACAATATGATTACGGAGAAAAACTTACGCACAAAGGGTATGATCGCATGCGCCTCTGGACATCCAGCTTCCCGATTATCAGCAATGAGAACCGTTTGATGAGAAGTGAAAGCTGGATGCCACAGGCCCGTCTTTTATGCTACTCACACAATGCAATCTAATGGTCCCTACAACCTCATTGTCCATTGGACGCAGGAATTCGGCTTCGCACTATAACAAAAGGTCATAGGGTGATTCATACAGGTGGGCTGTGACGATTTCAAACAGCTCAGGTGGGTGGGAAACTAGGTTTCCCGCCGCATACCTGAGTATGCGTAAATAATAGAAATGGACATAAACTTCTTATGTCCATAACTATCCGCACGAGCGATTAATACGCTCCAAACCAACACCGGAATATTGTTAATTAAATACTCTTCCGATGGGTACCAAACACTGCTGTATGATTCCTGTTAGACCCTTCGCACAATACAAAGAGGGATTCCTCCGTTCAGGGACATTCTATATTAACCAAACTTTCAGAATCTATCAAAGGGACCATGGTCTACAAACTACATTAATTGTGAAAATATGTAACGAATGAGTCGCACGCCACGGTTACATAAACTCTACCGTAAATACGCATACCGTGCGTCCGCGGGTGCACGCTATTGCGGGTATGCGCCTTCACGGGAGAGCGTACGCATGCGCAGCGCAGACCAGTGTGCGGTGCAAATATGGCAGAGTGTATGGGGATATTTTTCTGACTTTGACAGTCCACCCTTTGGCAGTCAATAATAACTGCCACCTTCAAAACATTTCAAAAAGGAGAAAAATATAAGTCAGGGGTTAATTGACTTTGACACATTACAGTGCCCGAGTGTAACATTACAGTGCCGGAGTGTAACATTACAGTGCCCGAGTGTAACATTACAGTGCCTGAGTGTAACATTACAGTGCCTGAGTGTAACATTACAGTGCCTGAGTGTGACATTACAGTGCCTGAGTGTAACATTACAGTGCCCGAGTGTAACATTACAGTGCCCGAGTGTGACATTACAGTGCCCGAGTGTAACATTACAGTGCCCGAGTGTAACATTACAGTGCCCGAGTGTAACATTACAGTGCCCGAGTGTAACATTACAGTGCCCGAGTGTAACATTACAGTGCCTGAGTGTGACATTACAGTGCCTGAGTGTGACATTACAGTGCCTGAGTGTAACATTACAGTGCCTGAGTGTAACATTACAGTGCCTGAGTGTGACATTACAGTGCCTGAGTGTAACATTACAGTGCCTGAGTGTGACATTACAGTGCCTGAGTGTAACATTACAGTGCCTGAGTGTGACATTACAGTGCCTGAGTGTGACATTACAGTGCCTGAGTGTGACATTACAGTGCCTGAGTGTGACATTACAGTGCGTGAGTGTGACATTACAGTGCCTGAGTGTAACATTACAGTGCCTGAGTGTGACATTACAGTGCGTGAGTGTGATATTACTGTGCCTGAGTGTAACATTACAGTGCCTGAGTGTAACATTACAGTGCCTGAGTGTGACATTACAGTGCCTGAGTGTAACATTACAGTGCCTGAGTGTAACATTACAGTGCCTGAGTGTAACATTACAGTGCCTGAGTGTGACATTACAGTGCCTGAGTGTGACATTACAGTGCCCGAGTGTGACATTACAGTGCCCGAGTGTAACATTACAGTGCCTGAGTGTGACATTACAGTGCCTGAGTGTGACATTACAGTGCCTGAGTGTAACATTACAGTGCCTGAGTGTGACATTACAGTGCGTGAGTGTAACATTACAGTGCCTGAGTGTGACATTACAGTGCCTGAGTGTGACATTACAGTGCGTGAGTGTAACATTACAGTGCCTGAGTGTAACATTACAGTGCCTGAGTGTAACATTACACTGCCTGAGTGTGACATTACAGTGCCTGAGTGTAACATTACAGTGCCTGAGTGTAACATTACAGTGCCTGAGTGTGACATTACAGTGCCTGAGTGTAACATTACAGTGCCTGAGTGTGACATTACAGTGCCTGAGTGTAACATTACAGTGCCTGAGTGTGACATTACAGTGCCTGAGTGTAACATTACAGTGCCTGAGTGTAACATTACAGTGCCTGAGTGTAACATTACAGTGCCTGAGTGTAACATTACAGTGCCTGAGTGTGACATTACAGTGCCTGAGTGTGACATTACAGTGCCTGAGTGTAACATTACAGTGCCTGAGTGTAACATTACAGTGCCTGAGTGTAACATTACAGTGCCTGAGTGTAACATTACAGTGCCTGAGTGTGACAATACAGTGCCTGAGTGTGACATTACAGTGCCTGAGTGTAACATTACAGTGCCTGAGTGTAACATTACAGTGCCTGAGTGTAACATTACAGTGCCTGAGTGTGACATTACAGTGCCTGAGTGTGACATTACAGTGCCTGAGTGTAACATTACAGTGCCTGAGTGTAACATTACAGTGCCTGAGTGTGACATTACAGTGCCTGAGTGTGACATTACAGTGCCTGAGTGTGACATTACAGTGCCTGAGTGTGACATTACAGTGCCTGAGTGTGACATTACAGTGCGTGAGTGTGACATTACAGTGCCTGAGTGTGACATTACAGTGCCTGAGTGTGACATTACAGTGCCTGAGTGTGACATTACAGTGCGTGAGTGTGACATTACAGTGCCTGAGTGTGACATTACAGTGCGTGAGTGTGACATTACAGTGCCTGAGTGTGACATTACAGTGCGTGAGTGTGATATTACTGTGCCTGAGTGTAACATTACAGTGCCTGAGTGTAACATTACAGTGCCTGAGTGTGACATTACAGTGCCTGAGTGTAACATTACAGTGCCTGAGTGTAACATTACAGTGCCTGAGTGTAACATTACAGTGCCTGAGTGTAACATTACAGTGCCTGAGTGTAACATTACAGTGCCTGAGTGTGACATTACAGTGCCTGAGTGTGACATTACAGTGCCTGAGTGTAACATTACAGTGCCTGAGTGTAACATTACAGTGCCTGAGTGTAACATTACAGTGCCTGAGTGTAACATTACAGTGCCTGAGTGTGACAATACAGTGCCTGAGTGTGACATTACAGTGCCTGAGTGTAACATTACAGTGCCTGAGTGTAACATTACAGTGCCTGAGTGTAACATTACAGTGCCTGAGTGTGACATTACACTGCCTGAGTGTGACATTACAGTGCCTCAGTGTAACATTACAGTGCCTGAGTGTGACATTACAGTGCCTGAGTGTGACATTACAGTGCCTGAGTGTAACATTACAGTGCCTGAGTGTAACATTACAGTGCCTGAGTGTAACATTACAGTGCCTGAGTGTGACATTACAGTGCCTGAGTGTAACATTACAGTGCCTGAGTGTAACATTACAGTGCCTGAGTGTAACATTACAGTGCCTGAGTGTGACAATACAGTGCCTGAGTGTGACATTACAGTGCCTGAGTGTAACATTACAGTGCCTGAGTGTAACATTACAGTGCCTGAGTGTGACATTACAGTGCCTGAGTGTAACATTACAGTGCCTGAGTGTAACATTACAGTGCCTCAGTGTAACATTACAGTGCCTGAGTGTAACATTACAGTGCCTGAGTGTAACATTACAGTGCCCGAGTGTGACATTACAGTGCCCGAGTGTGACATTACAGTGCCCGAGTGTAACATTACAGTGCCTGAGTGTAACATTACAGTGCCTGAGTGTAACATTACAGTGCCTGAGTGTGACATTACAGTGCCTGAGTGTAACATTACAGTGCCTGAGTGTGACATTACAGTGCCTGAGTGTGACATTACAGTGCCTGAGTGTAACATTACAGTGCCTGAGTGTAACATTACAGTGCCTGAGTGTGACATTACAGTGCCTGAGTGTAACATTACAGTGCCTGAGTGTGACATTACAGTGCCTGAGTGTGACATTACAGTGCCTGAGTGTAACATTACAGTGCCTGAGTGTAACATTACAGTGCCTGAGTGTGACATTACAGTGCCTGAGTGTAACATTACAGTGCCTGAGTGTAACATTACAGTGCCTGAGTGTGACATTACAGTGCCTGAGTGTGACATTACAGTGCCTGAGTGTAACATTACAGTGCCTGAGTGTAACATTACAGTGCCTGAGTGTAACATTACAGTGCCTGAGTGTAACATTACAGTGCCTGAGTGTGACATTACAGTGCCTGAGTGTGACATTACAGTGCCTGAGTGTAACATTACAGTGCCTGAGTGTAACATTACAGTGCCTGAGTGTAACATTACAGTGCCTGAGTGTGACATTACAGTGCCTGAGTGTGACATTACAGTGCCCGAGTGTAACATTACAGTGCCCGAGTGTAACATTACAGTGCCTGAGTGTGACATTACACTGCCTGAGTGTGACATTACAGTGCCTCAGTGTAACATTACAGTGCCTGAGTGTAACATTACAGTGCCTGAGTGTGACATTACAGTGCCTCAGTGTAACATTACAGTGCCTGAGTGTAACATTACAGTGCCTGAGTGTGACATTACAGTGCCTGAGTGTAACATTACAGTGCCTGAGTGTGACATTACAGTGCCTGAGTGTGACATTACAGTGCCTGAGTGTGACATTACAGTGCCTGAGTGTGACATTACAGTGCCTGAGTGTAACATTACAGTGCCTGAGTGTAACATTACAGTGCCTGAGTGTGACATTACAGTGCCTGAGTGTGACATTACACTGCCTGAGTGTGACATTACAGTGCCTGAGTGTGACATTACAGTGCCTGAGTGTAACATTACAGTGCCTGAGTGTGACATTACACTGCCTGAGTGTGACATTACAGTGCCTCAGTGTAACATTACAGTGCCTGAGTGTGACATTACAGTGCCTGAGTGTGACATTACAGTGCCTGAGTGTAACATTACAGTGCCTGAGTGTGACATTACAGTGCCTGAGTGTAACATTACAGTGCCCGAGTGTGACATTACAGTGCCCGAGTGTGACATTACAGTGCCCGAGTGTGACATTACAGTGCCTGAGTGTAACATTACAGTGCCCGAGTGTGACATTACAGTGCCCGAGTGTGACATTACAGTGCCTGAGTGTGACATTACAGTGCCTGAGTGTAACATTACAGTGCCTGAGTGTGACATTACAGTGCCTGAGTGTAACATTACAGTGCCTGAGTGTAACATTACAGTGCCTGAGTGTAACATTACAGTGCCCGAGTGTAACATTACAGTGCCCGAGTGTAACATTACAGTGCCCGAGTGTGACATTACAGTGCCTGAGTGTGACATTACAGTGCCTGAGTGTAACATTACAGTGCCTGAGTGTAACATTACAGTGCCTGAGTGTAACATTACAGTGCCTGAGTGTGACATTACAGTGCCCGAGTGTAACATTACAGTGCCCGAGTGTAACATTACAGTGCCCGAGTGTAACATTACAGTGCCCGAGTGTAACATTACAGTGCCTGAGTGTAACATTACAGTGCCTGAGTGTAACATTACAGTGCCTGAGTGTGACATTACACTGCCTGAGTGTGACATTACAGTGCCTGAGTGTGACATTACAGTGCCTGAGTGTAACATTACAGTGCCTGAGTGTGACATTACACTGCCTGAGTGTGACATTACAGTGCCTCAGTGTAACATTACAGTGCCTGAGTGTGACATTACAGTGCCTGAGTGTGACATTACAGTGCCTGAGTGTAACATTACAGTGCCTGAGTGTGACATTACAGTGCCTGAGTGTAACATTACAGTGCCCGAGTGTGACATTACAGTGCCCGAGTGTGACATTACAGTGCCCGAGTGTGACATTACAGTGCCTGAGTGTAACATTACAGTGCCCGAGTGTGACATTACAGTGCCCGAGTGTGACATTACAGTGCCTGAGTGTGACATTACAGTGCCTGAGTGTAACATTACAGTGCCTGAGTGTGACATTACAGTGCCTGAGTGTAACATTACAGTGCCCGAGTGTGACATTACAGTGCCCGAGTGTGACATTACAGTGCCTGAGTGTGACATTACAGTGCCCGAGTGTGACATTACAGTGCCTGAGTGTGACATTACAGTGCCTGAGTGTAACATTACAGTGCCTGAGTGTAACATTACAGTGCCTGAGTGTAACATTACAGTGCCTGAGTGTAACATTACAGTGCCCGAGTGTAACATTACAGTGCCCGAGTGTAACATTACAGTGCCCGAGTGTAACATTACAGTGCCTGAGTGTAACATTACAGTGCCTGAGTGTGACATTACAGTGCCTGAGTGTAACATTACAGTGCCTGAGTGTAACATTACAGTGCCTGAGTGTGACATTACAGTGCCTGAGTGTAACATTACAGTGCCCGAGTGTGACATTACAGTGCCTGAGTGTGACATTACAGTGCCTGAGTGTGACATTACAGTGCCTGAGTGTGACATTACAGTGCCTGAGTGTGACATTACAGTGCCTGAGTGTGACATTACAGTGCCTGAGTGTAACATTACAGTGCCTGAGTGTGACATTACAGTGCCTGAGTGTAACATTACAGTGCCTGAGTGTGACATTACAGTGCCTGAGTGTAACATTACAGTGCCTGAGTGTAACATTACAGTGCCTGAGTGTGACATTACAGTGCCTGAGTGTGACATTACAGTGCCCGAGTGTGACATTAAAGTGCCTGAGTGTAACATTACAGTGCCTGAGTGTAACATTACAGTGCCTGAGTGTAACATTACAGTGCCTGAGTGTGACATTACAGTGCCTGAGTGTAACATTACAGTGCCCGAGTGTGACATTACAGTGCCTGAGTGTGACATTACAGTGCCTGAGTGTGACATTACAGTGCCTGAGTGTAACATTACAGTGCCTGAGTGTAACATTACAGTGCCTGAGTGTGACATTACAGTGCCTGAGTGTGACATTACAGTGCCTGAGTGTAACATTACAGTGCCTGAGTGTGACATTACAGTGCCTGAGTGTAACATTACAGTGCCTGAGTGTGACATTACAGTGCCTGAGTGTGACATTACAGTGCCTGAGTGTGACATTACAGTGCCTGAGTGTAACATTACAGTGCCTGAGTGTAACATTACAGTGCCTGAGTGTGACATTACAGTGCCTGAGTGTGACATTACAGTGCCTGAGTGTAACATTACAGTGCCTGAGTGTGACATTACAGTGCCTGAGTGTAACATTACAGTGCCTGAGTGTAACAGCACATACGTCAAGGTATAATACAGGCTTTATAAAAGAGCCAGTATGAGGTAGACGTGGATGAGGTGGGATTTTCACAGGTGATCACTTACTTGGGCACAGTTGTAACATATTTAGTAGAGATGAGCGGGTTCGGATGTAACGCCAGAATTAACGCCAGTTCGGTTTTATCCGGATGTTTCTTATTGGCTATCCAAAACATGTGACGTTCGTGAGCCAATAAGATGCCGTTTTGAGAACCGAGTTAAACCGAGTAAAACCGAACCCGCTCATCTCTAATATTTAGTAGTTCCAGTGCATAGCATATAAAATAAAAACCACTATTTCAAACACATTTTGGTCAATCCAATTGTGGGTGATGTTTTCCTCCCCTGAGGTAGAGTGAATTCACTTTACTACAGCTTGGACTCTCAGAATTTTGTTCCCAGCCCCTTAGGGCTGCGTCCAAAATTGTGCAAATTCGGGGGTGGGGTGGGGGGATATGGCCAGAGGGGGTGAAGGATGCGGTGCCTTTGCAACGGCAAGTCGTACCATTTGCCCGCAATTCCATTGGCCTGTTTTGTCTATTTCCACAAACAATCCCTCCAAACCACAAAAGTCATTTTTTCTGTACATAAGTATAGACCAATCCTATGTATAGACCTACACAGAGAATGCTTCTTGTCTGCACACTACCAGAATATTATATACAAGTACAGTATCCTTTAATCATTATTAACGTTCATTTATATGAACAAGACTTCCATAGCGCTGTCGTACATTGTTATTGGAACTCACAGCAACATTACATTTACAGACAAGGTACCGACTTTACAGATATACTGCACATAATTATAATCCACATAAACACATAATTATATATTAAATATCTCCCAACCCGACCTCTCCGCTCTGCACAAGATCTGCGTCTCTCACCCACACTCATTACTCGCTCCTACTCACGACTGCAGGACTTTCTTCAGGCTGCACCCACTCTGTGGAATGCCCTCCAACGCACAATAAGACTCTCCTCTAGTCTCCAAACCTTCAAGTGTTCACTGAAAACTCACCTCTTCAGGCAGCTTATCACATTCCAGAACCACTCACTCATCCTTCATAAGCTTTCCTATCCGATTATATCCCCTCTGTACAGTCCACACATATCCTCCACATAATTTATCTTTCTTCACTTTCCCTTCTTTCTGACCATGGTTCATCATTGCTGTTATGTGATATCATACGACCCACCTGGAACCTCTGCAATAGATGCAATAGATAGCACCTATCCTTGTGTATCAATGCCTATTCTCCCTATAGAGTGTAAGCTTACGAGCAGGGCCTTCCTACCTCTATGTCTGTTTGTTTGTTTGTTTGTTTGTTTGTTTGTTTATTACCCAGTTTTGTTTTATCATTGTGTCCATTTGTAAAGCGCAATGGAATTTGCTGCACTATATAAGAAACTGTTCATAAATAAATAAATAAATAATTACAGAGAGAGTGGTGAACGCTCAAAAGAGCTTACAATCTAGAGCAGCGTTTCCCAACCTTTTTAAGGATACTTGAGCATAGGTGAGTATACATGAGCACAGGTGGGAAAACAGTGGATGGGAAATAGTGTTCTAGACTCTTTTTGTTGTAAATAAAAAATAAACACTATTCCGGGCGTGATCACCAGGCCCCTTCCCACACAGTCACTGTACTAGGTCATTCAAGAAAGATCACTTAATGTCTTTTACTGTTTTACTCATTGTAAAAAAACTAGTGATGAGCGGGTTCGGTTCCTCGGGATCCGAACACCCCCGAACTTCACCCTTTTTTGCACGGTTCCGAGCAGACTACGATCCTCCCGCCTTGCTCGGTTAACCCGAGCGCGCCCGAACGTTATCATCCCGCTGTCGGATTCTCGCGAGATTCGTATTCTATATAAGGAGCCGCGCGTCACCGCCATTTTTCACTCGTGCATTGGAGATGATAGTGAGAGGACGTGGCTGGCGTTCTCTCAGTTTCTGTGTTCAGTGTGCTGCAAATATCTGTGCTCAGTGTGCTGCAAATATCTGTGCTCAGTGTGCTGCAAATATCTGTGCTCAGTGTGCTGCAAATATCTACGTTCTCTGCCTGAAAAACGCTCCATATCTGTGCTCAGTGTGCTGCAAATATCTGTGCTCAGTGTGCTTTATTGTGGGGACTGGGGACCAGCAGTATTATATAGTAGGAGGACAGTGCAGAGTTTTGCTGACCAGTGACCACCAGTATACGTTCTCTGCCTGAAAAACGCTCCATATCTGTGCTGCATTGTAGTATATAGTAGAGGGACAGTGCAGAATTTTGCTGACCAGTGACCACCAGAATTATATCAGTACGGTACAGTAGTCCACTGCTCTACCTACCTCTGTGTCGTCAAGTATACTATCCATCCATACCTGTGGTGCATTTAAGTTTTGTACAGTATATATATGGTAGTAGGACAGTGCATAATTTTGCTGACCACCAGTATATAATATATAGCAGTACGGTACAGTAGGCCACTGCTCTACCTACCTCTGTGTCGTCAAGTATACTATCCATCCGTACCTGTGGTGCATTTAAGTTTTTTTGCGCAGTATATATATAGTAGTAGGACAGTGCATAATTTTGCTGACCACCAGTATATAATATAAAGCAGTACGGTACAGTAGGCCACTGCTCTACCTACCTCTGTGTCCTCAAGTATACTATCCATCCATACCTGTGTTGCATTTAAGTTTTTGTGCGCAGTATATATATAGTAGCAGGACAGTGCATAATTTTGCTGACCACCAGTATATAATATATAGCAGTACGGTACAGTAGTCCACTGCTCTACCTACCTCTGTGTCGTCAAGTATACTATCCCATCCATACCTGTGGTGCATTTAAGTTTTGCACAGTATATATATGGTAGTAGGACAGTGCATAATTTTGCTGACCACCAGTCTATAATATATAGCAGTACGGTACAGTAGGCCACTGCTCTACCTACCTCTGTGTCGTCAAGTATACTATCCCATCCATACCTGTGGTGCATTTAAGTTTTGTGCAGTATATATAGTAGGAGGACAGTGCATAATTTTGCTGACCACCAATATATAATATATAGCAGTACGGTACAGTAGGTCACTGCTCTACCTACCTCTGTGTCGTCAAGCATACTATCCATCCATACCTGTGGTGCATTTAAGTTTTTGTGCGCAGTATGTATATAGTAGGAGGACAGTGCATAATTTTGCTGACCACCAGTATATAATATATAGCAGTACGGTACAGTAGGCCACTGCTCTACCTACCTCTGTGTCGTCAAGTATACTATCCATCCATACCTGTGGTGCATTTAAGTTTTGCGCAGTATATAAAGTAGGAGTACAGTGCATAATTTTGCTGACCACCAGTATATAATATATAGCAGTATGGTACAGTAGGCCACTGCTCTACCTACCTCTGTGTCGTCAAGTATACTATCCATCCATACATGTGGTGGATTTAAGTTTTTGCGCGCAGTATATATATATAGTAGTAGGACAGTGCATAATTTTGCTGACCACCAGTATATAATATATAGCAGTACAGTACAGTAGTCCACTGCTCTACCTACCTCTGTGTCGTCAAGTATACTATCCCATCCATACCTGTGGTGCATTTAAGTTTTGCGCAGTATATATATGGTAGTAGGACAGTGCATAATTTTGCTGACCACCAGTATATAATATATAGCAGTACGGTACAGTAGTCCACTGCTCTACCTACCTCTGTGTCGTCAAGCATACTATCCCATCCATACCTGTGGTGCATTTAAGTTTTGTGCAGTATATATAGTAGGAGGACAGTGCATAATGTTGCTGACCACCAGTATATAATATATAGCAGTACGGTACAGTAGGCCACTGCTCTACCTACCTCTGTGTCGTCAAGTATACTATCCAGCCATACCTGTGGTGCATTTAAGTTTTTGTGCGCAGTATATATATAGTAGGAGGACAGTGCATAATTTTGCTGACCACCAGTATATAATATATAGCAGTACGGTACAGTAGGCCACTGCTCTACCTACCTCTGTGTCGTCAAGTATACTATCCCATCCATACCTGAGGTGCATTAAAGTTTTGCGCAGTATATTTAGTAGGAGGACAGTGCATAATTTTGCTGACCACCAGTATATAATATACAGCAGTACGGTACAGTAGGCCACTGCTCTACCTACCTCTATGTCGTCAAGTATACTATCCATCCATACCTGTGGTGCATTTAAGTTGTGTGCAGTATATATAGTAGTAGGCCATTGCTATTGATATATATAATATTACTGGCATATAATTCCACACATTAAAAAATGGAGAACAAAAATGTGTAGGGTAAAATAGGGAAAGATCAAGATCCACTTCCACCTCGTGCTGAAGCTGCTGCCACTAGTCATGGCCGAGACAATGAAATGCCATCAACGCCGTCTGCCAAGGCCGATGCCCAATGTCATAGTAGAGAGCATGTAAAATCCCAAAAAATAAAGTTCAGTAAAATGTCCCAAAAATTTAAATCAAAATTGTCTGAGAAGCGTAAACTTGCCAATGTGCCATTTACGACACGCAGTGGCAAGGAACGGCTGAGGGCCAGGCCTATGTTCATGGCTAGTGGTTCAGATTCACATGAGGATGGAAGCACTCATCCTCCTGCTAGAAAACTTAAAAGAGTTAAGATGGCAAAAGCACAGCAAAGAACTGTGCGTTCTTCTAAATCACAAATCCCCAAGGAGAGTCCAATTGTGTCGATTGCGATGCCTGACCTTCCCAACACTGGACGGGAAGAGGTGGCGCCTTCAACCATTTGCAC
The DNA here is from genome assembly GCF_028390025.1 of Pseudophryne corroboree. Taxonomy (NCBI): domain Eukaryota; kingdom Metazoa; phylum Chordata; class Amphibia; order Anura; family Myobatrachidae; genus Pseudophryne; species Pseudophryne corroboree. The sequence continues at coordinate 936,086,153 of NC_086447.1, forward strand.
GCCCCCTGCAAGTGCTGGAAGGAGCACCCGCAGTCCAGTTCCTGATAGTCAAATTGAAGATGTCACTGTTGAAGTACACCAGGATGAGGATATGGGTGTTGCTGGCACTGGGGAGGAAATTGACAAGGAGGATTCTGATGGTGAGGTGGTTTGTTTAAGTCAGGCACCCGGGGAGACAACTGTTGTCCGTGGGACGAATATGGCCATTGACATGCCTTGTCAAATTACAAAAAAAAATCACCTCTTCGGTGTGGAATTATTTCAACAGAGATGCGGACAACTGGTGTCAAGCCGTGTGTTGCCTATGTCAAGCTGTAATAAGTAGGGGTAAGGACGTTAACCACCTAGGAACATCCTCCCTTATACGTCACCTGGAGCGCATTCATCAGAAGTCATTGACAAGTTCAAAAACTTTGGGTGACAGCGGAAGCAGTCCACTGCCAACTAAATCCCTTCCTCTTGTAACCAGGCTCCTGCAAACCACACCACCAACTCCCTCAGTGTCAATTTCCTCCTTACACAGGAAAGCCAATAGTCCTGCAGGCCATGTCACTGTCAAGTCTGACGAGTCCTCTCCTAACTGGGATTCCTCCGATGCATCCTTGAGTGTAACGCCTACTGCTGCTGGCGCTGCTGTTGTTGCTGCTGGGAGTCGATCGTCATCCCAGAGGGGAAGTCGGAAGACCACTTGTACTACTTCCAGTAAGCAATTGACTGTCCAACAGTCCTTTGCAAGGAAGATGAAATATCACAGCAGTCATCCTGCTGCAAAGCGGATAACTCAGGCCTTGGCAGCCTGGGCGGTGTTAAACGTGTTTCCGGTATCCACCGTTAATTCACAGGAAACTAGAGAATTGCTTGAGGTACTGTGTCCCCAGTACCAAATACCATCTAGGTTCCATTTCTCTAGGCAGGCGATACCGAGAATGTATACAGACCTCAGAAAAAGAGTCACCAGTGTCCTAAAAAATGCAGTTGTACCCAATGTCCACTTAACCACGGACATGTGGACAAGTGGAGCAGGACAGACTCAGGACTATATGACTGTGACAGCCCACTGGGTAGATGTATTGCCTCCCGCAGCAAGAACAGCAGCGGCGGCACCAGTAGCAGCATCTCGCAAACGCCAACTCGTTCCTAGGCAGGCTACGCTTTGTATCACCGCTTTCCAGAATATGCACACAGCTGAAAACCTCTTACGGCAACTGAGGAAGATCATCGCAGAATGGCTTACCCCAATTGGACTCTCCTGGGGATTTGTGACATCGGACAACGCCAGCAATATTGTGCGTGCATTACATCTGGGCAAATTCCAGCACGTCCCATGTTTTGCACATACCTTGAATTTGGTGGTGCAGAATTATTTAAAAAACGACAGGGGCGTGCAAGAGATGCTGTCGGTGGCCCGAAGAATTGCGGGCAACTTTCGGCGTTCAGGCACCGCGTACAGAAGACTGGAGCACCACCAAAAATACCTGAACCTGCCCTGCCATCATCTGAAGCAAGAGGTGGTAACGAGGTGGAATTTAACCCTCTATATGCTTCAGAGGATGGAGGAGCAGCAAAAGGCCATTCAAGCCTATACATCTGGCCACGATATAGGCAAAGGAGGTGGAATGCACCTGTCTCAAGCGCAGTGGAGAATGATTTCAACGTTGTGCAAGGTTCTGCAACCCTTTGAACTTGCCACACGTGAAGTCAGTTCAGACACTGCCAGCCTGAGTCAGGTCATTCCCCTCATCAGGCTTTTGCAGAAGAAGCTGGAGACATTGAAGGAGGAGCTAAAACAGAGCGATTCCGCTAGGCATGTGGGACTTGTGGATGGAGCCCTTCATTCGCTTAACCAGGATTCACGGGTGGTCAATCTGTTGAAATCAGAGCACTACATTTTGGCCACCGTGCTCGATCCTAGATTTAAAACCTACGTTGTATCTCTCTTTCCGGCAGACACAAGTCTGCAGAGGTTCAAAGACCTGCTGGTGAGAAAATTGTCAAGTCAAGCGGAACGTGACCCGTCAACATCTCCTCCTTCACATTCTCCCGCAACTGGGGCTTCGAGGAAAAGGCTAAGAATTCCGAGCCCACCCGCTGGCGGTGATGCGAGTGCTGACATCTGGTTCGGACTGAAGGACCTGCCAACGATTACTGACATGTCGTCTACTGTCACTGCATATGATTCTGTCACCATTGATAGAATGGTGGAGGATTATATGAGTGACCGCATCCAAGTAGGCACGTCAGACAGTCCGTACGTATACTGGCAGGAAAAAGAGGCAATTTGGAGGCCCTTGCACAAACTGGCTTTATTCTACCTAAGTTGCCCTCCCTCCAGTGTGTACTCCGAAAGAGTGTTTAGTGCCGCCGCTCACCTTTTCAGCAATCGGCGTACGAGGTTACTTCCAGAAAATGTGGAGAAAATGATGTTCATCAAAATTAATTATAATCAATTCCTCCGTGGAGACATTCACCAGCAATTGCCTCCAGAAAGTACACAGGGACCTGAGATGGTGGATTCCAGTGGGGACGAATTAATAATCTGGGAGGAGGGGGATGTACACAGTGAAAGGGGTGAGGAATCGGAGGATGAGGAGGAGGTGGACATCTTGCCTCTGTAGAGCCAGTTTGTGCAAGGAGAGATTGATTGCTTCTTTTTTGGTGGGGGCCCAAACCAACCAGTCATTTCAGTCACAGTCGTGTGGCAGACCCTGTCGCTGAAATGATTGGTTTGTTAAAGTGTGCATGTCCTGTTTATACAACATAAGGGTGGGTGGGAGGGCCCAAGGACAATTCCATCTTGCACCTCTTTTTTCTTTCATTTTTCTTTGCATCATGTGCTGTTTGGGGACTATTTTTTGAAGTGCCATCCTGCCTGACACTGCAGTGCTACTCCTAGATGGGCCAGGTGTTTGTGTCGGCCACTTGGGTCGCTTAGCTTAGTCACACAGCTACCTCATTGCGCCTCTGTCACGATCCGGGTATCTGGACGCCATTTCTTACCCATCAGATGCCTCCTAAGGCTGGCTCAGCGCTCCAGGACCGGATCCCATCTGTTATCCTGATGTGTACATTCCTGTATCCTCTCCTGTCTCTCTGAGACGCTGTCACAGTAACGCCATATTACATCTGGCATGGCGTCTCCCGCGGCCTCCGCCGCCGTCCCTGAGCTTCTGCATGCAGAGTGTCAGAGTGGCGATTACGTCAGCCGCGGCCTCCGCTGTGTCCGCGTGGTTGGATGTGCACTTGTCAGCCTGGCGTCTCCTGTCTCCAGTGGCCGGCGCCGCCATTACTGTTTTCATTACCACATGGATTACAAACCAAACTTCCCTCCAAGTGTCTGCATGGGCGCAGCCATCTTGGATTCTGTCAGCTGATCATTTCCTCCAATCTGTTGTCAGTATTGTTAATCTGCATAATTGCCTAGTCAATCCCTTCCTTGCTGCAGGTATAAATACACTGTGCCTGAGCAAGGAAGGCGTCAGTGCTTTGGTTGTCAAACCTAGTTCCTGTTTGTCTCTCTCCTGTGATTGTCTTCCAGGTTCCAGCTCCTGTCTCAAGACTTCCACCATAGAGACCCGCACCAGCATTCCACCTGCGGTGTAGCCTGACTCTCCAATCCATTGTGGATTCATCTGTTTCCAGCTACAACATTACCTGCTTCCAGCTCAGCTTCCAGCAGAGTACAGCTTCCCTTAAAGGGCCGGTGTCCTTTCTACACTTTACCACTCTCCACCGGTATTATTATTTCTCCGCTCTCAAGTTCTACATTTCAGTTCATATTTCATCGCTCCCAAGTTCATTTATTATTTAACTGGTTCCAGCCAGTATCCACTCCGTGCTAACAACAGTCTGGTTCCAGCCAGTATCCACAGCAGCTGTTTTATCTTCAGTAACCCAGCTTTTCCTGGAACACCAGCTGGCACAATCCTGGGTTATCTCCATTGCTACAGTTGGGCCTGGTAAGGACTTTCCATCTAGAAGATCATAAGAACTATCTCACACTACCAGTGCCCTGTGGCTCCTGCCATCCTGTAGTACCCAGGAACTGTATTTATTCTTTGCTGACTTTTACGTTTTCTTTTACTGCTGCTGTGTTGCGGAGTTGTCATAATAAACATCATTGACTTTTATCCAAGTTGTCGTGGTCACGCCTTCGGGCAGTTATTATTCATGTTACTTACATGTCCAGGGGTCTGATACAACCTCCCAGGTTCCGGTACATCTCAGCCCCTACAACTGAGGCTGCCTCCCGTCAGCTCAGGCCCTCAGTTGTGACAGTAAGCACTGACCTAATGAATCCAGCCGGAGACCAGGATCAAGCGGCCAGGCCGATGCAAGAACTGGCAGCCCGACTAGAACATCAGGAGGCTGCACAGGGCCACATCATCCGCTGTCTCCAGGATCTCTCTACTCGGCTGGATGGGATTCAGACAACTCTCCGTGGATCAGGCGCGTCTGGTGCGTCAACCACAGTGACTCCAGCTATAACCCCACCCACCTTACCCATTTCTGCTCCACGTCTTCATCTTCCAACGCCAGCAAAATTTGACGGATCTCCAAGATTCTGCAGGGGATTTCTCAACCAGTGTGAGATTCAGTTTGAGCTACAACCTGGCAATTTTCCCAGTGACCGTACAAAAATTGCCTACATTATTTCTCTTCTCAGTGGCTCAGCCCTTGATTGGGCATCACCGTTATGGGAGAGGTCCGACACCCTGCTATCTTCCTACACTGCCTTCGTGTCAACATTCAGGCGCATCTTCGACGAGCCAGGCCGGGTAACCTCAGCTTCATCCGAGATTCTCCGTTTACGCCAGGGGTCACGTACTGTAGGACAATATCTGATACAGTTCCAGATCCTGGCATCCGAACTGGCATGGAATGACGAGGCCCTGTATGCTGCATTCTGGCATGGCTTATCTGAGCGTATTAAAGATGAGTTAGCTACCAGAGACTTACCTTCTAAGTTAGATGAGCTAATCTCACTCTGCACGAAAGTTGATTTACGTTTCAGAGAGAGAGCAACTGAGCGTGGAAGATCATCTGCTCCAAAATCTTCTGCTCCTCCTCCTCGTCAACTGTCACCATCTAAAGATGAGCCCATGCAACTTGGCCGTTCCCGTTTAACTCCTGCTGAGCGCCGAAGACGTCTCTCCGAGTTTCTCTGTCTCTATTGTGCAGCTCCGTCTCACACCATTAATGCCTGTCCCAAACGTCCGGGAAACTCCAAATCCTAGCTCGCCAAGGAGAGGGCCGGCTAGGAGTAATGATCTCCTCTCCATCTCCTCAAGATTGTAATCTCCCAGTCTCGCTTCAAGTTGCTCAACGTTATCGGAACGTCATTGCCCTCCTTGATTCCGGAGCAGCTGGGAACTTTATTACCGAAGCCTATGTTAAACGGTGGTCCCTACCCACCGAGAGACTTCCTTCGTCCATTTCTTTAACTGCCGTGGATGGCAGCAAAATTTTTGATGCAGTTATTTCTTTAAGGACTCTACCAGTTCGTCTGAGAGTGGGAGTTCTTCATTCCGAACTTATTTCTTTTTTAGTGATTCCAAGAGCCACACATCCTGTGGTCCTGGGCCTTCCATGGCTCCGTCTTCACAATCCTACAATTGATTGGACGACTACGCAAATCCTGGCATGGGGTTCCTCCTGTGCTGAGACATGTTTGTTTAAAGTATTGCCTGTCTGTTCTTCCTCCCCCAGGTCGTCTGATGTTCCACCTCCTCCATATCAAGATTTCACGGATGTGTTCAGTAAAGCTTCTGCTGATATCCTTCCTCCTCATAGAGAATGGGACTGTCCGATTGATCTCGTTCCAGGGAAGGTTCCACCTCGAGGCCGAACTTATCCGTTGTCTCTGCCTGAGACGCATTCTATGGAGGAATATATTAAAGAGAACCTAGCAAAGGGGTTCATTCGACCTTCTTCTTCTCCAGCCGGCGCAGGCTTCTTTTTTGTAAAAAAGAAAGATGGTGGTCTGCGGCCGTGCATCGACTACAGAGGTTTGAACGACATTACCATCAAGAACCGTTATCCTTTACCCCTGATTACTGAGCTCTTTGACAGAGTTAGCGGAGCTACCATCTTTACAAAGCTGGACTTGCGAGGTGCATACAATCTCATCCGGATCCGTGAGGGTGACGAGTGGAAGACCGCCTTTAACACCCGTGACGGACATTATGAGTACCTCGTCATGCCCTTCGGATTGAGCAATGCTCCAGCTGTCTTCCAGCATTTTGTCAATGAGATCTTCAGAGACATTCTATACCGTCATGTCGTGGTCTATCTAGACGATATCCTCATTTTTGCCAACGATTTAGAGGAACATCGTTTTTGGGTTAAAGAGGTTCTGTCCCGTCTCCGTGTCAATCATCTCTATTGCAAATTAGAAAAATGCGTCATTGAAGTCAAGTCCATTCCGTTTCTAGGGTACATTGTGTCCGGTTCCGGACTAGAGATGGATCCTGAGAAACTACAAGCAATCCAAAATTGGCCGGTACCCTTAACCCTCAAAGGGGTCCAGAGGTTCTTAGGGTTCGCCAACTATTACCGAAAGTTTATACGAGACTTTTCCACCATTGTGGCGCCTATTACTGCTTTCACTAAGAAGGGTGCTAACCCGTCCAAGTGGTCTGAAGAAGCCATGCAAGCATTTCATCTTTTAAAACAAAGGTTCATCTCTGCGCCTGTTCTGAAACAGCCTGACATCGACTCTCCTTTCATCTTAGAGGTGGATGCCTCCTCCGTTGGAGTAGGAGCGGTGTTATCTCAGAGGGCTAAAGATGGCCATTTACACCCTTGCAGTTTCTTCTCCCGGAAGTTCTCCCCAGCTGAGCGCAACTATGCCATTGGCGACCAGGAGTTGCTAGCCATCAAGCTCGCTCTAGAAGAGTGGAGGTATCTGTTGGAGGGAGCTTCTCATTCAATCACCATACTTACAGACCACAAGAACCTTTTATACCTGAAGGGCGCACAATGTCTCAACCCTCGTCAGGCCAGATGGGCACTTTTCTTTTCCAGGTTCGACTTTAAACTCCAGTTCTGTCCGGGTTCTCAGAATCGCAAGGCCGATGCCCTTTCCCGCTCATGGGAGCAAGAAAATGAGTCAGAGTCTTCAGACAAGCATCCTATTATAAATCCGTTGGCATTCTCCACGGTAGGGATGGACTCTACGCCCCCATCAGGGAAAAGTTTTGTGAAGCCGATGCTAAGGAAGAAGCTCATGCATTGGGCCCATGCTTCCCGTTTTGCCGGACATACAGGTATCCAAAAAACCCTGGAGTTTATCTCTAGGTCCTATTGGTGGCCAACTCTGAAAAAGGACGTCTTGGAGTTTATTGCATCTTGCCCAAAGTGTGCCCAACATAAAGTATCCCGCCAGTCGCCTGCCGGGCAACTGGTTCCACTATCCGTTCCCCGTCGACCATGGACCCACTTGTCGATGGATTTCATTACAGACTTACCCATGTGCAACAAGTTCAATACCATCTGGGTGGTAGTTGACCGGTTCACCAAGATGGCACACTTCATTCCTCTCACCGGTCTTCCGTCAGCTTCCAAGTTGGCTCAAGTATTCATACAAGAGATCTTCCGACTCCACGGTCTTCCTGAAGAAATTATCTCAGATCGAGGAGTTCAATTCACAGCCAAATTCTGGCGAAGTTTATGTCAAGTCCTCCAAGTCAAGCTAAAGTTTTCCACGGCTTACCATCCTCAGACCAATGGTCAAACCGAGAGGGTGAATCAGGACTTGGAGGCCTTCCTCCGCATCTATGTGTCCTCCTCTCAAGATGACTGGGTTCAATTACTTCCCTGGGCCGAGTTCTGTCATAACAACCAGTATCATTCTTCATCTGCTTCAACACCATTCTTCACTAACTTTGGATTCCACCCTAAAGTCCCTGAGTTCCAACCGCTTCCAGCAACTTCTGTTCCCGCAGTGGATATCACCTTGCATCAGTTTGCCAATATCTGGAAGAGCGTACGATCAGCTCTGCTAAAGGCATCGTTCAGGTACAAGAAGTTTGCGGATAAGAAGCGTCGAGCAGTTCCTGCTCTCAAGGTGGGTGATCGGGTATGGTTATCCACGAAGAATTTGAGGTTAAGAGTTCCCAGTATGAAGTTTGCACCTCGCTATATCGGTCCTTTCAAGATTGAACAAGTCATCAATCCTGTTGCTTACAGACTCCAGTTGCCTCCCTTCTTAAAAATACCCAGGACATTCCATGTTTCCCTGTTGAAACCGCTGATCTTGAATCGGTTTCATTCCTCACTTCCTCCAACTCCGAAAGTCCAAACTCAACGAGGCGTTGAGTATGAAGTGGCCAAGATCCTGGACTCACGTCACCGTTACGGTCAACTACAATATCTTATTGACTGGAAGGGTTATGGTCCTGAGGAACGTTCGTGGACCAATGCTTCTGATGTCCATGCTCCTGCCTTGGTCCGGAGATTCCATTCCAAGTTTCCTCAAAAGCCAAAGAAGTGTCCTGGGGCCACTCCAAAAGGGGGGGGTGCTGTCACGATCCGGGTATCTGGATGCCATTTCTTACCCATCAGATGCCTCCTAAGGCTGGCTCAGCGCTCCAGGACCGGATCCCATCTGTTATCCTGATGTGTACATTCCTGTATCCTCTCCTGTCTCTCTGAGACGCTGTCACAGTAACGCCATATTACATCTGGCATGGCGTCTCCCGCGGCCTCCGCCGCCGTCCCTGAGCTTCTGCATGCAGAGTGTCAGAGTGGCGATTACGTCAGCCGCGGCCTCCGCTGTGTCCGCGTGGTTGGATGTGCACTTGTCAGCCTGGCGTCTCCTGTCTCCAGTGGCCGGCGCCGCCATTACTGTTTTCATTACCACATGGATTACAAACCAAACTTCCCTCCAAGTGTCTGCATGGGCGCAGCCATCTTGGATTCTGTCAGCTGATCATTTCCTCCAATCTGTTGTCAGTATTGTTAATCTGCATAATTGCCTAGTCAATCCCTTCCTTGCTGCAGGTATAAATACACTGTGCCTGAGCAAGGAAGGCGTCAGTGCTTTGGTTGTCAAACCTAGTTCCTGTTTGTCTCTCTCCTGTGATTGTCTTCCAGGTTCCAGCTCCTGTCTCAAGACTTCCACCATAGAGACCCGCACCAGCATTCCACCTGCGGTGTAGCCTGACTCTCCAATCCATTGTGGATTCATCTGTTTCCAGCTACAACATTACCTGCTTCCAGCTCAGCTTCCAGCAGAGTACAGCTTCCCTTAAAGGGCCGGTGTCCTTTCTACACTTTACCACTCTCCACCGGTATTATTATTTCTCCGCTCTCAAGTTCTACATTTCAGTTCATATTTCATCGCTCCCAAGTTCATTTATTATTTAACTGGTTCCAGCCAGTATCCACTCCGTGCTAACAACAGTCTGGTTCCAGCCAGTATCCACAGCAGCTGTTTTATCTTCAGTAACCCAGCTTTTCCTGGAACACCAGCTGGCACAATCCTGGGTTATCTCCATTGCTACAGTCGGGCCTGGTAAGGACTTTCCATCTAGAAGATCATAAGAACTATCTCACACTACCAGTGCCCTGTGGCTCCTGCCATCCTGTAGTACCCAGGAACTGTATTTATTCTTTGCTGACTTTTACGTTTTCTTTTACTGCTGCTGTGTTGCGGAGTTGTCATAATAAACATCATTGACTTTTATCCAAGTTGTCGTGGTCACGCCTTCGGGCAGTTATTATTCATGTTACTTACATGTCCAGGGGTCTGATACAACCTCCCAGGTTCCGGTACATCTCAGCCCCTACAACTGAGGCTGCCTCCCGTCAGCTCAGGCCCTCAGTTGTGACAGCCTCTTTTTTTCTTTGCATCATGTGCTGTTTGGGGACAATTTTTTTAATCTGGCATCCTGTCTGACACTGCAGTGCCACTCCTAGATGGGCCATGTGTTTGTGTCGGCCACTTGGGTCGCTTAGCTTAGCCATCCAGCGACCTTGGTGCACCTCTTTTTTTCTTTGCATCATGTGCTGTTTGGGGACTATTTTTTGAAGTGCCATCCTGTCTGACAATGCAGTGCCACTCCTAGATGGGCCAGGTGTTTGTGTCGGCCACTTGGGTTGCTTAGTTTAGTCACACAGCTACCTCATTGCGCCTCTTTTTTTCTTTGCATCATGTGCTGTTTGGGGACTATCTTTTAAATCTGCCATCCTGTCTGACACTGCAGTGCCACTCCTAGATGGGCCATGTGTTTGTGTCGGCCACTTGGGTCGCTTAGCTTAGCCATCCAGCGACCTTGGTGCACCTCTTTTTTTCTTTGCATCATGTGCTGTTTGGGGACTATTTTTTGAAGTGCCATCCTGTCTGACAATGCAGTGCCACTCCTAGATGGGCCAGGTGTTTGTGTCGGCCACTTGGGTTGCTTAGTTTAGTCACACAGCTACCTCATTGCGCCTCTTTTTTTCTTTGCATCATGTGCTGTTTGGGGACTTTTTATTTTGAAGTGCCATCATGCCTGACACTGCAGTGCCACTCCTAGATGGGCCAGGTGTTTGTGTCGGCCACTTGTGTCGCTTATCTTAGTCACACAGCGACCTTGGTGCGCCTCTTTTTTTCTTTGCATCATGTGCTGTTTGGGGACAATTTTTTTAATCTGCCATCCTGTCTGACACTGCAGTGCCACTCCTAGATGGGCCAGGTGTTTGTGTCGGCCACTTGTGTCGCTTAGCTTAGCCATCCAGCGACCTCGGTGCAAATTTTAGGACTAAAAATAATATTGTGAGGTGTGAGGTGTTCAGAATAGACTGGAAATGAGTGGAAATTATGGTTATTGAGGTTAACAATACTATGGGGTCAAAATGACCCCCAAATTCTATGAATTAAGCTGTTTTTGAGGGTTTTTTGTAAAAAAAAACACCCAAATCCAAAATACACCCGAATCCGACAAAAAAATTTCAGGGAAGTTTTGCCAAAACGCGTCCGAATCCAAAACACGGCCGCGGAACCGAATCCAAAACCAAAACACAAAACCCGAAAAATGTCCGGTGCACATCACTAAAAAAAACTATGCAAAAACATATGAGAAAGTCCCATACGTCCCATATAATAGATCCTATAGCTCTTACAGGACTAACATAATGCCGCTGTGTCCGCTGTGTTAATGGATTGAGCCAGGCCTAAAGTCCCACAGCAAAATAGGAGAAATATCTGTGATTTTGCCAGAACAAAACCTATTACACTCCGGCCCATGAATTCCTATAAAGAGCATCCATCGTTCACCAAAAGAAAAACAGCAAAAAGCAACAGGATGTATTACAGTCAGCTGTGAGGTATACACAGATATTCCATGTAACAGTAAATGTATTCTGTACGTCCCGTCGGTAACAAAGGCTGCAATATATATATATATCTCCTATATAATAGCCCAGATCTGTGACTTTGTGTCTGTGAGTATAACACTGGGCGTGGCTAAGAGCTCTCATTGGGTTAGCAGCAGGTCTGTCACACCCAGCCTACACAGGTTACATCCAATGGGAGGCCGTGTCCTCCCAGAGCAGGATTAACAATGGGGCTGATGGAGCTGCAGCTCCAGCCCCACACCCCAAAAAAGGCCCACTGCATCTGCAGCAACACACCCTCCAACACTTTAAACATAAAAATCGCTACAAAATCAAAAAGGGGGCGTGAGAGCCAGAAAACGATACAGACCATGAAAAAAAGGGACTGTACCTGCCAAAAAGGTGCAGCTGGAGGGTATGCCACTGCATCTGCAGCAAGTCTCTGCACTGTAGATAGGGGGGGAAAACATCCTTTTACTGCAGCGTCCTATGTCCTGCTGCCAGTCCGCCTGCCCCCTGCGGCATCAACAATCCCCACTCCCTAGCCGCAGCGCAGGTGGAACAAAAGCTGCTGCGGCCACCGGCATAGATGTGTATGAAAGCGGCGCAGCGGAAGGCTTTCATAGCCCTCCCTGCGCCACATACTCTCTGAGCCCCGGAGCCTCCTCTGCGCGTGATGTCACAGAAGTGCCTCCCCACCACAGCCGCGCCCAGATCCCCAGAGGCCCTGACTCCGCAACACAGCACCTGGGCTGCCGGCCTGGAAGCCCCGAGATGGCTAATGTAACGGATAGAGTGGGTGATATCGCGGAGGGTAATGTCTGTACGCTGAATCAATGTAAAAGGTGAGAGTGCTGTGCAGTGCAGTGGGTGTGCAGTGTCACTAACACTGCACAGCACTCTCACCTTTTACATTGATTCAGCCAGTCACTCAGTTCTGCCAGCCAGTCACTATTGTTAGCACCGGTGTCCCAACGCGCCGCATTACAGGGAAGTAGACGCACTAAATAAACTACAGCTCCCAGCAGCCCTTAGCGCTGAAGAATTCCGGCCGTCAGGGCTGCTGGGAGCTGTAGTTTATTGAGTGCATCTTCTTCCCTGTAATGCGGCGCGTTGGGACACCGGCGCTAACAATAGTGACTGGCTGCTGTGCGAGTCTCCGGGAGAGCCACTGCCAAAGGGAGAACAGCAGCTTAGCTGCTTCCAGGAGGAGAAGCAGGAGAAGCATTACCCGCCCCTCCCCCACTCACAGTACCTCCGGGCCCTATCCGTGGCTCCCCCCTCCACCACCTGCGGTGGCTCCAAACCTCCTCCCCCACCCGCAACACCTCCGCACCCGCCCCTCCCCCACCCGCAGCACCACCGCACCCACCCCCGCAACCACCCCTCCCCCAACTGCGTCTCCCCTGGACCCCCTCCCCAATCCGCGTCTCCCCCGCACCTGCCACTCCCCCAACCACAGCGCCTACTAGGTGATTCATCAGGCCCTGCGTGCGCTGTTCACGCCGTTGCAAGGAGCTACGACCCCTTAACCATTGCATGCTTTGTACGTGCAATATTTAACCACTCACACAATTATAATTGGAGGTAACACTCCATATAATAAAACTATTGCACGCCACAAGAGCGTGCAAGGATTAAGGGGGCGTAGCACCTTACGACGGTGTGAAGAGCGCCAGTAGGGCGCGATGAATCACCTAGTTCTATTACATTAACTTAAAAAAATACAGATGCTGTATAAACAAGTCACCGTTGTTTCTTCAGTCCCTGCGCTCGGTGTCACTCTATCAGCGCACGCCTAGTATAGTCGCACAGAAAGCGGGAAATCACACGCACGCTCCAGTAACAGTTTCTACACTTAATCCAGCGCACAATGATGAAGCCGTTCCTGCAGAATGTCAGCGCAGGTGATCCGGGATATCCCTCGCAATGCAGAGGTCTGGGGGCTGTTGCAGGAGGGCGCTGATAGAAATTGGCTGTGTGCTCCTGTAGTGTTTGTCAGGCTGCACACGGCAGAGATACAATGTAGCGCCTATGCGCTCCATTGTAGCCAATGGTGGGAACTCTGCGGTCAGCGGTTGACCGAAAGTAACCTCACCGCTGAGCGCAAAGTTCCCACCATTGGCTACAATGGAGCGCATAGGCGCTACATTGTATCTGTGCCGTGTGCAGCCTGACAGACACTACAGGAGCACACAGCCAATCAGGAGGGTGCCGCGAAGTGGCGCTCCCTGATTGGCTGAAGGGACCCTCTTTGACAGGAGTCAGGGGGGGTCCTGGCAGTCGGGGAAAGGGGTCCCATGTGTAAACATGGGGCCCCTTTCAGTGCGTGGTCGGGTTTCCGTTTTATTATTTTGCCAAGTACGTGGATTATACAAAGGTCTGATTTTACACTGGATTATGTGAGTATAATTTTATTCACAGGTACCCCGAGGATTCTACATGGAGAAGAGGACAGAGCCTCGTGGGAACATAGGTAAGTATGTGTGTATGGAGGTGTGCATGTATGTAATAAACTTATACTTTCACGGTGTGTGTGTCCTGTTTTTTTGGGGGTATTTTTTTAGTAGTAGTACTACAGGTACCAGCGGGCCTGGGTTTCCACCGCATGCTGGTACTTGTGGCTCTCCAAGTACCAGCTTGCGGGGGAGGCTTGCTGGGACTTGTAGTACTGCTACTAAAAACAATATTCAAATTTTTTCACAAGGCTATCAGCCCCCCATCCGCCGCCTTTGGATTGGGGGGACAGCCTCGGGCTTCACCCCTGGCCCTTAGGTGGCTGGAGGGGGGGACCCCTTGATTTAAGGGGTTCCCACTCCTCCAGGGTACCCCGGCCAGGGGTGACTAGTTGGGTATGTAATGCCAGGGCCGCAGGGACCACTATAAAAGTGTCCCCCGGCTGTGGCATTATGTACCTGGCTAGTGGAGCCCGGTGCTGGATTTAAAAATACGGGGGACCCCTACGCTTTTTGTCCCCCGTATTTTTGGAACCAGGACCAGGCACAGAGCCCGGAGCTGGTTGATTAAATATGGGGGAACCCCTGTCATTTTTCCCCCCATATTTTGTCAACTAGGACCGGCTCAAAGAGCCCGAGGCTGGTTATGCTTAGGAGGGGGGACCCCACGCAATTTTTTTTTACTTTTTTAAGACTTTAATGAACTTTTAAAGGTACACAATGAAGCCCTGCACGGATCTCACAGATCCGGCTGGGATTCCTTGTGTTTTGTCAGGCAGTGTTTTACTCATCACTCCCGTAAAACACTGCCTGATATTACGAATCACATCGACATCGGAAAAAACGAATGTGCAAAACTCGGCAGCTTAGTGAATGACCGTATCAGGATTCAAAAAGTTGCAGTAAAATGCACCCGATACCATTCGAGATCAAACACCCTTAAAAAAAGGCAAAAACATGAATATTAGTAAATAAACCCCCTGGTGAGTTATGTACAAAGCATCAATGTGGCAAACAATTCCATAGGCTGGCATTATCTGAAATGGTAAAAGAGAAAAGAAAACGGTGAGGAAAGTTCTCATTTTTATATCCAGTGTGTGCTGCACGTCCTATGGTTCCTGCAATGTGCGAGTGTAAAATAATGATATCAATATTACAGGGGATGTATCAACTGCGGAGAGGGGTTACGTGAACCCATTACCATTTCTGAAATCTTGAATAGGATTTTGAATATTCCAGGCATTGTGCCACCTAATTGGTAAGTGGGCAGAGACGGTGTCATTAGACGTATTCATCTGACTGGACAGGTGCCAGATGGCTGCCAATAGGAAGCTGCGGGCAACCTGGCACGTCCTTCAAGAATCTCAATCCAGAATTTGGTGGCTTTGATCTTAAGGTGACACCTAATTGTCAGAAGTGTGAGCGACTATAGGGGTAATTCAGATCTGATCGCAGCAGCAAATTTGTTAGCAGTTGGGCAAAACCATGGGGGTCATTCCGAGTTGTTTGCTCGCAAGTGAATTTTAGCAGATTTGCTCATGCTAAGCCGCCGCCTACTGGGAGTGAATCTTAGCATCTTAAAATTGCGAACGATGTATTCGCAATATTGCGATTACACACCTCGTAGCAGTTTCTGAGTAGCTTCAGACTTACTCGGCATCTGCGATCATTTCACTGCTTGTCGTTCCTGGTTTGACGTCACAAACACACCCAGCGTTCGCCCAGACACTCCCCCGTTTCTCCGGCCCTCCTGCGTTTTTTCCGGAAACGGTAGCGTTTTTTCCCACACGCCCATAAAACGGCCTGTTTCCGCCCAGTAACACCCATTTCCTGTCAATCACATTACGATTGCCAGAACGATGAAAATGCCGTGAGTAAAATTCCTAAGTGCATAGCAAATTTACTTGGCGCAGTCGCATTGCGGACATTGCGCATTAAGCGGAAAATCGCTGCGATGCGAAGATTTTTACCGAGCGAACAACTCGGAATGACCCCCCATGTGCACTGCAGGCGGTGCAGATGTAACATGTGCAGAGAGAGTTAGATTTGGGTGGGTTATATTGTTTCTGTGCAGGGTAAATACTGGCTGCTGTATTTTTACACTGCAATTTAGATTTCAGTTTGAACACACCCCAACCAAATCTAACTCTCTCTGCACATGTTACATCTGCCCCAACTGCAGTGCACATGGGGGGTCATTCCGAGTTGATCGCTAGCTGCCGTTGTTCGCATTGCAGCGATCAGGCAGAAAATTGACATTTCTGCGCATGCGTATGGTACGCAGTGCGCACGCGCGTCGTACTTTCACAAAAGCCGACTTAGTTTCACACAAGGTCTAACGACGCTTTTCAGTCGCACTGCTCGCCGCAGAGTGATTGACAGGAAGTGGGTGTTTCTGGGTGGTAACAGACCATTTAGTGTAAGAAAAACCGCAGGCGTGTCAGATAAAAACGCAGGAGTGGCTGGGGAAACGGAGGCGTGGTTGGCCGAACGCAGGGCGTGTTTGTTACGTCAAAGCAGGAACTAAACAGTCTGTAGTGATCACTAGTTAGGAGTAGGTCTCGAGCTGCTCAGAAACTGCACAATCTTTTTTTTGTAGCAGCGTTGCGATCCTTTCGTTCGCACTTCTGCTAAGCTAAGATACACTCCCAGAGGGCGGCGGCTTAGCGTTTGCACGGGTGCTAAAAGCAGCTAGCGAGCAATTAACTCGGAATGAGGGCCCTGGTTTGGCCCAACTGCTAACAAATTTGCTGCTGCAATCAGGTCTGAATTAGGCCCTATAACATAATACAAGGTAAGGCCAGGCAGGGAAGAGATAGGCTGCATTAATGTCATAAATCCTAGAACACAAAAATGGAGATTCTGACTAAAGCGGCAGTACCTGCACTCAGAGTCACCAATACCGATCAATAACTGTTTCTGATCGATGAAACGCCACTGCGGACCGGCAGAACTGGGCGTGGTCAGACATTGACACTATCGTGCCCTACAGGAGCTGGACGTTCAGCCTCAGGGATATACGCTCAGGTTTATCCACTTTCACCAAAAAGATGCGACTTCTCCTCAAGTTGTGCGGCGCGGTAGTACAGTAGTCAGCATTGCTGACATCACAACACTGAGTCTGAATAAGGCATTACCTGTGTGTAATTTGCGAATGTTTTCTTACATGTTCACATTGGTTCAATCCTACAGTCCACAAAATGCTGACAGGTTATCGGCTTCTGGGCAAATGCACCCTATTGCGTATGTGCTGGAAAATCTAGAATGCAGACAAAGGCGGTGTAGAATGGGGCAGCAACTTGTTATATAGTAGGTGCTACATTAATAAATGATAATAAATGATATATGCACCTGGAACACGGGCTCTGTGTGAATCTGTGAGCTATCCATTGTAGCCCCCACCAACCTGGCGGTCGGGATAGTCATGTGACTGACGCCGGAATCCCAACAGCCGACATCCTGAAGCTGAGTGTCGGGGTATGGGTTAGGGTTTGGGCCGTGACAGGAGGGGGGAGAGTTATGATTAGGCACTGGGGGGGAGGGGGGCGTTAGGGCTAAGAACTAGGGGGGTGGTTAACCATAGCTGCCACGCGCCAAGGATTAGCCGTAGCCACCACCCCGGAAGGATTAGCCGTAGACGCTACCCGGGAAGGGTTAGATGTAGCCGCCACCCCAGGACGCTTAGGGGAGGGGACGGAGCAGGCGTAGAAAACTTACCCCGTCCAGTGTCAGAATCATCGGTGTCGGGAATCTGCTGCCGGTCATGAGACCATCGGCATCCGGACAGATAACATAACCAACCCCCGCTGGAGGGTCACAGCTTTGCCATTGGGCAGGGGGCGCAGTGCCTAATATGCGCGTCTTCTAATAACAGGAACAGAAAACCAGGGACAGGTCACATCAATAAGTGTCACAGCAAGGTATTCCCTGAAAGCCGCTGTATGTAGACAAGGATATGTACAAGACAGAACATCCGTCCGAGCTACGTTCCCGGGACACGATTACCAACACGTAGCAAAATCATAATTTGAGAAACACTGATGGTGGCAGATTTCACATGATAAATGCAAAACGGGGAATAGAATTTGTCACACAGCCTGCAGGAACATCTCCTCCATTTGTAAGTGTGGGGCAGAGAGGTATGTATCTGTGGTAAGTGTGGGGCAGAGAGGTATGTATCTGTGGTAAGTGTGGGGCAGAGAGGTATGTATCTGTGGTAAGTGTGGGGCAGAGAGGTATGTATCTGTGGTAAGTGTGGGGCAGAGAGGTATGTATCTGTGGTAAGTGTGGGGCAGAGAGGTATGTATCTGTGGTAAGTGTGGAGCAGAGAGGTATGTATCTGTGGTAAGTGTGGGGCAGAGAGGTATGTATCTGTGGTAAGTGTGGGGCAGAGAGGTATGTATCTGTGGTAAGTGTGGGGCAGAGAGGTATGTATCTGTGGTAAGTGTGGGGCAGAGAGGTATGTATCTGTGGTAAGTGTGGGGCAGAGAGGTATGTATCTGTGGTAAGTGTGGAGCAGAGAGGTATGTATCTGTGGTAAGTGTGGAGCAGAGAGGTATGTATCTGTGGTAAGTGTGGGGCAGAGAGGTATGTATCTGTGGTAAGTGTGGGGCAGAGAGGTATGTACAGTATCTGTGGTAAGTGTGGGGCAGAGAGGTATGTATCTGTGGTAAGTGTGCCCTATTCATCCACCAGCCTCATTTCATCAATATCTAAGAAGGGCTTTCTTTTTTTTTCAAATCTAATCTTTAAATACAGAATAAAGCCATTCTAGAGAATATTTACCTGCCAGCGCAGACAGAGAGCGGCTCCTAGCCGCTAAAGACGCTCATTTTTCCCTGTTATCTCTATACTGCTGGGAACAGCTTAGTCCTTACAAAGTAAACTTCGCCTCACTTATCAGAATGAGCTCAGGAAAACTCTATTAGGAACACTAACCAAACAATGGCGGCTCGCTCGCCGAGAATAGACTTTCTCAGCGCTATAAAAAGAAGGCAGCTATTGCAGAGCAGCGTACAGCAGGTCAGCCGGGATTCTCCACATGCCACCAGTCATCTGCTTCCCCGTGAAGGCCGGCGATCCCTCATCACTTGCAGGAAAATAAAAGCTTAGCCCAGATTGGCGTGGGTCTCATTTGTCAGCGGCGGGGCAGGTGCGCGGGTATGGCAGATTCTGACAAGTCATCTGACGGAGTTGTCATTTGTCACACGACAGTGTGTAAAATACAGTAGGGTGGGGGGAACACAAAAATACACACAGATGTACGGTTTAATGCGTCATCGTAAAACGGAGTAATTTATGGAAATGATAAGTGATGCATTTCCAGTCATAGGCTTTCGGTTTATTGTGCAATTAAATGCAGCTCCAGAAAACCTGATCAGCGCTCAGCACCGGAGAGGTAAGCAGCGCATTGTGTGTGTGCGGTTACTGCTTAATGGGTTGGATAATGGAATTCTGTGTCGTGAGGCGTGTTTGATAAATGCTGTGATACAAGTTTTGCACAAGGCCGTCGCTGATGTTTTCTATACTTTGACCAGCGCAAATGTCCGAGATATTCGGCTGGGGAAGAATGACTGGTCAAAGAGGATACGGTACTTCAGTCCTGACAGAGACTATCAGCCTAGAACGTAGCAGACAAAGTGGCTTTAATGGGAGTTGTAATACAACCACAGTGAGAGTAACGCACCATTATTATCAGCTACTTATATAGCGCACACATATTCCGCAGCGCTGTACAGAGAGTATTGTCAGCCATTTATCAGTCCATGCCCAAGGGGAGCTTACAATCTATGGGGGTGATTCAGACCTGATCACTGGGCTGCAAACTTTGCTGTCCTGCGTTCAAATAGTCACAGCCTCCAGGGGGAGAGTAAATTCGCCGTGCAAGTGTGCGTTGCTATGTGTACCCAGAGCTGCAAAAAACCACTGTGTGCAGTCCGTGCGCAGCCCAGAACTTACTCCTACAGTGCGATGATCGGGGCTGGAGCTGATGTCAGACACCCTCTCTGAAACCGCTTGGGCACGCCTGCGTTTTTCTGGACACTCCCAATAAACGGTCAGTTACCACCACACAAACTGGAGCACCTGGAGAAAACGCACGTAAACATGGAGAGAACATACAAACTATGCACAGATAGGGCCTTGCTGGGAATCGAACCCAAGACCTCAGAGGCAGCAACGCTAAACACTACTCCATCCGTGCTGCCCTAGCCGAGCATGCGCACATTTGAGCAATTAAAGGGTGTACGTATCTCAGACACATTTTGTGGCTGAGTGTGTGTGGCTGGTACACACATAGGCTAAGTGTTCCAGGAGCATGTAGATGGAATTGTGCTATATTCAGAGATAAGTGTATATATGTGTATGTAAGGCTGTGTAACAGCTACAGTCACAACGGGGCGGAGATGTACGCAAATATGATTGAGGCCCACTGCGTGCGGATGACTCTTTACACTAATCCGCCACCATTCCTGCTCCCCTCACCCCTCCGTGTAACTGGAAAACATCATGCACGATTAGTGGCAGCTGGACCGCGTTTGATAACCTCTGCCTTATATACTGTATGCATTAAATAAAAAGCGTGTTAATGAGATGCAGTAATCACGTCCACAGCTACAGGACGGACTGTCCTGGAAAAATCAGGACATAAGGAAGCAATAACGTACGGAGAGATAGTGACAGATCATTTTCTAGTATACAACAAGAGTTTTTATTGTTTGTTTATATAGATCACAGTATTCATCGCTGCTGTCTCCCTATCCGCTTCTGCTTATTAATTCTAGAAGAGTGACCCTGTACATCTAGGGCCCATCCGAGTAGCGACACGCCTGATGGGGGAGGCTACAAACAGCCAGAATCCGCCGCACTTCTTCAAGAACTTATAAAAAGAAAAAAAAAAACTAGGAAAGATGTTGTTGGACCATTTCCAGCTACCAAACAGGATGAAAAAGTGAAGATGTGCGAGGGTAATAAATATAAGAGGGGCCGCAGACAGTCCCGCTGCCTGGCTGCTGTGCCTGCTGGGGAGGGGGGATAACGAGCAGGATCTGATAGCTTTGTGTAGGTGGATAATCTTGTCACTCTCCGGAAAGCCCCTGCAGCTGGAACATCTGAAGCACAAAACACCCCATGTTGTAAACTGCTCATGCAGCAGGACTGCTGAAAATAAAGTGTCGCCGAGCTACCGGCTGTTCCCGACGCCGGGAAAGTGAAAATACAGCATCTACGCACCTGTTCACCTGATGCTGAAGGAAAGAAAAGCCATTAGCCAAGTGACAGGAGACAGAAAAAAACAAAATCCACTTCAGCAACATATCCGGGCGCAAGTGATTAATCTCACGCTCAACACCGCCTGATGCACATTAACCAGATAATTCATTATTTCTGTGGGGACACAGGACCAGAATGCACCAGTTCTGCTACATGGAAAACAAGCATAAAACATTTCACAGAGATTCTCATTATGCGCTCGGTATATATTGTATACATACAAGTGGACGGATGTAATGGCGTCCGAGTTGGTTGGAGGTGCGGGTTGTACTAGTGTATTTATAATGGGTGCAGTGTGTGGGGTGCACACGGCCCCTGAATCCAGGGGGGGGCCCACACCGCACACACTGTACCCATTTTTTTAATACTCACCATTCCGGAGTCCTGCGTCACCGGCGCTGTTAAAACCCCGTGAAAATGTTGCAGCAGCCATTTTCACAGAGTTCTGCGCATGCACAGTAGAAAAATCACTGAGAAAATGGCCGCCGTGCCATTTTCCCGGAGTTCTGTGCATACACAGTAGAGTCTGAGCTCAGACTCTACAACGCTCCCGGCAGAAAGGAGGGGCCCGAACAGAGGAGGCTGAACACGGGCCTCCTCCTCTCTTAAAGAGCCCGTGATTGGACGTGTTTAAAGAGGCAACCATGCCCTGTAAATGAGTACCACTTTCATAAAATGTCCGAGTTTGGCCGCTAACACACACCTCTGGCCAACTCGGACGGACATCCGGCCCATAGTATGATAATGACATCTACTCTACAGAACTACCAGAACAAATAAAGGTTTTTGCAGCCAGAGATGGCAATGTTTTTTTATTTTTACTGCAACATTTGGTCACAGTTTACTAAAAATGGCCACGTCGTGTAGTACTACTGTAAAATATATCTAGCATATAGAAAGGTAACAACTAACAACACCAGGTAGAAAGCAAACACAAGATTGTGCAATGTATCCGTGACTGCACTTACAGTATAGGCAAACTCCAGCAGAGAAATGGATTTATGTTTTTATTTACATCAATTTTCTTTTTTGTCTACTTGGATTTAATGTTAGGGCCACACCCTGCATCCGTCCTGCCACGCCTCTAATTCTCTATCATTATGTTACCAATCCAACAAGCAACACCCTGTATCCGCCCTGCCACGCCTCTAATTCTCTATCATTATATTACCAATCCAATAGACCACACCCTGCATCCACCCTGCCACGCCTTTAATTCTCTATCATTATATTACCAATCCAATAGACCACACCATGCATCCGCCCTGCCACGCCTCTAATTCTCTATCATTATGTTACCAATCCAACAAGCAACACCCTGCATCCACCCTGCCACGCCTCTAATTCTCTATCATTATGTTCCCATTCCAACAGACCACACACTGCATCCGTCCTGCCACGCCTCTAATTCTCTATCATTATATTACCAATCCAATAGACCACACCATGCATCCGCCCTGCCACGCCTCTAATTCTCTATTATTATGTTACCAATCCAACAAGCAACACCCTGTATCCGCCCTGCCACGCCTTTAATTCTCTATCATTATATTACCATTCCAATAGACCACACCCTGCATCCGTCCTGCCACGCCTCGAATTCTCTATCATTATGTTACCAATCCAACAGACCACACCCTGCATCCGTCCTGCCACGCCTCTAATTCTCTATCATTATGTTACCATTCCAATAGACCACACCCTGCATCCGCCCTGCCACGCCTCTAATTCTCTATCATTATGTTACCAATCCAATAGACCACACCCTGCATCCACCCTGCCACGCCTCTAATTCTCTATCATTATGTTACCAATCCAATAGACCACACCCTGCATCCACCCTGCCACGCCTCTAATTCTCTATCATTATGCTACCAATCCAATAGACCACACCCTGCATCCGTCCTGCCACGCCTCTAATTCTCTATCATTATGTTACCAATCCAACAAGCAACACCCTGTATCCGCCCTGCCACGCCTCTAATTCTCTATCATTATGTTCCCATTCCAATAGACCACACCCTGCATCCACCCTGCCACGCCTTTAATTCTCTATCATTATGTTCCCAATCCAATAGACCACACCCTGCATCCGTCCTGCCACGCCTCTAATTCTCTATCATTATGCTACCAATCCAATAGACCACACCCTGCATCCGCCCTGCCACGCCTCTAATTCTCTATCATTATGTTCCCATTCCAATAGACCACACCCTGCATCCGTCCTGCCACGCCTCTAATTCTCTATCATTATGTTCCCATTTCAATAGACCACACCCTGCCACGCCTCTAATTCTCTATCATTATGTTTCCATTCCAATAGACAACACCCTGCATCCGTCCTGCCACGCCTCTAATTCTCTATCATTATGTTCCCATTCCAAATAGACCACACCCTGCATCCGTCCTGCCACGCCTCTAATTCTCTATCATTATGTTCCCATTCCAATAGACAACACCCTGCATCCGTCCTGCCACGCCTCTAATTCTCTATCATTATTGAGAATGCTGATTTATATACAGGAATGAGAAGCTATACCTTATACACACTTTAAATACACTTTACCATGGAGCCGCTGCGGCCGCTAAACTTAATACACACTCTACGCACCTTTTACGCTGTTAGCGTACAGAGTCCCGTACTGTGTACGGACTTTGCGTACAAACGCCGTGCTAACGGTACAAAGTACACACAGCGCGTACACACCCAGAGATACATTTTAAGCCTTTTACAGTATTGCAATGCGATAGTAATACACTTTAAACCTTAGCAGGGAAAGTAAGACACGACACCAGTTTGTAGTTAAACCACTGGGTTCCGACACTACAGCGTATTATTGCTGAAAGGGGGTTACAATATAAACAATACAATACAACAGAATAATGGCTACAATCAATGGTACATACGTGAGTGGATTCACCGCGCTACCCAGTCCGGTCCTCGGTCATCTGATAGATAACGTTGTGAGTCTTGTGTCTGACCAGGCCTGCAGCAGGCTCTCTTTATACAATTCTTCCAAAACCTAACACAATGGATACTGTAATCTCTTTGTCCACTGGACACAGGGATGGTCATTTACAGTACAGGAGAGGTCATAGGTCGGTTTGAATAGGTGGGGGATGTCTGGTCCAACTGCTCTTGTGGGTGGTCTCCTCTGGATTCCCGCCGCATACATAATGTACAGTAAATACAGTTTATATCTATATTCTGCTCCTGCACATAACTATCCGCAGGAACATGCGATCTGCTTCAAACCAACACCGGAATGTTACCCTTAAAATACCCTACAGCTGGATACCAAACACCACCTTATAACCTTGTTCTGTCCCCTCCTATCCTGTAAAGGTGAATCCCTTTGTTCTGTTACCATTTAAACTGCTGTTACTTTCTGATGCGGTGCAGGGAGGCTATGTGTACATTGGCCCTCATTCCGAGTTGTTCGCTCGCAAGCTGCTTTTAGCAGCTTTGCACACGCTAAGCCGCCGCCTACTGGGAGTGAATCTTAGCTTATCAAAATTGCGAACGAAAGATTAGCAAAATTGCGAATAGACACTTCTTAGCAGTTTCTGAGTAGCTCCAGACTTACTCGGCAACTGCGATCAGTTCAGTCAGTTTCGTTCCTGGTTTGACGTCACAAACACTTCCAGCGTTCGCCCAGACAATCCTCCGTTTCTCCAGCCACTCCCGCGTTTTTCCCAGAAACGGTAGCGTTTTTTCGCACACACCCATAAAACGGCCAGTTTCCGCCCAGAAACACCCACTTCCTGTCAATCATATTACGATCACCAGAACGAAGAAAAAACCTCGTAATGCCCTCAGTAAAATACCTAACTGCATAGCAAATTTACTTGGCGCAGTCGCACTGCGGACATTGCGCATGCGCATTACCGACTAATCGCTCCGTTGCGAGAAAAATATAACGAACGAACAATTCGGAATGACCCCCATTGTGCACTATTTGGATTAAATATGTAATGTGTTTTGATGGCTTTCCATGCATTCACAAACTCTACCGTAAATACCCATACCACGCGCTAATGCGCAGGACCGCGGGAGCGACCATACGCAAATTGCGGATATGTGCACGCACGGCAGAACCAGTACACGTGCGGAGGCCATCTGTGTGTAGTTTGTACGTGATGTGTGTACTGCAATATTTTTCGACTTTGACATTATGTTACCATTCCAACAGACCACACCCTGCATCCGTCCTGCCACGCCTCTAATTCTCTATCATTATGTTACCATTCCAACAGACCACACTCTGCATCCGTCCTGCCACGCCTCTAATTCTCTATCATTATGTTATCATTCCAATAGACCACACCCTGCATCCGTCCTGCCACGCCTCTAATTCTCCATCATTATGTTACCATTCCAATAGACCACACCCTGCATCCATCCTGCCACGCCTTTAAGTCTCTATCATTATGTTCCCAATCCAATAGGGCACACCCTGCATCCGTCCTGCCACGCCTCTAATTCTCTGTCATTATTTTACCAATCCAGTATACCACACCCTGCATGCGCCCTGCCACGCCTCAAATTCTCTTTCATTATGTTACCATTCCAATAGACCACATCCTGCCACGGATCTAATTTTCTATTATTATGTTCCCATTCCAACAGACCACACCCTGCCACGCCTCTAATTCTCTATCATTATGTTACCATTCAGACAGACCACACCCTGCATCCATCCTGCCACGCCTCTAATTCTCTATCATTATGTTCCCATTCCAATAGACCACACCCTGCCACGCCTCTAATTTTCTATCATTATGTTCCCATTCCAACAGACCACACCCTGCCACGCCTCTAATTCTCTATCATTATGTTACCATTCCAACAGACCACACCCTGCATCCGTCCTGCCACGCCTTTAATTCTCTATCATTATGTTACCATTCCAACAGACCACACCCTGCATCCACCCTGCCACGCCTCTAATTCTCTATCATTATGTTACCAATCCAATAGACCACACCCTGCATCCATCCTGCCACGCCTCTAATTCTCTATCATTATGTTACCAATCCAATAGACCACACCCTGCATCCACCCTGCCACGCCTCTAATTCTCTATCATTATGTTACCAATCCAATAGACCACACCCTGCATCCGCCCTGCCTCGCCTCTAATTCTCTATCATTATGTTACCATTCCAACAGACCACACCCTGCATCCACCCTGCCACGCCTCTAATTCTCTATTATTATGTTACCATTCCAACAGACCACACCCTACATCCATCCTGCCATGCCTCTAATTCTCTATCATTATGTTACCATCCCAACAGACCACACCCTGCATCCACCCTGCCACGCCTCTAATTCTCTATTATTATGTTACCATTCCAACAGACCACACCCTACATCCATCCTGCCACGCCTCTAATTCTCTATTATTATGTTACCATTCCAACAGACCACACCCTGCATCCGCCCTGCCACGCCTCTAATTCTCTATCATTATGTTACCATTCCAACAGACCACACCCTGCATCCACCCTGCCACGCCTCTAATTCTCTATCATTATGTTACCATTCCAACAGACCACACCCTGCATCCACCCTGCCACGCCTCTAATTCTCTATTATTATGTTACCATTCCAATAGACCACACCCTGCATCCATCCTGCCACGCCTCTAATTCTCTATCATTATGTTACCAATCCAATAGACCACACCCTGCATCCATCCTGCCACGCCTCTAATTCTCTATCATTATGTTACCAATCCAATAGACCACACCCTGCATCCGCCCTGCCACGCCTCTAATTCTCTATCATTATGTTACCATTCCAACAGACCACACCCTACATCCATCCTGCCACGCCTCTAATTCTCTATCATTATGTTACCAATCCAATAGACCACACCCTGCATCCGTCATGCCACGCCTCTAATTCTCTATCATTATGTTACCATTCCAATAGACCACACCCTGCATCCGTCATGCCACGCCTCTAATTCTCTATCATTATGTTCCCATTCCAATATACCGCTACCTGAACTACTGCACAGAATACACGATGATCAGTGGCGTTTGCCCAGCTATGAATTGTTACTGGATCTCGGAGCACAACCTGCTAATACAGCTGCTGAAATGTTTTTCACAATCTGGTGGCCGATGAAGCCTGAACTGTAGCCGCAGCGTGGTGAGGGGTGGTCTTCAGTATGCCGTCTGTCGGGATCCCGGCGCACAGTATACCTGCGCAGGCATCCCGACAGCCAGCATACTGACACTTATTCTCCCTCGTGGGGGTCCACGACCCCCCTGGAGGGAGAATAAAATAGCGTGGAGCGTGCAGCGTGGTGCCCGCAGCGTGGCGAGCGCAGCAAGCCCGCAAGGGGCTCATTTGCGCTCGCCACACTGTCGGTAAGCCGGCGGTCGGGCTCCCGGCGCCGGTATGCTGGTCGCCGGGAGCCCGACCGCCGGCAGACCGTACTACACCCGTGGTGAGTGCTCAGGACAGGGATTACAGATCTGTATAGTAAATGGGCACACAGGAGACAATGGAACAATAAATGAGTTAATGCTGACATGTCGTCTACACCGACACAGGTGAAAGTCACAATATTGTCGGAGCAGGAAGAGGCTGTGGCAATGTCACGTAGGGTGAGGGCAACGGGATGTAGCCACAATGACCAAAGTTATGATGTTGATATTGTTAATACTGTATGTCGACATCAGCAGAATGTCAACATGTGCAATGCTGGAATCTGGTGAGGCTGCGGGAGGGTTAGCTCTAGAGGTGGTTAGGGGCGTCACTCATTGCCGGAAGACAGACGTTACTTACCGCTGGACGCAGAAGACACCATCGCAGCAGTACGAGCAGTCGCAGATCCCATAGCAGGTAAGTCAGCGCTGCGCTGGGACACACTGTTTTGTTGACATTCTAAGTATTTCGACAATGTGACTATGTCAACACAATTCTGAAACCAGGGGCAGACAGAGGCAGAGCTCCAGGAGGCGGCGTTAGTGGTTTTGCTCTTTGATTTGTCACACGCGTCACTCATCCACTGATCGCGGTGGCCAATGACCATTGTCGCTCTATGAAGCTACCATACGGCAGTGGCGATTCTGAAGCCACGGAACTGCATTACATAGAGGACGAGCAGTACGAGCGCAGACACCCTCCTTGTCCTTACACAGCGCACTAGGCACTAGATATTTCATTTCGTTTTTATTTGTTAAAGTGACTTTAAAATGTTTTATTTTTGTGTGTGTGTGTGTGTGTGTGTGTGTGTGTGTGTGTGTGTGTGTGTGTGTGTGTGTGTGTGTGTGTGTGTCACCTGTTTCCTTTGATCTGCCGGTGGGCAGCCAGGAACGAGCGTCGGAGCTGTGAAATCGTACCGCAATGACGATAAAGATCTTTTTTTTTTTCCAAATTGCAGCAAGGGGGTTCTGTGTTCTGCCCAATGTCACACTGGCCTGGCACTGTGTCTTCAATTGGGATTAGTCTGGAGCGCAGGGGTTAGCTCCGCCCACCGGTCGCAGCAGTAATCGAGTTACTACAACTTAATCCCCTAATTACAGGTCAGACTTCCCATTTGATGTGACGCTTTCACCTGCAGCGAATATTTCCTTTACATGCCTGCGTCAGATGGCCAGAAACACATTGCCTGGTACTTGGAGAATAAGTGGATGCACTGTGCGTGTAGGGGGGGATTTCTCTACCCCTACAGAAGAGACTGCTAGAAATTCACTTTACTATTATTATATAGATATATCTGACAGCAAATACATATATACGTATCGCCGCTACCCGGCCTCGCTGTCCGCAGCTTACTGCTCCAATCAGCTGATGTTCTGCATATGTGTGTGTCCTTATCGTACACTTAGGTTAGTGTTCACTCTAGGCTGTTTTAGCAGGGCGCCGCGCTCTGCCCTTTTTGCGGCGCCCTGCTAAAACAGCCGCCTGCTTTCTGCCCCTCTCAGCGTCCATTCACGCTGTCAGAGAGCTTGGGGGAAGCCCAGCAGCACGCCCCTAACAGTGACGGCGCCGGCCGCCCATTTGCATTACGTGCAAGTGGACACCCCCCCTATTTGCATAGCCACACCCCTTTTGGCGGCGCGCGCTTGTGCCCCTAACGGACCCGCGCCCTGCCCTGCCCGTCCGCTAGAGTGAACACTATAGATGACTGCATATTAATGTAGCTGAAAGAAGAGTCCTGATCTACAACCTGGATAAAGGTCCATTTGTAGGAAGGCAGATGCTGTACTCCCATTAGGAATGAGCGGGTCACCCTCACGCACACCGCCAGCCTGTATCGGCCCGCCAGGAACCCACAGAGGGAAGTCACATGAAATGACAAGTATGCCGTCACCACTACATAAGTCCGCTTCAAACCCGAAACTCATTGCAAAAATTGTAACCCTAAAAAGACATATATATAAGTGTGCGTACACCCTGAACCCACATGCGCCCCCCACTAGAAGATACAGCATTGTACATTCACGTGCGAATACAAAAAGGTACCAAAATATTAAACTCTCAGCGTTTTCCAGTAACAGAGAAATACATAATATTCCTAGAAATCCAGGGAATAATTGCAGACTGAATGAGTATTTGCAGTTCCGGGTTTAGATCAGGTCAGTAATGATAATGATGTATACAGCGTATTGCATCTGTGTATGTAATGCATTACATTGTAGCCTTGTGTTTACATCCAGTAACTTAGAGAATTCATTGCAATAAAACGGAAACCGACGTTTACTTTACATTACTATAATTTATTGGCCTCTATAGCCCGGCATCAGGGAATACATCTGATTTGTATTGACGCTGTTATGTAACGAAATGATGGGAAATACTATATTCACGCCAGGAAACAAGGTGCGGGTGCTCTAACCTCCGGACAGGTATCTGCCTATCTGTGCGTAGTACACGGTGATATTTCTGTTATCTCGCCGCACAGCCATCATTCCGAGGAAACACTTCCACAACACGTCATGTGCAGCTTACATTTCTTTCTTTCTTCATTTTTGCCACAGTGTGATTTTTTGTGCAATCGTATGAGAGAACGCCGCGTGCGGCTCAGCAGGAATTGCATATTATGCTACAAGCCCCATAAATAATTATATGTCCCAAACATAGTGGCTACTTCTGAGGAGACGGACGCATTTAGCGAATCTGTCCTATCTGCGCAAGCGTCTAATGCTGAAAATGTGGTCTGCGCACTAGACGTACCGCAGCGATGTCTGTGACGCATCTCCAGCGGATGTTAAGTAGACGTTTCTGGGCGGTAACTGGGCGGATATTATTGAGAAGTGGGAGTGTCATGGCAGAATTGTGGGTGGGACTTAGCTGATCAGACGCAGTTGGGATGCCTGTTTCAGATGGATCCCTATCTGTAATAACGTGGCCAGGTATTATAAACAAGTGTTGCAAGCTATACCACACAAACGTGGCAGTGAAGCAGGAATGAGCTGGTGGGCGCAGGAGGACTGTCTGTGGCCGTACGGCCTGTTGCCCCGTTACTGCTGTCTGTGATATACAGAGTTCCTTACCTTAAATTCTCACTCCATGTAATGCTAGTTAATGTTTACCCAATACACTCCGTCCCCAATTACCCCACATTAGCAGAATCGCGGCAGACTCCGGACGTTCGGAAGAACAAGATCTGCAGTGTTTCTCACCGCCTGGCAAAGGAACAGAAGACACGCTTACCTGCGCAGGCAGAGAGACTACTCCCTCCTGTGAGGTCACAATGCTCAGCTACTTGGGGGTGAGGAGGGCTGTCTACTTCGCTTTATCATAAGAAACATTGTAACTTTGTAATAATTATATCATTGAATTCAAACAATAGTAAATATGCAGAGGCGCACTGAGAGAAGGAGACCCATGTGCAGTCTCCATCCGGGACCCCTACTTTCTAGCAGGCAGAGGCAGTGACTCTGAGCACTAGGTGGAGCACAGGTCTCTAGGAAAATGGTGCAGCAGGTTTTTCCTACTGCACATGCGCAAAACACCAGGAAAATGTCCGCCGCACCATTTTCCCAGAGACCTGTGCACCACCTAGAGCTCAGAGTCACGGCCGCGGCGCTACGGAGAGGTAAGTATTGGAGAAATGGGTGCTGGATGTGCAGTGTGGGCCCCTCCGGACCCAGAGTCCCGTGTGCACCGCATACACTGTACCCATTACAGATACGCCGGGGCAGTGACGTGCGGTGGGGTGAGAAAGGTGAGTCAGGGCCTATCCTGTCATACTAACACGTCCCTGCACCAGGGTAAATATGACATGATTGTGTAAGCTGTACACAGAACGTACGGTTTAAGTAGCGTTCCCTGGCCCTCATTCCGAGTTGTTCGCTCGCTAGCTGCTTTTAGCAGCATTGCACACGCTAGGCCGCCGCCCTCTGGGAGTGTATCTTAGCTTAGCAGAATTGCGAACGAAAGATTAGCAGAACTGCTACTAAATAATTCCCTGCAGTTTCTGTGTAGCTCCAGACCTACTCCTAGATTGCGATCAGCTCAGTCCGTTTAGTTCCTGGTGTGACGTCACAAACACGCCCTGCGTTCGGCCAGCCACTCCCCCGTTTCTCCAGACCACTCCTGCGTTTTTACCTGGCACGCCTGCGTTCTTAGCACACTCCCTGAAAACGCCCAGTTTCCGCCCAGAAATACCCACTTCCTGTCAATCACACTACGATCACTCGAGCGTTGAAAAAATGTCGCTCGAGCTTGTGTAAATCTCCAAAGTTTTGTGTTAAATTACTTATCGCATGCGCGCTGCGTACCATGCGCATTTTTGCCGTTTTTTTACTTAATCGCTGCACTGCGAAAATCGGCAGCTAGCGATCAACTTGGAATGACCACCCCTGTAACCTAAGTACAGCACAGGTATATCAGCTCTCCTCACCTGTTGAATCAAATTAAAAATATAACAAGTGAGATTTCCATTATATCAGCACGAGGCTCGCCGTGTCTCACCGAGTGTCTGGGCTTATAGGGAATGATTTACTAAACAGTAGCTCTCAAAAGCAGTTAGTACTGTAACAGCTGAGCGCCATGTACAGGCAGCGATCTCTATACTTTTAATCAACATCAATGAGTCTGAATTGCTCCGTGTAACTAAATCTTTGTTACTAATAAACTACTGTAAGTGAAAAGTGTCTCTCCGCATTATAGGAAGAGAGGAACTTGTCAAATTCTAATCACTTCAGGCCTGACACGACCTTAGTGATATACTTGAGGAAAGAGAATAAGCCTTGAAGCTGTCTGCGTTCCAGCGCTGTATTATCTTAAGTATTTGAATAATCAAACTACTAAAATGACGAGGCTTGTTATAGACTTCTGCGCTGGCGGAGAGAGGCGCTCTCCCCCGGTCTGACGCCTATGTCGGCCGATCTGTGGGCTTCAGGTGTTTATTTATTATAGACACTTATGTAATAACCATTATTATTGTTATACTAAATCATATAGAATTATTACCGGGTGCGGTATGATTTACAGACGGACAATACGGGCGGTCCGAATCCTGACCCCCATAGACTTACAGTCAAAATACCGTCATGGTCAAAATACCAACATTTATTATAAACATGTTCAAAATGCCGACATAGAATACTGACATTTGAAAGGCCGACATGCCAAAAGAATCTTCGGCTGCGCCTTGCAATGTCGCCTGCACTTCCCCTCTGATCAGTCGCTGACCAGCAGATAGTTACTTTAGTTCTTTTTGATGTTCTCAATTTTTTGTAAAACGGATTTCTGGGCAGGAGAACCCTTACCTGGACAAGAGGTCACACACCTGGACAGGTGATCCCATAACTGCATCTGACATCCCATACCTGCTAAGGGGATCTTATACCTGGACAGGAGATCCCATACCTGCTAAAGGTATCTCATAGCTGGAGGGGAGATCCTATAACTGCATAGAAGATCCCATATCTGGAGAGGTGATCCCACACCTGCATAGGACATCTCATATCTGCATCAGAGATCGCATACCCAAACATGCGATTCCCAGACCTGCATCAGAGATCTTATATCTGGACAGGAGATCCCATAACTGCATAGCAGATCCCATTCCTGTATAGCAGATCCCATACCTGAACATAAGAACTAAGGATCAAATAGGGTTGAGGTTACCTAAGGGTTAAAAAAAAAAAGGGGCAGACTAGATGGGCCAAGTGGTTCTTATCTGCTGTTAAATTCTATGTCCACCATTTAACAAGCCTTGGGAGTGTGATAAATATCACAGTGAAAAAGTACCAACCAATCAGCTCCTAACTGCCATGTCACAGGCTGTGTTTGAGGAATGACAGCTAGGAGCTGATTGGCTGGTGCTTTATCACTGTGCTATCTATCACTGTCCAAGGCTTGATAAATCGGGGCCTTTGTTTCTAAGATTCCCATATGTTTCTAAGATCCCTGAACAGGAGATTCCATAACTGCATAGCAGATCACATTACTGGACAGTAGATCCCATACCATAACTGCATAGCAGATCCCATTCCTGGACAGTAGATCCCATACCATAACAGCACAGCAGATCTCATACCACCTTATGTTTCCTCTCACAGCCCAGAACACACTGCCAGGTGAATTGGCTTCTGACAAAATGTGTGTAGTAAAGAACGTATAGTGTAATCTCCACCGGAGAAGGAACCGCTGTCTGCACAGCGCTGAATAATATGACGGCACTATATAATAATAATAATAGCCATGTGTATGGATTTAACTCCTGCATGTCTGTAATCTGTATTCTGTATGCTGAGGACCCTGTCCGTCTCAGGCACCGGTCTGCGGCAGGGTCATATTCCAGTCTAGTGCTGCCTCGTAAGGGAATACGTCCTAAATAAGTAATTGTGTCCCACATATGCTCTTCCCTCTCCATCCAACAGCTCTCGCTCCATTACGTGTCCAAGCAGCAAACGCTGGACATTAGATGGTTAGTAAGTCAATAAACTGGCAGCAACCAACGTCTATGGTGTCACTAATGTGCGGCGTGAAGTCTTTTGATTATTGTGTTTCACTTTACCCATGTTGCACAACCTGATGAAACGGCCGTAGAGCCTTGAAACGTTGTTGTTTTTTTGCACCATGAAAACCTTTTAAATACATTTTGAATCACAGGACCCAAGGAGGATTACCGGCTATATTAACTTCAGGAGGGCACCCCGCCACTTTTGCCCTTCATCATCCAGAGTGCCAGACGACCTCACAAATAAACATATATATATATATATGTATGTATTGTGGTGGACAGAGCCTATTGCTGTTGGTACAGTCGGCCGTGTACTGTACTCTACAAATCCGTTTGACGGATGCGACACTCGCTGATGAAACCATAATCGCTGCGGAGAATTTCACATTGCAGCATCAGTACAATGCATCTGCTCAGCTCTATCCCCTGGGCGCTCCTGGAAACATCTGTAGCTCTCCTATTATATCAGAAAGTGGGGACGTTATCACATGTTCAATGGTTAAAAAAAACTAAGGCAAACAAACAATAGTACAGAAAGCATAAAGTATGTGAAGCGTCGGCACACGCCAGCCCAGCTGTGCGGCGGGAATTACACCTCCAGACATCATGGCAGATTCTAGGCTGGTTTTCAGCATCCATCTCATTACTGCTACTTGTGCTTAGCGTCACTGCCAAGACTTGACAATCAGAAAATAAGCGATGGCTCGTGTTCCTATCGCACCTTGCGTGTAAAAAAACCCCACAAGACATACAGAAAATAATCTGGTGAAACAATGGCTCATCGGGAAGGATTTCCAGGTTTTCAGGTGGTGTTCCCAAAGCCACGCATGGCGTCTGCCAAAGGTCCGTCTGTCCGTAGGTAAACGCCCGGCCCACCGGTGTCAGTTTGAGGATGAACTTAAAAAATAAAAATGGTGACTTTGATGAGATGAGCAACTCTGCGGCAGAATTAGCGCAGGGTTCTGCCGTGGCTTCACCATATTGTAGGGTATCATATCCTCTACGTGTAAATGCTGCAAGAATTCCAAGTGGTAGAACATTACAGGGGAATTTTGCTAATTTCCTCAGGAGAAATGTGAAATTCCATGCAAATTGCTGATCCCTAGGAGGACTGAACTGTAGGTTTGATCATAATAAGTCGCACTGCTCCTGTGATAACCTCAGGGCCCAATCAGGTCAGCTAAAACACACCTGTCCCCTGCAGTAACGGAGGCGGCCATTTTATGGTCCAGGAGTAACTTCCATCAGCACGCAGCCGATAATCTCCTTACTGCTGTCTCAGCGAGAACATTCTCACAGCTATACAAGTGCCTTTGCGATGGGTGGTAGTTTCGTAACGTTCATGGTAATAAAAAAGAGGGCGTAATTCAGAGGCGGTCGCAGTGGCAAAAAGCATACAAATGGACAATGTTTTTTCTACGGTGCATGCATCTGGGTGGAGACGCAGTACAGATTCAGACACAGGGGGCCTGATGTAATGTCATCCCAGCTGGCCAGAGGTGGAGGTTCCCAGCCGAACTTGGCGTTTTTTTAAAGCGGCAATCATGTACAATGCTAAACCATGCCTTGTAAATGATTACCACTTTAAAAAAATGTCCAAGTTCAGCCAGCAACCCGCACCTCCGGCCATCTTGGACAGCATTACAGTCGGCTCCAGGTCTGGGAGTTTTAGTGAAATATCCTGGGTGGTGACGGAGGTATACATTAGGGTGCATCAAACGCCCCATGACTTTTTAAATGTAAGAAAAATTATTTGTCCCCATGCTACATTTTTTAGAATTGTTAAGGATATATTGCATACAAATTTTGAAGAATCTGAGATGATATTTATGTGGCCCACCATGCCCCTGAAGATTAAAGATTTCTATTTATTTCTATTTTTTTTCTATTTATTTCTATAAATTTCTATTTATTTTATCTTAAAAATAAATAATGATTTGATTCATGATTTGTGATTTGGATGGGAACAGCCACGATAGGCCCATGAGGCTTCATGCTGTTCCCTTTCTTTGTTATGACAATTTTTGGGTGTGGAGGTGGGCCACCTAAGTCAAATCGTACATCAAAAAAAATTTGCGCAGTTGTTTCTATGCTGAAAAGGTACATTTTAAGAATAGGGACAGCAAGCATTCCGAATGTCGGGGCATTTGATGCACCCTAATATACATGGATAATATGCCAGTAAAGCGCGGTTTCAAAATGCTTGATTTGAGAGTGAGTGTGGCCATAATTTTCTAAAAGTGGAGTGAACTGCAGTACTGCATAAGTTCCATGTTGCTACTATACAAGAGAAGCTTCATACCCTGTACCAAGATGGCCGCTGAGGCTACCACTGAGCATGTGTGGAGCCATCTAGAG
Organism: Pseudophryne corroboree; assembly: GCF_028390025.1. NCBI lineage: Eukaryota > Metazoa > Chordata > Amphibia > Anura > Myobatrachidae > Pseudophryne > Pseudophryne corroboree. Next base: position 936,122,493 of record NC_086447.1, read on the forward strand.
ACTGTGTGAGAAGTTACATAAAGGGAAACAGGAGTCTCCACTCCACTGGCTACGTAACTGGGAATCTGCTGGTGTGTACAGAGACTCTGTTACAGCCTCCCCTGTGCACACACATTAATTAGCACTTAACAAGCTATATTGTGCCTCATGGAAAGTACTGTAGGTGCAGGATTTCCGTCCTCTGCAGATCCTGCGATCACACTGGAGCTGACGGAACTTGTGATTTCTCCATTGCTCATGTGCCCAAGCCGGGTATGCACAACGTACAGCGATAACGCAGTGGTTCACAGTTGGGGGTACCTGGGCATTTGGCGGGCAGGATAAGGGCCTATCGTGGCAGTGTAGGCGGAACTATGATTCCTATGATTTTGGAAGGATCTCTTGCACCAATGTGCGCTTACAGCCACGACAGCTGCTTCCACAAGTGGATGCCACGGGGTACTGCGGCTGCGCACATACATGTAACTCAGCATATGGGCGAAGGCCTGCACTTATTTCCCAGCATGCAATGCGTCTGACTCGCCAGCTACCGTGAACGAGGTTCTGCCACTGCGGCTGGTCTGGGTGTGTGATGCAGGTAACCGTACAGGTGTGGGGGAAGGGACCCGGGTGGGAGCACGTGTTTAACATGAAGCAGAACAGAAATTCCAGCTGGAAGTAATACATGCAGATATGAAGGGAAGTGTGGAATAGAAGCGGCCACTCATGTCCCTATGTTACTGAACAAGGAGTCCGGATAAACACCGCCCATAACAAGCTTCCCTAGAAGGGGTTAAAGTGAAGCAGGAGATGAAGACGCCTGGGCAGAAGCTGGGATTGGCGGTGGCTGAATCTGTATTCCGTGTGGCCGGGCGCTTCCTATCTGGCGGGAACCTTCTGAGCCGTCTGTCAGGGGAGAGAGGCCATTTCCCGCTTTCATATAACGCTCCTAACAAGTTCTAGTCATCGGAGGGTTCTCCCTTCCCCTCTCCTCGCTCTCCCGGCACTTAGATCTGTGCGCCGCCTTTCATGTAACACTTCTCCAGCACATCACAATCCAGACCCCGCGTCTGAAGCCCAAAACGCCTCTTATCAACAGGGAACGATGACATCACTTCAAACGCTCCCTTTCCCCCATTCCTAAAGAGAAACCGTTCCTTGAAAACAACAACACAGGACACAATTGTGTGTGTGTATGCGTGTAGTTTTATGTGACACACTACTGTGATACACAATACAAAGGATGTGTACATAGTCACATTCTACTACAAGACACGTCCGGCTCCAGTCTGCACCGCACACCAATGTTGCCTATCTATCTATCTATCTATCTATCTATCTACAGTGTTTATCTATCTATCTATCTATCTATCTATCTATCTATCTATCTATCTATCGCATATCTATAAATCTAAATATCTATCTATCTATCTATCTATCTATCTATCTATCTATCTATCTATCTATCTAACTACAGTGTTTATCTATCTATCTATCTATCTATCTATCTATCTATCTATCTATCTATCTATCTATCTATCGCATATCTATAAATCTAAATATCTGTCTCATATCTATCTATCTATCTATCTATCTATCTATCTATCTATCTATCTATCTATCTATCTATCATGCCAAGTAACAAGAGAGTCGTAATATATAATCAGAGGGGGCTTTATACTATTTGTATCTAATATGTACCATGGTGCCACATATCAATCTATCTTTCTACATATCTATCTATCTATCTATCTATCTATCTATCTATCTATCTATCTATCTATCTATCTAAACTCTATCTATCTATCTAAACTCTATCTATCTATCTATCTATCTACATATCTATATATCTACAGTATCTACCTCTTATCTATCTCATATCTAACTACAGTATCTATCTATCTATCTATCTATCTCTCTACATATCTATATATCTATCTACCTCTTATCTATATATCTATCTATCTATCTATCTATCTATCTATCTACATATCTATCGGCCTGTCTATCTATCTATCTATCTATCTATCTATCTATCTATCTATCTATCTATCTATCTATCTATCTATCGGCCTGTCTATTTATCTATCTCTCTACATATCTATACATCTATCTACATCTCATCGATCTCATATCTATCTATCTATCTACATATCAATCGGCCTTTCTATCTATCTATCTATCTATCTATCTATCTATCTATCTATCTATCGGCTTGTCTATCTATCTCTCTACATATCTATACATCTATCTATCTATCTATCTATCTATCTATCTATCTATCTATCTATCTCAACTCTATCTATCTATCTCTCTACAATATCTATATATCTACAGTATCTACCTCTTATCAATCTCATATCTAACTACAGTATCTATTTATCTATCTATCTACATATCTCTATATCTATCTACCTCTTATCTATTTCATATCTATCTATCTATCTATCTATCTATCTATCTATGTACATATCTATCGGCCTGTCTATCTATCTATCTATCTATCTATCTATCTATCTATCAGCCTGTCTATCTATCTATCTCTCTACATATCTATACATCTATCTACCTCTTATCTATCTCATATCTATCTATCTATCTATCTATCTATCTATCTATCTATCTATCTATCTATGTACATATCTATCGGCTTGTCTATCTATCTATCTATCTATCTATCTATCTATCTATCTATCTCTCTACATATCTATATATCTATCTACCTCTTATCTATCTCATATCTATCTATCTATCGGCCTGTCTATCTATCTCTCTACATATTTATATATCTATCTACCTCTTATCTATCTCATATCTATCTATCTATCTATCTATCTAACTATCTATCTATCTTATCAATCGGCCTGTCTATCTATCTCTCTACATATTTATATATCTATCTACCTCTTATCTATCTCATATCCATCTATCTATCTATCTATCTATCTATCTATCTATCTATCTATCTATCTATCTATCTTCCACTGCTGTATTTCCCATAGTCAGACACCTTTAGTTGTACTGGACCTTATTGGGGCATATAAGGTAAAACTACTGGATAAATACCTGACACTGAAACTGATAAACAATAAACCAAATGCCTTATAAGTTACACAGAGCCAATCTCTGCCCTGATCTATGCTAGCCACGCCACAATCACGCTCCCCAATGCAGTGTATGCAGTGAGGGGGTGCAGCCATACTCCCCCCAACTCCACGCACCCCAGCACCCGGGCCCCCCAATGCCTCTGCCACCCTGCCTACAAGGCACGGCAGGAGGTTATCTGGGGTCTGGAACACTGTTACTACCCTGTGAAATCTGCCTATCCCAGTAACAAACTTAAATATAGAACCACTAAACATTCCATCATATAGCGCCAATGCAGTCATGTTTTTCCTGGCAGCCAGTACCTCTTCCTTCTGTAAAATTTCCTCTCATTATGATTTCATGTCTCTGCTCCTCATAAAACATTATATAAAAATGCAGCAGAAAGTTTTGGTCTTTGCATGGCATGAGGTGCGGGGGAATGTCAGCGGCAGATCAGTAGCTTCCTGCAAACGTCCCAGCAACAGCAGCAGAACGCACCCAGTGCCAAACATGACATCACTTCACTTAGCTCTGACCAAACATATGACCCCTCTTGGTATTCCGTTCGCACAGCGAGGCACAGAACAGATGCAATCTAGACAATATATATTTCACACAGACATCTCAACCATTAACACGTTATTATGTAAATACTATGGCTGCTGTAAAGTTTTATGCTTTTATTAAACTTTAAGGGGGGTGGAGAGCTCACGCTGAAATTCGGAACTTCCAGCTACACTGGGGACTTTCTGCAAAAAGGAAGCAATGTAACTTGCATGCAAGACAATTCTGGCTGTTTTAACCAGAGGGCATCTGCGCCAGCACCACCAGGAGACTTCTTAGTATTGGGGTCTTCATATAAGATGCCACAGAAGATGCTCACTGTTCTCCAAAGAAGACCAGACAGCCATTGCTAAAAAAAAATGGGACGGTAGCTGCTGTGCTGTCTAAGGAGCCACGAGACCCCATGCGTTTCGTTTCAGCTTGGAGACTTCATCAAGGATTCACTTGATGAAGTCTCCAAGCTGAGACGAAACGCGCTGGAACATATTGCCGTGGACTTCGCTATGGACAAATAAGCCCAAATATCTTTTATTTCTTGTACGTTTGTTACCTGCTACATGTTACTGTTTATGTGTCTTGTACTGTGGAATTAAAAAATTATGAAATAGAGGATCCTTTTGTAAAAGATTGCAACTGGGTATATACTGCCCCTAATGCAATAACAGCAGATACTATTAGTACAGCAATAACAGCAGATACTATTGGTACATGCAGTGTTTATAGAGTACATATAATGTCTTCTTCCTTTTGTCTCATTTTTTCCTGATATACCATGAACAAAATGGTGGTCACTGACCGAAGATATTCAATCCAAGTAAAGTTATGATTTATTGATCATAGAATCATAGAAATATCACTATTGGTACACACTTGTAGTTGCTTTTTTTCACCGTACTTATTATATATATATATATATATATATAGATATATATATATAGATAGATATTTATATACACACACACATAAATATATATATATTTATGTGTGTGTGTGTGCGTGTGTGTGTGTGTGTGTGTGTGTGTGTGTATGTATATATATATATATATATATATATATATATATATAGTGGGGCAAAAAAGTATTTGGACAGCCACCGATTGTGCAGGTTGACCCACTTATAAAGATGAGAGAGGTGTGTAATTTCCATTATAGACTTCACCTGTGAGAGGCAGAATCTGGAAATCACATTGTATGATTGTTACACTATTTATTTGTTTATTCTTGTGGAAAATAAATATTTGGACAATCAGAAAGTTGAACTCAATACTTTGTAATATAACCTCGGTTGGCAATTACAGAGGTCAAACGTTTCCTGTAGTTCTTGACCAGGTTTGCACACACTGTAGCAGGTATTTTGGACAACTCTTCCATGTAGATCGTCTCTAGATCGGTCATGTTTTGGGGCTGTCGCCGGGCAACACGGACTTCCAACTCACTCCACAGATTTTCAATTGGGTTGAGGTCTGGAGACTGGCTAGGCCACTCAATGACCTTGAAATGCTTCTTATGGAGCCACTCCTTAGTTGTCCGGGTGGTGTGTTTGTGGTCATTGTCATGCTGGAAGACCCAGCCACGTTCCATCTTCAATGCTCTTACTGAGATAAGGATGTTTTTGCCAAAAATCTCACGATACATGGCCCCATTCATCCTTTCCTTAATACGGTTGAGTCGTCCTGTCCCCTTTGCAGAAAAGTAGCCCCAAAGCATGATGTTTCCACCCCCATGCTTCACAGTGGGTATGGTGTTCTTGGGATGCCATTCATCATTCTTCTCCCTCCAAACACGGCGAGTGGAGCTTATACCAAAAAGTTTGATTTTGCTCTCATCTGACCACATTACATTCTCCCAATCCTCCTCTGGATCATCCAGATGGTCACTGGCAAACTTTAGATGGGCCTGGACATGTGCTGGCTTAAGCAGGGGGACCTTTCAGGCGCTGCAGGATTTCAATCCATGACGACGTAGTGTGACCAATGGTAACCTTTGTGACTGTGATCCCAGGTCTCTCGAGGTCATTGACCAGGTACCCCCGTGTAGTTCTGGGCTGATTCCTCACCGTTCCCAAGATCATTGATACCCCACGAGGTGAGATCTTGCATGGAGCCCCACGTCGAGGGAGATTGTCAGTGATCTTGTATTTCTTCAATTTTTAAATAATTGCACCAACAGTTGATCTCTTCTCACCACGCTGCTTGCCTATTGTCAAGTAGCTCATCCCAGCCTTGTGCAGCTCTACAATTTTACAGTCCTTAGACAGCTCTCTGGTCTTGGCCATGGTGGAGAGGTAGCAGTCTGACTGTTTGAGGGTGTGGACAGGTGTCTTTTATATAGATAACCAGTTCAAACAGGTGCCATTAATACAGGTAACGAGTGGAGGATAGAAAAGATTCTTAAAGAAGAAGTAACAGGTCTGTGAGAGCCAGAAATCTTGCTGCTTGGTAGGTGTCCAAATATTTATTTTCCACAAGTATGTTACCAGTGGAGTACCCCAGGGATCTGTACTTGGACCAGTGCTTTTTAATATCTTTATTGGTGACATTGCAAATGGCATTAAAGGGCACTATACTGGAAACTACTGAGGAGGAAAGGGATTTAGGAGTCACTGTCTCAGGTGACATAAAGGCAGGTAAGCAATGTAACAAAGCAATGAGGAAGGCTAGTCAGATGCTTGGCTGCATTGGGAGAGGAATCAGCAGCAGAAAGAAAGAAGTAATAATGCCGCTGTATAGGTCATTGGTGCGGCCTCATCTAGAATACTGTATTCAGTTCTGGAGGCCATATCTTCAAAAGGATATTAATACATTAGAAACGGTACAAAGAAGGGCAACTAAAATGGTGCATGGCCTACATCACAAAACATACCCAGAAAGACTAAGAAATCTCAATATGTATAGTTTGGAGCAGAGAAGGGAAAGGGGGGACATGATAGAAACTTTCAAATATTTCAAGGGTTTTAACAAAGTCCAGGAGGGAAACATTCTCCAAATGAAGAGAAGCAATAGGACACGAGGACATACACTGAGACTGGAGGGGGGGAGGTTCAGGGGAAATTTGCGGAAAAATTACTTCACAGAAAGGGTAGTGGACAAGTGGAATAGCCTCCCATCGGAGGTGGTAGAGGCTAAGACAGTAGAGCAATTTAAACATGCATGGGATAGACATAAGGATATCCTTACAAAGAAATAAGGATCAATTAAGGTTAGAGATTAAAAAAAAAAAAAAAAAAAGGGGCAGACTAGATGGGCCAAGTGGTTCTTATCTGCCGACAAATTCTATGTTTCTATGTTTCTAGAATATACAAGTAAATTGTTTAAAAATCATACAATGTGATTTCCTGGGGGAGGGGGGGGGGTTCAGATTCTGTCTCTCACAGTTGAAGTGTACCTGTGATGGAAATTACACACCTCTCTCATCTTTTTAAGTGGGTCAACTTGCACAATCGGTGGCTGTCCAAATACTTTTTTGCCCCACTGTATGTATGTATAAACAGAAAATTTAGCACTCACCATAGCAAGCTCACTTATCCTCACAACATCAATAAATAAATGATGGGGGTTTAGTTAGTGAATTGGCCAATGCACGGAAGCCTGCAAACCGCTCGCCAAGGTATCCCACCTTCATGCAGGTCCTACACTATCACAGAGTCTTAAAAATTAAAACCTAGCAACTGTATCACACATAATATAACTGCAGAAATGCCCGCTAGGTTTAATGTGCACCTGCCACATATCTTATGGCTTTTAAAGGTACGCTAGTCACCTGACACAGGCTGATAAATTACTAAGGAGCAGCTGACACAGGTTTAGAACAATTGAGTTTACATAGGGGTGCATGAAAAAGCTTGTGGCCACAGTTAATAAGGGTTAACCAAAGATTAACCCTGCAATATACAAACAAGTATAAAAACTACAGCACTCGCCACCCCAGAAGCGGGGTGCAATGTCTGCACTCACCACTCATAGGGTGGGGTGCATGTATCCCATGGCCACCTATTTAAATATATATATATATAAACAGAAGTTTGCTGAATTTTCTGTTTGTATATATTTAAGTAGGTGGCCATGGGCTACATGCACCCCACCCTATGAGTGGTGAGTGCAGACACTGCACCCCGCTTCTGGGGTGGCGAGTGCTGTGGTTTTTATGTTTGTTTGTATGTGTATATATATACCATATTTGTTTTCCCTTTTTTTACGGGGGGGGAGGGGGGGGGGAGGTTGAGGGGCAACAAACTCCACCTTGCCTCCGGGCGACTGGGATGAACTTTTGTCTCTCCACCTAGCGGCTTTGCTAATACCTCATTGTCCATTTTGGCTGTCCATCGTGCCATCCCAAAAAGACCAAATCCGTGTTAATCTATTTAATATAATAGATCATTTTAGAATTATACAACCCCCCCTTCCCCGTGCAGGCGACACGGTGCGCTCTTACAGCAGACACGAGTTCATGAAGGTAGAAATCGGTAGTGGGGACACTGATTAGATCATTTACTGATTAAATGTCTTGCCGGAAGGAGCTGAGATTGAAAAGGAGCACAATGTCATGTTTCCAGGTCGGCGCTAGAGCTGGTACTGTATAAAGAATATTCTGGAACCTGGATGAACCGGCCAGCTCAGAGTCCTGATCTGAACCCCATCGAGCACCACTAGGATGTATTGGCGTGACGGGTGCGTTCTAGGCCAACTCGATCTTCAAAGTTACAGTTGATCGCTGCACTTATGGTGGAATGGCAGAACTCACCGCCTGCTGCTGTCCAGGTAATCACTGCACGCGGTGGACCTACAGAGTACTGACGTCAGTAACATCTCGCTGATCACTTCTGTCTATATAGTGTACTTTCAGCCTGTCCCTGGTGTACTAGCATGTGTCAGACTGTGCGAGTCCAGAGACGTCCGCTTCCAGTGCCTCTGCACACTGTAACACCGCTGGTGCCCCATGCCGCACACCTGTGACACGTTAACCAGCCCTATGGTAGGCGCAGTGTCTCCATCTGAACATGGTCTCTCTGTGTGCGCAGCCGCCATCAGTGACACGCCCACTACACTCATGCGTACACTCAGGTGAGGCGTGTGTACACTCAGGGTGAGGCAGGGTAAGGCGTGCGTACACTCAGGATGAGGCAGGGTAAGAAACATAGAAACATAGAATGTGACGGCAGATAAGAACCACTTGGCCCATCTAGTCTGCCCCTTTTTTATTTTATCCTTTAGGCAATCTCAACCCTTTTTTAACCTTGATTCTTTGTAAGGATATTCATATGCCTATCCCAAGCATGTTTAAATTGCTCTACAGTCTTAGCCTCTACCACCTCTGATGGGAGGCTATTCCACTTATCCAATACCCTTTCTGTGAAGTAATTTTTCCTTAAATTTCCCCTGAACCTCCCCCCCTCCAGTCTCAATGTATGTCCTCGAGTTCTAATACTTCTCTTCCTTTGAAGAATGTTTCCCTCCTGAACTTTGTTAAGACCCTTGATATATTTGAAAGTTTCTATCATGTCCCCCCTTTCCCTTCTCTCCTCCAAACTATACATGTTAAGATCTTTTAGCCTTTCCGGGTAAGTTTTGTGATGTAGGCCATGCACCATTTTAGTTGCCCTTCTTTGTACACTCTCTAATGTATTTATATCCTTCTGGAGATAGGGTCTCCAGAACTGGACACAGTATTCCAGATGGGGCCGCACCAATGACCTATACAGTGGCATTATCACTTCTTTTTTCCAGCTACTGATTCCTCTCCCTATGCAACCAAGCATCTGACTTGCCTTTCTCATTGCTTTGTTGCATTGCTTTCCTGCCTTCAAGTCACTTGAAATAGTGACTCCTAAATCTCTTTCCTCCTCAGTAGTTTCCATTATAGTACCCTTGATACTATACTTAGCCTTTGGGTTTTTGAGACCCAAGTGCATGATTTTGCATTTTTTAGCATTAAACTGTAGTTGCCACGTTCTTGACCATTTCTCAAGCCTACCTAGGTCATTAATCATTTGTTTGACCCCTCCCGGTGTGTCTACCCTGTTGCATATCTTTGTATCATCTGCAAAAAGGCATATCTTCCCTTCAATACCATCTGCAATGTCACCAACAAAGATATTAAAGAGAACTGGACCACTACTCTTTCTTTTAATAGTTTTTCCATTACTTTCCCTACTACTGATGTAAGGCTTACTGGTCTGTAGTTACTTGCTTCTTCCTTGCTTCCACTTTTGTGCAGTGGAACTACATTTGCTCTTTTCCAGTCCTCTGGAATAGCACCTGTATTTAGTGACTGGTTAAATAATTCTGTTAATGGTGTAACCAGCACATCTTTTAGCTCTTTGAGTATCCTTGGGTGTATCCCATCTGGTCCCATTGATTTATCCACTTTTAGTTTTGAAATTTAGTAAGGCGTGCGTACACTCAGGGTGAGGCAGGGTAAGGCGTGCATACACTCAGGGTGAGGCAGGTTAAGGCGTGCGTACACTCAGGGTGAGGCAGGGTAAGGCGTGCGTACACTCAGGGTGAGGCAGGGTAAGGCGTGCGTACACTCAGGGTGAGGCAGGTTAAGGCGTGCGTACACTCAGGATGAGGCAAGGTAAGGGCAGCGTAACAATTCAATTGTTGCTCTGTTCGGGCGCGAACAGCTGCTGCCGATTGTATTTCAGCACGCACCCCCCCAGGAGGTGGCGAGCTGAAATGAGCGAAAAGTGACCCGTTTGGGTGCACCCAAACAGCACTTTTTATCAGGTTTAGCCATTTTACGCAGCTGACCAGGGCTCTCTGAGAACAATCAGTGAGGTAAAACAAGAACATTTGATTACCCCCCCCCCCCCCCCAGTCTTCCGTCACTTTAGATGGGTGATCGGGTGCGATAATCAATTGAATTCCGCCCATTAAACACAAAGTGAGGAACCACAGATACTGTAGCTCTGATACCCCCGATGTACATCTTTCAGTGAACACATAAAACTAATATAAAACATCAATGCTGTAAATAAAAGGGGGAACACCTGAAGGATGTGGCCCTGGTGACACAAGCGCTTTCCTTTACTAGAACTTCTATAGAGGACAAGTGAAGGTGATACAGCAGCCAATCAGATTCCAGTTATCATGATGTAGAATGCAACAGATAAAAGACAGCTAGAATATGATTGGTTTCACTGGGCATCGCCTCTCATTTTGGAGATTGTAGTAAACATACCCAGATGACTTTCTCCATTATGCCCATTTTCAGGTGAAGCCAGAAACACAAACGTGGACGACTGTCATAAGATATAATGTAGCGGCAGCCATTCTCCAGTCTGACCCAATAAGCAGACTGGGAACCAGTGACACCACCTAATACATGTCAGGTACTAGAATAAAGATCGGCAATTGTCACTAATATGAGGTCGCCCTACAGAAGGTCCCCCCTGTGTGTAGGTGGCGGGTGCAGGGGGGTGTCTGGCCTACAGAACCCCTCAGGTGATCGGGGGACGTGAGGTACTGCAATATATCATCACCATCCCCAGCTGAGAGGCAGAGGTTTGCCGAGCTGCTACTTGGTCGGGTTCAAACACATTTGCAAAGTTCTACAAGTTTGATACCCTGGCTGAGGAGGACTTGGTGTTTGCCCATTCGGTGCTGCAGAGTCATCCGCACTCTCCCGCCCATTTGGGAGCTTTGGTATAATCCCCATGGTCCTTACGGAGTCCCCAGCATCCACTAGGACGTTAGAGAAAATAAGATTTTACTTACCGGTAATTCTATTTCTCGTAGTCCGTAGTGGATGCTGGGCGCCCGTCCCAAGTGCGGACTTTCTGCAATACGTGTATATAGTTATTGCTTAATAAAGGGTTATGTTATGTTGGCATCCATTGGTTGATGCTCTGTTGGTTATTCATACTGTTAACTGGGTATGTTTATCACAAGTTATACGGTGTGATTGGTGTGGCTGGTATGAGTCTTACCCGGGATTCCAAAATCCTTTCCTGGTAATGTCAGCTCTTCCGGGCACAGTTTCCTTAACTGAGGTCTGGAGGAGGGGCATAGAGGGAGGAGCCAGTGCACACCAGATAGTACTAAATCTTTCTTTAGACTGCCCAGTCTCCTGCGGAGCCCGCTATTCCCCATGGTCCTTACGGAGTCCCCAGCATCCACTAGGACGTTAGAGAAATATACGATGAAGACTCTGTATTTGCTTTTCCACCTCAATACAGCCGTTCACTACCTGTCTACTTTCCAAAGTATGACACCCATCACCACAAGTCAAGGAGCTCCTGACGTCCATGGGACACAGACAGACTGCCAGCAGAGAGAGCGTCAGCTCCTAGGACAGCACAATGCTGCACACTGCGTCCCGCTGACCACATGTTCACCATCATCAGTAGTAATCACTTAAAAGAGTAATTTGTAATGTCTCTAACGCCATCTATAACTGCAGATCTAGATACGGCGATATACTAATATTCTTCTTCTTGCCCTTACGCCTCCACATGACATTCTTAGAGCTGTTAGCCGATTCTTTTTTGACCTCCAGGGTGATTTTGAAAAAAGAGATAAAAATCTGAAGGTGGAAAGCAAAATATAACGAGCATCAGGTGGACGCTAAAAAGAAACGTAACTAGATATACATAGATAGATAGACACACACACACACACACACACACACACACAAAGACTATAGGGTATATTCAATTAGAGTCGGATTCATTCAGACATGCATTTGTCAGAATGGATCTGACAAACCTTATTCAATAGAGTGGACAAATCCGACTGTCAGGTTTGCCCGGTGTCGGTGCGGCTGTCAGCAGCTCCCTGTGTGTGAGAACACAGGGAGCTGCTGGAGCTGCACATCACGGCCGTCCAGTGCCGCACTGCAGGGAGAGAGGTGCCTGGCCGGGGGTCGGCCGTCAAGGTACCTCTCATCCCCGCTCCCCATAGCCCGCCGAACTGCCCCCCTTCTCATCACGTCAAGCCGACTTTTTTAAAAATCAGATTGAGACTGTCAGAAAGGGGGCCAAAACCTGTCGGATTTGGCCCTGTTTCCAAAAGGAGTACGCAAATCGGCGGCTATTCTGCCGATCCATGGGTTTCCCGACAAGTCGGGAATTCCCGACTTGCCGAAAAAAACCTGCACTTTTTGAATAGGTCGGAACCCCTTCCGACCAAAATCTGCCGGAAGCTGCCATCTTTCCAACAAGACGGCAGCTTCCGACAGCTATTGAATACACCCAATTATGGGATTGCTGATGCATTCCGATAGAATTACCTGTTGTCTAACAACACTGCAGACAGCAAAACTGGAATATTTTAGGCCACATCCTCCTAAACAATGGCCATTTCTTCTACCAGAAATTGGGACTGTCCTGTGGAAAGTGGGACCCAGGGTATATTACCTTGGATACTTACCTGGCTTAGAAGATATGTCTTTGGTTGAATTAATATAATAATTCCTTCCCTGATAATGTCTTGTCTGTCTGGCTAGCATGGTTGGCATAAAGGTCTCCATCTGATACACTGAGCGCAGAGTAAGATCAGATACACTGTCTCTTATACATTCTGTGCAGCGTCACTACTGGCTGACACATGTTACTGTATATTCCATATCATCTATATAACGCTGTCTCTGGGGAACATGATACTCCGCTCACACTATTCTCACAGTTCCCATGTCTCTATCTGATACCCTGAGAGTAAGATCAGATACACTGTCCCTTATACATTCTGTACAGCGTCACTGCTGGCTGACACATGTTACTGTATATTCCATATCATCTATATAACGCTGTCTCTGGGGAACATGATACTCCGCTCACACTATTCTCACAGTTCCCATGTCTCCATCTGATACCCTGAGAGTAAGATCAGATACACTGTCCCTTATACATTCTGTACAGCGTCACTGCTGGCTGACACATGTTACTGTATATTCCATATCATCTATATAACGCTGTCTCTGGGGAACATGATACTCCGCTCACACTATTCTCACAGTTCCCATGTCTCCATCTGATACCCTGAGAGTAAGATCAGATACACTGTCCCTTATACATTCTGTGCAGCGTCACTGCTGGCTGACACGTTACTGTATATTCCATATCATCTATATAACACTGTCTCTGGGGAACATGATACTCCGCTCACATTATTCTCACAGTTCCCATGTCTCCATCTGATACACTGAGCGGCAGAGTATGATCAGATACAATGTCCCTTATACATTCTGTGCAGCGTCACTGCTGGCTGACACGTGTTACTGTATATTCCATATCATCTATATAACGCTGTCTCTGGGGAACATGATACTCCGCTCACACTATTCTCACAGTTCCCATGTCTCCATCTGATACACTGAGCGCAGAGTATGATGAGATACAATGTCCCTTATACATTCTGTGCAGCGTCACTGCTGGCTGACACGTGTTACTGTATATTCCATATCATCTATATAAGGCTGTCTCTGGGGAACATGATACTCCGCTCACATTATTCTCACAGTTCCCATGTCTCCATCTGATACACTGAGCGGCAGAGTATGATCAGATACACTGTCCCTTATACATTCTGTGCAGCGTCACTGCTGGCTGACACGTGTTACTGTATATTCCATATCATCTATATAAGGCTGTCTCTGGGGAACATGATACTCCGCTCACATTATTCTCACAGTTCCCATGTCTCCATCTGATACACTGAGCGCAGAGTATGATGAGATACAATGTCCCTTATACATTCTGTGCAGCGTCACTGCTGGCTGACACATGTTACTGTATATTCCATATCATCTATATAACGCTGTCTCTGGGGAACATGATACTCCGCTCACACTATTCTCACAGTTCCCATGTCTCCATCTGATACACTGAGCGCAGAGTATGATGAGATACAATGTCCCTTATACATTCTGTGCAGCGTCACTGCTGGCTGACACATGTTACTGTATATTCCATATCATCTATATAACGCTGTCTCTGGGGAACATGATACTCCGCTCACACTATTCTCACAGTTCCCATGTCTCCATCTGATACACTGAGCGCAGAGTATGATGAGATACAATGTCCCTTATACATTCTGTGCAGCGTCACTGCTGGCTGACACATGTTACTGTATATTCCATATCATCTATATTACGCTGTCTCTGGGGAACATGATACTCCGCTCACATTATTCTCACAGTTCCCATGTCTCCATCTGATACACTGAGCGGCAGAGTATGATCAGATACACTGTCCCTTATACATTCTGTACAGCGTCACTGCTGGCTGACACGTGTTACTGTATATTCCATATCATCTATATAACGCTGTCTCTGGGGAACATGATACTCCGCTCACATTATTCTCACAGTTCCCATGTCTCCATCTGATACACTGAGCGCAGAAGTATGATCAGATACACTGTCCCTTATACATTATGTACAGCGTCACTGCTGGCTGACCACACGTTACTGTATAGTTTCACCTGATTATTGGCGTTATAGGGCGTCACTGGGATGCTGCCATGTCTCTCGGCTGCGAGGACCCTTTAATCATCGTTAGTAGGTAAAATCATCTGTAACGACTAATCCAAAAAGAAGATTATATTTATTTTGGCTGCTTGCGATTCCCGAAAATCAGCAAAGCTTTTTCATTAGCCCCCTGCTGATGTCCTTATAGCAGCCGTTCCCAGGGTATCCGAGCGCGCAGCGACACATACATAACAGTACGCTAGCAGAAAGGCCTGTACGCTATACACATCTATACTACTCACTGTACTCATTATATAACAGGTTTATCTCACAGGATCATCGTAGAAGCGACACTCATGAGAACTGATCACACGCTAGTTATTTTTGCAGCGCTGCGATCAGGTTAGAACTGCGCATGTGTATGCACCACAGTGCGCAGGTGCATCGCACGGGTACAAAGCGGATCGTTGCTGTGCGGTGGGTTTTTACGAAGAATCCATTCGCACAGCCGATCGCAAGGTCAGGCTGAAGTGATCGCAGCGGCTGAGTAAGTCCTGGGCAACTCAGAAACATCACAAAGTTTTTTTGTACCGCTCGGCTGCACATGCGATCGCACATTTGCAAAGCAAAAATACATTCCCCTGTAGGCGGCGACTATCTGATCGCAGCGCTGCAAAAATCTACTAGCGAGCGATCAGGTCTGATTTAGGCCTTTGTTGTCAGTATTTATCGAAGTGCAAAGCTGGCACGAAGAATGGATGATCTACTGTAGCTGCGAATACACTATGAGGTGCCTGTGCTGTGCTTTTCAGCCATGCTGCTATACTATAAGCCACAGCTATGGCCCTCATTCCGAGTTGTTCGCTCGCAAGCTGCTTTTAGCAGCATTGCACACGCTAAGCCGCCGCCTACTGGGAGTGAATCTTAGCTTATCAAAATTGCGAACGAAAGAATCGCAATATTGCGAAAATATTTCTCTGTGCAGTTTCTGAGTAGCTCGAGACTAACTCTTCCAGTGCGATCAGTTCAGTGCTTGTCGTTCCTGGTTTGACGTCACAAACACACCCAGCGTTCGCCCAGACACTCCTCCGTTTCTCCAGCCATTCCCGCGTTTTTCCCAGAAACGGTAGCGTTTTTTCGCACACACCCATAAAACGGCCAGTTTCCGCCCAGAAACACCCACTTCCTGTCAATCACATTACGATCACCAAAACGGAGAAAAAACCTTGTAATGCCGTGAGTAAAATTCCTAACTGCATAGCAAATTTACTTGGCGCAGTCGCACTGCGGACATTGCGCATGCGCAGTTAGCGGAAAATCGCTGCGATGCGAAAAAAAATACAGAGCGAACAACTCGGAATGACCACCTATGTCTTTTCTTTGCTCTTGGATACAAAATGAATTTGCTCTCTGGATAAAGCTGTAACAGACAAAGGAAACGATTCTGCCGGATGGTGTGAATATCATACGCTGGAGAGATAAAACAATGTACTTAGTAGAAGTGTCAGCAGCATGCACAAGCCTAGGAGGGGCCAGGAAGCAACGTTACTCTATATCCCCCGATTCTCCAAGAAGGGGCTACAGAGTCAGGGGGGGTCACATGAGGCCCATGTTACAGATTTCCTAACAATAAACTGATGACTATGAACTTACTATTATTATAAATGAAGCGTTAATAATAATTTCTGTGTACTACTCCCTTTGTTGTTAAGTGCCGTCCTGTCGCTGCCGACTTATGGCGACATCTCCCTTCCTGTTCATTATATTTGTTAGAAGTAATATTACAACCAGCGCACCTGTATTATTATCAGAAGACTGAACAACGGGTCCCATCGCTGATGCACAGGCATAAGACTGGTCCCCGCCACCGGCGGGGGCATATGCAGAATACAGTAACACTGCTGTGCGGCTCCTACACCAGCCGGCTGTATGTTCTAGTGCCTATAGATTCATCTAAAGCAGGAAATCTACCCTGCGAGTGGCACAAGAGACACAACACTTCTGTGTGTAATTCTGCACATTATTGTGTCTCGCACTGCAGCTTCTGCCTCTGAAATATCTAATGATCTTAGGTTGATCGCACATAGCAACTTTTTGCTGCTGGTGCAATCACCTTGACGCTGCCTATGGGGAGTGTATTTTAGCATAGCAGGGCTGCGATCGCTTGTGCAACACTGCTATGCTAAAAAAGTTTCCTGCAAAACAAGACCAGGGTCAGACCTACTTACCCTGTGCGACGGATCAAGCGACGAAGGTCCCGGGATTGACTTCAGACATCCGCCCTCCAAATGCCTGGACACACCTGCGTTCGGATATCCACGCCCGTAAAACGATGAGTAGACGCCCCGGAACGCCTTTCCGCTGTCAATCTTCTTGCGATCACTTTCTTCTTCTTTCTGGTCGTTGCCGCAACGACGCACGTGCGCATTGTGGCCGCCGCGCATGCGCTGTTCTGACCCGTTCGCACCGCAGCGAAGAACCGCTGCGTGTGAATGGGTCAGAATTACCCCCTATATGTGTCACTAATTACTGCTTTATTAATAATACGTTCATGGCCTGTCACGATCCGGGTATCTGGACGCCATTACCTGCATTTCAGATGTCTCCTGAGGCTCGCTCAGCGTTCCAAGGCCGGATCTCATCTGTGTCCACATACTGCACATCCCTCCTGTCACGCTGAGATGTTGTCACAGCGGCGCCATGTTTGAATCCTGCATGGCGTCTCCCGTTCTCCGCGGCCTCCGCCGCCGCTCCTGTGTTATAGGTGCAGGTTGTCAGTGTGGAGTTCCATGCCTGCCGCGGCCTCCGTTGTCATCCACGAGTATCAGCATACATTTCTCAGTCTGGCGTCTCCTGTCCTCTGCGGCCGGCGCCGCCATTGCAGTTATGTTTCCACATGGTTTCCTAAACCAGTTTTCCCTCCAAGTTCTAACATGGACGCAGCCATGTTGGATCTAATCACATGCTTCAGTTCCTCCAATCCACTGCCTGGAAATCTGCATAATTGCCCAGCCAATACCTGCATTGCTGCAGGTATAAGTATCCTGTGCCTGGGCCAGGAAATGGTCAGTGCTTTGTTTGTCATACCTTGTTCCAGTCTCTCTCCTGTGGTTGTGTTTCCAGGTTCCAGCTCCTGTCTCCAGCATCCACCAAAGAGACCCGCACCTGCCTACCATCCTGCGGTGCAGCCTGACTCTGCAGTCCTCCGTGGCTGATCCAGTTTCCAGCTTCCAGCTATTTCATCTGCTTCCAGCAGTATCCACTACCACCGGTAATCATCCTTCAACTCCTCTGTTTCCACGCTCCCTAGCATCTTACTATATTCACTCCGTGTTTCATCACCTGGCTGGTTCCACCCAGCATTCATTCAGTGACTTTATCATCTGGCTGATTCCATTCCGCATCCACTCCGTGTCTTACCACCTGGCTGGTTCCATCCAGCAATTACAACAGCTGATTCAAGTTACCAACTTCATCTGTTCCATCTACTGGCATGTTCCTTGGATATCTTCACTTCTACAGCCAGGCCTGGTAAGGTTATTCCATCTAAGGACTGTAACAGCTGTTCTTACCTACCAGTGTCCTGTGTAACCACTTCATGGTCAGAGTGCTCCAGGAATCATATTATTTATCATTGCCATTTTTATTATTTGCTGTCTGTTGTTACACGGAGTTTGTCAATAAACTTTTAATTTACTTTTACCTGGTTATCATGGTCACACCTTCGGGTTTCCTTTTAACACTTACATGTCCAGGGGTCTGATTAAACCTCCCCGGTTTAAGTTCCTCTCAGCCCCTACAACTGAGGCTTCCTCCTGTCAGCTAAAACCCTCAGTTGTGACAGTAAGCACTGACCATATGAATCCAGCCGGAGACCAGGATCAAGCGGCCAGGCCGATGCAAGAACTGGCAGCCCGACTTGAACATCAGGAGGCTGCACAAGGCCACATCATCCGCTGTCTCCAGGATCTCTCTACGCGGCTGGACGGGATTCAAACGACCCTCCGTGGACCTGGCACGTCTGGTGCGTCCACAACAGTGACACCAGCTGTAACCCCACCTACCTTACCCATTTCCATTCCACGTCTTCATCTCCCAACGCCAGCAAAATTTGACGGATTTCCAAGGTTCTGCAGGGGATTTCTTAACCAATGCGAAATCCACTTTGAGCTTCAGCCTGGCAATTTCCCCAGTGACCGTACTAAAATTGCCTATATCATTTCCCTTCTCAGCGGCTCAGCCCTTGACTGGGCATCACCTTTATGGGAGAAGTCTGATCCCCTGCTGTCCTCCTATACGGACTTTGTGGCAACATTCAGGCGCATCTTCGACGAGCCAGGCCGGGTAACCTCTGCTTCATCTGAGATTCTCCGTTTACGCCAGGGAACACGTACTGTGGGACAGTATCTCATACAGTTCAAAATCCTGGCATCTGAACTGGCATGGAACGACGAGGCCCTGTTTGCTGCATTCTGGCATGGCTTATCAGAACGCATCAAGGATGAGTTAGCTACCAGAGACTTGCCCTCTAAGTTGGATGAGCTAATTTCTCTTTGCACGAAGGTTGATCTACGTTTCAGAGAGAGAGCAACCGAGCGAGGAAGATCGTCTGCTCCAAAATCTTCTGCTCCTCCTCTTCGTCAACCGTCTCCATCCAAGGATGAGCCCATGCAAATTGGCCGTTCCCGTCTATCTCCCGCTGAGCGCCGAAGACGTCTCTCTGAGTCTCTCTGTCTCTATTGTGCAGCTCCGTCTCACATTATCAATGCCTGTCCCAAACGACCGGGAAACTCCAAATCCTAGCTCGCCAAGGAGAGGGCCGGCTAGGAGTAATGATCTCCTCTCCATCTCCTCATGATTGTAATCTCCCAGTCTCGCTCCAAATTGCTCAACGTTACAGGAACGTCATTGCCCTCCTTGATTCCGGAGCAGCTGGGAATTTCATAACCGAAGCTTATGTTAAACGGTGCTCCCTACCCACCGAGAGACTTCCTTCGTCCATCTCCTTAACTGCAGTAGATGGCAGCAAGATTTTTGACGCAGTTATTTCTCTAAGGACTCTACCAGATCGTCTGAGAGTGGGAGTTCTTCATGCAGAATTTATTTCCTTCCTAGTGATTCCAAGAGCCACACATCCAGTGGTTTTCGGCCTTCCATGGCTCCGTCTCCACAATCCGTCGATTGACTGGACGACTACGCAAATACTAGCATGGGGTCCCTCCTGTGCAAAGACTTGTTTATTCAAAGTGCTTCCTGTTTGTTCTTCTTTCCCCAGGTCGTCTGATGTTCCACCTCCTCCATATCAAGACTACACGGACGTGTTCAGTAAAGCTTCTGTTGATATCCTTCCTCCTCATAGAGAATGGGACTGCCCAATTGATCTCATTCCAGGGAAGGTTCCACCTCGAGGCCGAACTTACCCGTTGTCTCTGCCTGAGACGCACTCCATGGAGGAGTACATCAAAGAGAACCTGGCGAAAGGTTTTATCCGACCTTCTTCTTCTCCAGCTGGCGCAGGTTTCTTCTTCGTTAAGAAGAAAGACGGTGGTCTGCGACCGTGCATCGATTACAGAGGTCTGAACGACATTACCGCCAAGAACCGGTATCCTTTACCTTTGATTACAGAGCTCTTCGATAGAGTCAGCGGAGCAATCATCTTTACAAAGTTGGATTTGAGGGGTGCCTACAATCTCATCCGGATCCATGAGGGTGACGAGTGGAAGACCGCCTTTAACACCCGTGATGGACATTATGAGTACCTCGTCATGCCCTTCGGATTGAGCAATGCTCCAGCTGTCTTCCAGCATTTCGTGAATGAGATCTTCAGAGACATTTTATACCGCCATGTCGTGGTTTATTTAGATGATATCCTCATCTTTGCCAATAATCTAGAGGAACATCGTTTCTGGGTAAAGGAGGTTCTGTCCCGTCTCCGTGTCAATCATCTCTATTGCAAATTGGAGAAATGTGTCTTTGAAGTTAAATCCATTCCGTTTCTAGGTTACATTGTGTCCGGTTCCGGACTAGAGATGGATCCTGAGAAACTACAAGCAATCCAGAATTGGCCGATACCCTTGACCCTCAAAGGGGTCCAGAGGTTCTTAGGGTTCGCCAATTATTACAGAAAGTTCATACGAGACTTTTCCACCATTGTGGCGCCTATCACTGCATTAACCAAGAAGGGTGCTAACCCGTCCAAGTGGTCTGAAGAAGCTACGCAAGCTTTTCATCTTCTAAAACAACGTTTCATCTCTGCACCAGTTCTGAAACAGCCCGACACCGACTCTCCTTTCATCTTAGAGGTGGATGCCTCCTCCGTTGGAGTAGGAGCGGTGTTATCTCAGAGGGCTAAAGATGGCCATCTACATCCTTGCAGTTTCTTCTCCCAGAAGTTCTCCCCAGCTGAGCGCAACTATGCTATTGGCGACCAGGAGTTGCTAGCCATCAAGCTCGCTCTAGAGGAGTGGAGATATCTGTTGGAAGGAGCTTCTCATTCAATCACGATACTTACCGACCACAAGAATCTTTTATACCTGAAAGGCGCACAATGTCTTAACCCTCGTCAGGCCAGATGGGCACTTTTCTTTTCCAGGTTCGACTTTAAGCTCCAGTTCTGTCCGGGCTCTCAGAATCGCAAGGCCGATGCCCTTTCCCGCTCTTGGGAGCAAGAAAACGAGTCAGAGTCTTCAGACAAGCATCCTATTATTAATCCGTTGGCATTCTCCACGGTAGGGATGGACTCTACGCCCTCACCAGGGAAAAGTTTTGTGAAGCCGGTGTTGAGGAAGAAGCTCATGCATTGGGCCCATGCTTCCCGTTTTGCCGGACATACAGGCATTCAGAAAACCCTCGAGTTTATCTCTAGGTCCTACTGGTGGCCAACTCTGAAGAAGGATGTCAAGGAGTTTATTGCCTCTTGCCCAAAGTGTGCCCAACACAAAATCCCCCGCCAGTCGCCTGCGGGGCAACTGGTTCCATTATCTGTTCCCAGTCGACCGTGGACCCATTTGTCGATGGACTTTGTCACAGATCTGCCTATATGCAACAAGTTTAATACCATCTGGGTGGTAGTTGACCGGTTCACCAAGATGGCACATTTCATACCCCTTACCGGTCTTCCGTCAGCTTCCAAGTTGGCTCAAGTGTTTATCCAAGAGATCTTCCGGTCTCCCTGAAGAGATCATCTCCGATCGTGGAGTACAATTTGTAGCCAAATTTTGGCGAAGTTTGTGTCAAGCCCTCCAAGTCAAGTTAAAGTTTTCTACAGCTTACCATCCTCAGACCAATGGTCAAACCGAGAGGGTGAATCAGGACTTGGAGGCCTTCCTCCGCATTTACGTGTCTTCCTCCCAAGATGACTGGGTTCAACTCCTTCCTTGGGCCGAGTTTAGCCACAACAATCAATACCATTCCTCATCCTCCTCAACACCATTCTTCATCAACTATGGATTTCACCCTAAGGTTCCAGAATTCCAATCGCTTCCAGCAACTTCTGTTCCAGCAGTGGATGTCACCTTGCGTCAGTTTTCAAACAACTGGAAGAATGTCCACGCAGCCCTGCTTAAAGCCTCATTTAAGTACAAGAAGTTTGCCGATAGGAAGCGTAGAGCGGTTCCTGCTCTTAAGGTGGGTGATCGAGTATGGTTGTCCACGAAGAATTTGAGGTTGAGAGTTCCCAGCATGAAATTTGCTCCTCGTTACATCGGTCCTTTTAAAATTGAACAAGTCATCAATCCTGTTGCTTACAGACTCCAGTTACCTCCCTTTTTGAAAATACCCAGGACATTCCATGTTTCCCTGTTGAAACCGCTAATCCTGAATCGGTTTCATTCTGCACTTCCTCCAACTCCTGAAGTTCAGACTCAACGGAGAATCGAGTATGAGGTGGCCAAGATTCTGGACTCACGTTTCCGTTACGGTCAGTTGCAGTATCTTATTGACTGGAAGGGCTATGGTCCTGAAGAACGCTCTTGGACCAATGCGTCTGATGTCCATGCTCCTGCCTCGGTCCGGAATTTCCACTCGAAGTTTCCTCTAAAGCCTAAGAAGTGTCCTGGGGCCACTCCTAAAGGGGGGGGTGCTGTCACGATCCGGGTATCTGGACGCCATTACCTGCCTTTCAGATGTCTCCTGAAGCTCGCTCAGCGTTCCATGGCCGGATCTCAAATCTGTGTCCACATACTGCACATCCCTCCTGTCACGCTGAGATGTTGTCACAGCGGCGCCATGTTTGAATCCTGCATGGCGTCTCCCGTTCTCCGCAGCCTCCGCCGCCGCTCCTGTGTTATAGGTGCAGGTTGTCAGTGTGGTGTTCCATGCCTGCCGAGGCCTCCGTTGTCATCCACGAGTATCAGCATACATTTCTCAGTCTGGCGTCTCCATTGAAGTTATGTTTCCACATGGTTTCCTAAACCAGTTTTCCCTCCAAGTTCTAACATGGGCGCAGCCATGTTGGATTCAATCACATGCTTCAGTTCCTCCAATCCACTGCCTCTGGAAATCTGCATAATTGCCCAGCCAATACCTGCATTGCTGCAGGTATAAGTATCCTGTGCCTGGGCCAGGAAATGGTCAGTGCTTTGTTTGTCATACCTTGTTCCAGTCTCTCTCCTGTGGTTGTGTTTCCAGGTTCCAGCTCCTGTCTCCAGCATCCACTAAAGAGACCCGCACCTGCCTACCATCCTGCGGTGCAGCCTGACTCTGCAGTCCTCCGTGGCTGATCCATTTTCCAGCTTCCAGCTATTTCATCTACTTCCAGCAGTATCCACTACCACCGGTAATCATCCTTCAACTCCTCTGTTTCCACGCTCCCTAGCATCTTACTATATTTACTCCGTGTTTCATCACCTGGCTGGTTCCACCCAGCATTCATTCAGTGACTTTATCATCTGGCTGATTCCATTCCGCATCCACTCCGTGTCTTATCACCTGGCTGGTTCCACCCAGCATTCATTCAGTGACTTTATCATCTGGCTGATTCCATTCCGCATCCACTCCGTGTCTTACCACCTGGCTGGTTCTATCCAGCAATTACAACAGCTGATTCAAGTTACCAGCTTCATCTGTTCCATCTACTGGCATGTTCCTTGGATATCTTCACTACTACAGCCAGGCCTGGTAAGGTTATCCCATCTAATGACTTTAACAACTGTTCTTAACCTACCAGTGTCCTGTGAAACCATTTCATGGTCAGAGTGCTCCAGGAATCATATTATTTATCATTGCCATTTTTATTATTTGCTGTCTGTTGTTACACGGAGTTTGTCAATAAACTTTTAATTTACTTTTACCTGGTTGTCATGGTCACACCTTCGGGTTTCCCTTTAACACTTACATGTCCAGGGGTCTGATTAAACCTCCCCGGTTTAAGTTCCTCTCAGCCCCTACAACTGAGGCTTCCTCCTGTCAGCTAAAACCCTCAGTTGTGACATGGCCAACACCAGGGGGGGACTGCCGGGGCAGGAGTCCCAGGCCTGGTCAGTGAGGGGGGCCCACCAGTGCCAGATTAACAGTGGGGCAACCGGGGCCCCCACACAGGGTAGGGCTCTGTGTCACACAGTGGGGGGCAATACTGTATGTGGTATATCGGGAGAGGGGGGACACAGGGACATTATTAATATGGGAAGCTCAAAGCAGCATACTGGGGGAGAACTGGGACAATATTAATATGAGAGCCACTGTGGCTTCCTTGTGGGGGTCACTGACATAAAATGGGGGGCTCTGTGTAGTGTACTGGGGGGGCACTGGGTCATAATTTATATGGGCACTCTATGTGACATACTGGGGGACAATATGTGGCATACATGGGGGGCAGTGGGACAATAATAATTTGGGAGCTATCGGCGGCATATTGGGGGGCACTAGAACAATATTAATATGGGAGCTGTGTGGCATACTGGGGGGGTTACTGAACAATATTAATATGGAGGACCATGTGGCATACTGAGGGGGGCAATTCCTCTCTGCTTTGATGTTGGATTGGTGGTACAGTGTAACCTTAATCATCATGTAGGAGCAATTGCATTAATTAATACGTTTTTGTACCAGCTTCACCACCCGGTGACCAAATGGCGCCATGGTGGCATTACATCAATGAGGTCACGCAGCCACACAGTCCACTGCAGTGACTGAGTCACTGAGGCTGCTGCTAAGGGTAAGGGAGGGCAAGTGAGGGAGCCTCTACTGCAAGTTCTGCAACATGTTCCATGAAAGCTCTGTCTTCATATCTGCTCAGTCTTCTGTGGGGGAAATTAATGTGTTTTATTTTCCTGTGGGAAACAATGTCTGTTTTTATTCCTGGGGTGCAATGTGTGTTCTTTATTACTGGGGAGGGGATGCCATTGGAATGGGGGGCTCCACAAATTCTTCTCACACGGTGTTAGTAGACCTGGAACCGGACCTGGGCTTGATTATAACTTTGTGTATGAATGTAGCAGAATATCTACTCTCTACAGCAGTGTTTCTCACACTCAGCCTCAGGAACCCCAAAACTCAGCCCCCAGGAACCCCAAAACTCAGCCCTCAGGAACCCCAAAACTCAGCCCTCAAGAACCCCAAACCTCATCCCTCAATAACCCCAAAACTCAGCCCTCAAGAGCCACAAAACTCAGCCCTCAAGAGCCCCAAAACTCAGCCCTCAGGAACCCCAAAACTCAGCCCTCAGGAACCCCAAAACTCAGCCTTCAGGAACCCCAAAACTCAGCCCTCAGGAGCCCCAAACCTCAGCCCTCAGGAACCCCAAACCTCAGCCCTCAGGAACCCCAACAGTTCATGATTTCCAGACCACTTGTGGATCTCTATAATATGTCAGTTAGGAATGAATGCAGCACATATTCTATAGTGTGTCAGTAATGATGACACCTGTGCACCAGCTAGGCCATCAGGAAAACCTGCGCTGCTGGGGCCCTGAGGACAGAGTCTGAGAAACACGGCTCTAGAGCAGAAGCTACTGACTAGTGTAAGTGTCATAAGTGACTGAGGAATGTCCTGCATATAATGTGAGATCCTATCTGGGATAATGCACACCCTTCTATACATGATAGAGATATTAGCAGTGACCATGCAGCTGAGGGACCATCTAGATCAGGCTTGTCCAACCCGCGGCCCGCGGGCCGCATGCGGCCCAAGTCGGCTAGTAATGCGGCCCAGGAGCAGCGCTGCAGCAGAGGTTTTTTTTTTTTTGAGTACGGACACCACATGTGAGGCTGAGCCGGCCCCAGCAGGCTGTCAGCACATCCTGATTGGATTGCTGCTGCTGGGACCAGCTCACGCCCTCTCCGCTGTCAGTCACAGTGTAGCCCTCCTCCGCTGCATAGCGGCACACGTGACTGAGCAGCGCGAGAGTAGAGGAGCCCAGCGGAGAAGTTGGTTGTACAAGAACACGTAAGTGAGCTGGGGGTGGGTGTCTGTCCGTGGCCGCGCCGCTGTACAGTGTCCCGGGGGGGAATCAAGATCTGAAGTCCTGCGCCGCTGTACAGTGTCCGGGGAAGGGGGGGGGGGGGGGAGAAATCAATATCTGAAGTCCATGGCCGCGGCCTGCGCCGCTGTACAGTGTCCTGTACAGACGTCCCTCCCGTAGTGCAGCAGAGAGGAGCGGCGGACGGAGACGGAGGCAGCGCTGCAGGAGCGGTAAGTATGTGTCTGTGTGTGTGTTTTTTTTTACAACTACAAGGGGCACAGTACAAGGGCGCAGCTACAAGGGGCACAGTACAAGGGGGCAGCTACAAGGGGCACAGTACAAGGGGGCAGCTACAAGGGGCACAGTACAAGGGCGCAGCTACAAGGGGCACAGTACAAGGGGGCAGCTACAAGGGGCACAGTACAAGGGCGCAGCTACAAGGGGCACAGTACAAGGGCGCAGCTACAAGGGGCACAGTACAAGGGGGCAGCTACAAGGGGCACAGTACAAGGGGGCAGCTACAAGGGGCACAGTACAAGGGGGCAGCTACAAGGGGCACAGTACAAGGGGGCAGCTACAAGGGGCACAGTACAAGGGGGCAGCTACAAGGGGCACAGTACAAGGGGGCAGCTACAAGGGGCACAGTACAAGGGGGCAGCTACAAGGGGCACAGTACAAGGGGGCAGCTACAAGGGGCACAGTACAAGGGGGCAGCTACAAGGGGCACAGTACAAGGGGGCAGCTACAAGGGGCACAGTACAAGGGGGCAGCTACAGGGCCACAACTACAAGGGGCACAGTACAAGGGGGCAGCTACAAGGGGCACAGTACAAGGGGGCAGCTAGTGCTACAGGGCCACAACTACAAGGGGCACAGTACAAGGGGGCAGCTACAAGGGGCACAGTACAAGGGGGCAGCTACAGGGCCACAACTACAAGGGGCACAGTACAAGAGGGTAGCTACAGGGCCACAACTACAAGGGGCACAGTACAAGGGGGCAGCTACAGGGCCACAACTACAAGGGGCACAGTACAAGGGGTCAGCTACAGGGCCACAACTACAAGGGGCGCAGTACAAGGGGGCAGCTAGTGCTACAGGGCCACAACTACAAGGGGCACAGTACAAGGGGGCAGCTACAGGGGCACAACTACAAGGGGCACAGTACAAGGGGCGCAGCTACAAGGGCACAACTATAAGGGGCGCAGCTACAGGGGCACAACTACAAGGGGCACAGTACAAGGGGGCAGCTACAGGGGCACAACTACAAGGGGCACAGTACAAGGGGCGCAGCTACAAGGGCACAACTACAAGGGGCACAGTACAAGGGGCGCAGCGACAGGGGCACAACTACAAGGGGCGCAGCTACAGGGGCACAACTACAAGGGGCACAGTACAAGGGGGCAGCTACAGGGGCACAACTACAAGGGGCACAGTACAAGGGGGCAGCTACAGGGCCACAACTACAAGGGGCACAGTACAAGGGGGCAGCTACAGGGGCACAACTACAAGGGGCGCAGCTACAGGGGCACAGCTACAAGGGGCGCAGCTACAGGGGCACAACTACAAGGGGCGCAGCTACAGGGGCACAGCTACAAGGGGCGCAGCTACAGGGGCACAACTACAAGGGGCGCAGCTACAGGGGCACAACTACAAGGGGCACAACTACAAGGGGCACAGTACAAGGGGGCAGCTACAGGGCCACAACTACAAGGGGCACAGTACAAGGGGGCAGCTACAGGGCCACAACTACAAGGGGCACAGTACAAGGGGGCAGCTAGTGCTACAGGGCCACAACTACAAGGGGCACAGTACAAGGGGGCAGCTACAGGGGCACAACTACAAGGGGCACAGTACAAGGGGCGCAGCTACAAGGTCACAACTATAAGGGGCGCAGCTACAGGGGCACAACTACAAGGGGCACAGTACAAGGGGCGCAGCTACAGGGGGCACAGTACAAGGGGGCAGCTACAGGGCCACAACTACAAGGGGCACAGTACAAGGGGGCAGCTACAAGGGGCACAGTACAAGGGGGCAGCTACAAGGGGCACAGTACAAGGGGGCAGCTACAAGGGGCACAGTACAAGGGGCACAGTACAAGGGGGCAGCTACAGGGCCACAACTACAAGGGGCACAGTACAAGAGGGTAGCTACAGGGCCACAACTACAAGGGGCGCAGTACAAGGGGGCAGCTAGTGCTACAGGGCCACAACTACAAGGGGCACAGTACAAGGGGGCAGCTACAGGGCCACAACTACAAGGGGCACAGTACAAGGGGGCAGCTACAAGGGGCACAGTACAAGGGGGCAGCTAGTGCTACAGGGCCACAACTACAAGGGGCACAGTACAAGGGGGCAGCTACAAGGGGCACAGTACAAGGGGGCAGCTACAGGGCCACAACTACAAGGGGCACAGTACAAGAGGGTAGCTACAGGGCCACAACTACAAGGGGCACAGTACAAGGGGGCAGCTACAGGGCCACAACTACAAGGGGCGCAGTACAAGGGGGCAGCTAGTGCTACAGGGCCACAACTACAAGGGGCACAGTACAAGGGGGCAGCTACAGGGGCACAACTACAAGGGGCACAGTACAAGGGGCGCAGCTACAAGGGCACAACTATAAGGGGCGCAGCTACAGGGGCACAACTACAAGGGGCACAGTACAAGGGGCGCAGCGACAGGGGCACAACTACAAGGGGCGCAGCTACAGGGGCACAACTACAAGGGGCACAGTACAAGGGGGCAGCTACAGGGGCACAACTACAAGGGGCGCAGCTACAGGGGCACAGCTACAAGGGGCGCAGCTACAGGGGCACAACTACAAGGGGCGCAGCTACAGGGGCACAGCTACAAGGGGCGCAGCTACAGGGGCACAACTACAAGGGGCGCAGCTACAGGGGCACAACTACAAGGGGCACAACTACAAGGGGCACAGTACAAGGGGGCAGCTACAGGGCCACAACTACAAGGGGCACAGTACAAGGGGGCAGCTACAGGGCCACAACTACAAGGGGCACAGTACAAGGGGGCAGCTAGTGCTACAGGGCCACAACTACAAGGGGCACAGTACAAGGGGGCAGCTACAGGGGCACAACTACAAGGGGCACAGTACAAGGGGCGCAGCTACAAGGGCACAACTATAAGGGGCGCAGCTACAGGGGCACAACTACAAGGGGCACAGTACAAGGGGCGCAGCTACAGGGGCACAACTACAAGGGGCGCAGCTACAGGGGCACAACTACAAGGGGCACAGTACAAGGGGGCAGCTACAGGGGCACAACTACAAGGGGCGCAGCTAAAGGGGCACAGCTACAAGGGGCGCAGCTACAGGGGCACAGCTACAAGGGGCGCAGCTACAGGGGCACAGCTACAAGGGGCGCAGCTACAGGGGCACAACTACAAGGGGCGCAACTACAAGGGGCACAACTACAAGGGGCACAGTACAAGGGGCGCAGCTACAGGGGCACAACTACAAGGGGCGCAGCTACAGGGGCACAACTACAAGGGGCGCAGCTACAGGGGCACAGCTACAAGGGGCGCAGCTACAGGGGCACAGTACAAGGGGCGCAGCTACAGGGGCACAACTACAAGGGACACAACTACAAGGGGCACAGTACAAGGGGCACAGCTACAGGGGCACAACTACAAGGGGCACAGTACAAGGGGCGCAGCTACAGGGGCACAACTACAAGGGGCGAACGTCTTCCCGCGTCAGTGAGGGCATAATATTCATCCATTCGTTTGTAAGTATAATTTTCATTTTTATAGGTACCGACCCTTTTGGATTCTACTGGACAAGTGGACGTGACCGGCGTGGGATGTAGGTAAGTAATCTGTCTCTCATTCAGGTATCGTTACTGTTATTTTATTTTATGTGCGGCACAAACCAAATTTTCATCTTCTAATGTGGCCCAGGGAAGGTGAAAGGTTGGACACCCCTGATCTAGATGTACAAGTCTGTAGGCCTAGTCTGTTATACACAGAACCATGGGGTGACTTCTTATATCCACAGTAATGTAATGTAGGGGTATATTACACATTATGTAACACACAGAACCCTGGGGTGACTTCTTATACCCACAGTAATGTAATGCAGGGGGTATATTACACCTTATGTTACACACAGAACCCTGGAGTGCCTTCTTATATCCACAGTAATGTAATGTAGGGGTATATTACACATTATGTAACACACAGAACCCTGGGGTGACTTCTTATACCCACAGTAATGTAATGCAGGGGGTATATTACACCTTATGTTACACACAGAACCCTGGAGTGCCTTCTTATATCCACAGTAATGTAATGTAGGGGTATATTACACATTATGTAACACACAGAACCCTGGAAGGTGACTTCTTATATCCACAGTAATGTAATGTAGGGGTATATTACACCTTATGTTACACACAGAACCCTGGGGTGACTTCTTATATCCACAGTAATGTAATGTAGGGGTATATTACACCTTATGTTACACACAGAACCCTGGGGTGACTTCTTATATCCACAGTAATTTAAGGTAGGGGGTATATAACACCTTATGTTACACACAGAACCCTGGGATGACTTCTTATATCCACAGTAATGTAATGTAGGGGGTATATTACACCTTATGTTACACACAGAACCCTGGGGTGACTTCTTATATCCACAGTAATGTAATGTAGGGGGTATATTACACCTTATGTTATACACAGAACCCTGGGGTGACTTCTTATATCCACAGTAATGTAATGTAGGGGGTATATTACACCTTATGTTACACACAGAACCCTGGGGTGACTTCTTATATCCACAGTAATGTAATGTAGTAGTATATTACACCTTATGTTATACACAGAACCCTGGGGTGACTTCTTATATCCACAGTAATGTAATGTAGGGGTATATTACACCTTATGTTATACACAGAACCCTGGGGTGACTTCTTATATCCACAGTAATGTAATGTAGGGAGTATATTACACCTTATGTTACACACAGAACCCTGGGGTGACTTCTTATATCCACAGTAATGTAATGTAGGGAGTATATTACACCTTATGTTACACACAAAACCTTGGGGTGACTTCTTATATCCACAGTACAGTAATGTAGGGGGTATATTACATCTTATGTTACACAAGATTTCATTACACTTTGTAAGCAATAGAATTTGTGTTCAGCGTTAGCAACGTCTTATAGCATCATAGTTACCAGTACCAATACCTATATAACACTATGGGGCTGATTCCGAGTTGGAACGCCTGTGCGTCACATTCTGCAGCTGTAAAATGCGTTATCTAAATCAACACAATTTCCTGTATATGCAAATGAGCAAAACGTACAAGATGTATGTAGGTGTGCACCAGCGGCGTGTGAGGCGGAAATGTGTCACACACACATCAGAAGCACTCACGTTCTGCCATTATACATTGTTTTATTATAATATGGTGATAGATAGATAGATAGATAGATAGATAGATAGATAGATAGATAGATAGATAGATAGATGTATATATACAAATATACATATATACAAATATATACAAATGGAGTTCATTCTCCTGCCGACTCTCCTCACCATGTCGGCAATGTGGGCCGCAGTTAGCGTTGCCCCATCCATCTAGCTCTCTGCAGAGAGTCCATAGATAAATGAATATAATCGGCCAGCACTTTCATAGTCAGTAGTTTCCTCACACTATGTGGCTACAGCAGTGAAGTAGTAAATGTAGAGTCTGAGTAACCATGTTACAATGAGGATCAGCATTAGGACATCATCTGGGTCATAACGCTCAATGCCGGAGTCAGTGATGTCCTCTGCTCCGCTCTCACCGCTCTCCTCCACGTGCTCCTCAGCAGGTTCCTCCACTTCATCAATGGTGGACAGTGTTGGTGTGAACCTGTAGCACTGGAACTGTTGGATCCTGCTTCGCCGGTACATGGGTGAGGTCACCATAATTTTCATCATAATATACGCATGATCCATGTCGGAGAACTCTGTCTCTGTAGGAGTAACAGGATCCTGCCCTCTGACCGGTGCCGCAATATACACATCATCATCCGCCTCATCATCACCACAGCACCTACTGCCACAGCAGCCCATGATGCCTCTTACCACAAGCTCCCAACAAGGAGTGATCCCAAAGCCAAGTAGCTGAGAGAATGTGCTCAGCCTGTGACATCATAGTGACCAGTAACGCATTGTGACATCATCAGCATCTACCATATGTGAGCTGGCCTGATACCCAGGGATTGTAATGACAATAAGTTTCTACCAGCGCTGACCAGTGACAGGACCAGCACCATTACTCAGTGCTGCCTATAGTCACTGACCAATCTGCCTCCCTTGGAGATATAAGTAACAAGCTGAGTCCCTCAGTGATGCTGAACGTACCCAAGTAGCACAATAAATACACCGTGAGATGCCGCCAAACTGACGCTAATCTGCTGCTTTTCTTATAACATAAATGTATTATTGGAACAATAAATGTAACAAAGTATCAGACACAAATTCTGACAATGACACAAAGTCCAGGAGACATAACAGCGTGATAGTGATGAGATATACACTGTGTGTATATAACAGAAGAGATATACTGACAGTAACACCCCTTGTTATATACTCAGGAACCAGGAGACATAACAGTGTGATAGTGATGAGATATACACTGTGTGTATATAACAGAAGAGATACACTGACAGTAACACCCCTTGTTATATACTCAGGAACCAGGAGACATAACAGCGTGATAGTGATGAGAAATACACTGTGTGTATATAACAGAAGAGATATACTGACAGTAACACCCCTTGTTATATACTCAGGAACCAGGAGACATAACAGTGTGATAGTGATGAGATATACACTGTGTATATAACAGAAGAGATACACTGACAGTAACACCCCTTGTTATATACTCAGGAACCAGGAGACATAACAGCGTGATAGTGATGAGATATACACTGTGTGTATATAACAGAAGAGATACACTGACAGTAACACCCCTTGTTATATACTCAGGAACCAGGAGACATAACAGCGTGATAGTGATGAGATATACACTGTGTATATAACAGGAGAGATACACTGACAGTAACACCCCTTGTTATATACTCAGGAACCAGGAGACATAACAGCGTGATAGTGATGAGAAATACACTGTGTGTATATAACAGAAGAGATATACTGACAGTAACACCCCTTGTTATATACTCAGGAACCAGGAGACATAACAGCGTGATAGTGATGAGAAATACACTGTGTGTATATAACAGGAGAGATACACTGACAGTAACACCCCTTGTTATATACTCAGGAACCAGGAGACATAACAGCGTGATAGTGATGAGATATACACTGTGTGTATATAACAGAAGAGATACACTGACAGTAACACCCCTTGTTATATACTCAGGAACCAGGAGACATAACAGCGTGATAGTGATGAGAAATACACTGTGTGTATATATATAACAGGAGAGATATACTGACAGTAACACCCCTTGTTATATACTCAGGAACCAGGAGACATAACAGCGTGATAGTGATGAGATATACACTGTGTGTATATAACATAAGAGATACACTGACAGTAACACCCCTTGTTATATACTCAGGAACCAGGAGACATAACAGCGTGATAGTGATGAGATATACACTGTGTGTATATAACAGAAGAGATACACTGACAGTAACACCCCTTGTTATATACTCAGGAACCAGGAGACATAACAGCGTGATAGTGATGAGATATACACTGTGTGTATATAACAGGAGAGATATACTGACAGTAACACCCCTTGTTATATACTCAGGAACCAGGAGACATAACAGCGTGATAGTGATGAGAAATACACTGTGTGTATATAACAGGAGAGATACACTGACAGTAACATCCCTTGTTATATACTCAGGAACCAGGAGACATAACAGCGTGATAGTGATGAGATATACACTGTGTATATATAACAGGAGAGATACACTGACAGTAACACCCCTTGTTATATACTCAGGAACCAGGAGACATAACAGCGTGATAGTGATGAGATATACACTGTGTGTATGTATATAACAGAATAGATACACTGACAGTAACACCCCTTGTTATATACTCAGGAACCAGGAGACATAACAACGTGATAGTGATGAGAAATACACTGTGTGTATATAACAGAAGAGATACACTGACAGTAACACCCCTTGTTATATACTCAGGAACCAGGAGACATAACAGGGTGATATTGATGAGAAATACACTATGTATATAAAAGGAGAGATACACTGACAGTAACACCCCTTGTTATATACTCAGGAACCAGGAGACATAACAGCGTGATAGTGATGAGAAATACACTGTGTGTATATAACAGAAGAGATACACTGACAGTAACACCCCTTGTTATATACTCAGGAACCAGGAGACATAACAGCGTGATAGTGATGAGATATACACTGTGTGTATATAACAGAAGAGATACACTGACAGTAACACCCCTTGTTATATACTCAGGAACCAGGAGACATAACAGCGTGATAGTGATGAGATATACACTGTGGGGTAAATTTACTAAGCTCCCGATTTTGACCGAGATGCCGTTTTTTCATCAAAGTGTCATCTCGGTAATTTACTAAGCACTAATCACGGCAGTGATGAGGGCATTCGTAATTTTTTGCAAGTTCAGGTAAAAAATTACGAATGAATACACCATCGGTCAAAACGCGGCTGTTTAAGTATGAATCTCGGTCATTTACTAAGAAGTGCAAAGCAAAAAACAAACAAACACTGCCGTGAAAAATTACAACTCGTAAAAAAGTGCTAAAAAAAAACAGACCTACTTTTTTTTTCCGTGATTGGATAGGCATGCAGGGATCCATGAGATCCGTGCATGTATATCAGTGGGAAGGGGTGGGAAAGTTGTTATTTTATTAAAAAAAATTGCGTGGGGTCCCCCCTCCTAAGCATAACCAGCCTCGGGCTCTTTGAGCCGATCCTGGTTGCAGAAATATGGGGAAAAAATTGACAGGGGTTCCCCCATATTTAAGCAACCAGCATCGGGCTCTGCGCCTGGTCCTGGTCCCAAAAATACGGGGGACAAAAAGAGTAGGGGTCCCCCGTATTTTTAAAACCAGCACCGGGCTCCACTAGCTGGACAGATAATGCCACAGCCGGGGGTCACTTTTATATAGTGCCCTGCGGCCGTGGCATCAAAAATCCAACTAGTCACCCCTGGCCGGGGTACCCTGGGGGAGTGGGGACCCCTTCAATCAAGGGGTGTCCCCCCCCCAGCCACCCAAGGGCCAGGGGTGAAGCCCGAGGCTGTCCCCCCCCCATCCAATGGGCTGCGGATGGGGAGGCTGATAGCCTTTGTTGTAAAAGAAAAGATATTGTTTTTAGTAGCAGTACTACAAGGCCCAGCAAGCCTCCCCCGCATGCTGGTACTTGGAGAACCACAAGTACCAGCATGCGACGGAAAAACGGGCCCGCTGGTACCTGTAGTACTACTACTAAAAAAATACCCCAAAAAAGACAAGACACACACACCGTGAAAGTATAATTTTATTACATACATACACACATACATACATACTTACCTTAAGTTCCCACGCAGGTCGGTCCTCTTCTCCAGTAGAATCCAAGGGGTACCTGTTGAAGAAATTATACTCACGAGATCCAGGGGTCCAGGCTCCTCGGGAAATCCAGGGGTAATCCACGTACTTGCATAAAATAAGAAAACGGAAAGCCGAGCCACGAACTGAAAGGGGCCCCATGTTTTCACATGGGACTCCTTTCCACGAATGCCAGAAACCCACTCTGACTGATGTCTAAGTGGGTTTCTTCAGCCAATCAGGGAGTGCCACGTTGTAGCACTCTCCTGATCGGCTGTGTGCTCCTGTCCTAACTGACAGGCAGCACACGGCAGTGTTACAATGTAGCGCCTATGCGCTCCATTGTAACCAATGATGGGAACTTTCTGCCCTGCGGTTGACCTAAAGTGACGTCACCGCAGGGCAGAAAGTTCCCATCATTGGTTACAATGGAGCGCATAGGCGCTACATTGTAACACTGCCGTGTGCCGCCTGTCACTCAGTCCAGGAGCACACAGCCGATCAGGAGAGTGCTACAACGTGGCACTCCCTGATTGGCTGAAGAAACCCACTTAGATATCAGTCAGAGTGGGTTTCTGGCATTCGTGGAAAGGAGTCCCATGTGAAAACATGGGGCCCCTTTCAGTTCGTGGCTCGGCTTTCCGTTTTCTTATTTTATGCAAGTACGTGGATTACCCCTGGATTTCCCGAGGAGCCTGGACCCCTGGATCTCGTGAGTATAATTTCTTCAACAGGTACCCCTTGGATTCTACTGGAGAAGAGGACCGACCTGCGTGGGAACTTAAGGTAAGTATGTATGTATGTGTGTATGTATGTAATAAAATTATACTTTCACGGTGTGTGTGTCTTGTCTTTTTTGGGGTATTTTTTTAGTAGTAGTACTACAGGTACCAGCGGGCCCGTTTTTCCGTCGCATGCTGGTACTTGTGGTTCTCCAAGTACCAGCATGCGGGGGAGGCTTGCTGGGCCTTGTAGTACTGCTACTAAAAACAATATCTTTTCTTTTACAACAAAGGCTATCAGCCTCCCCATCCGCAGCCCATTGGATGGGGGGGGGACAGCCTCGGGCTTCACCCCTGGCCCTTGGGTGGCTGGGGGGGGGGGACCCCTTGATTGAAGGGGTCCCCACTCCCCCAGGGTACCCCGGCCAGGGGTGACTAGTTGGATTTTTGATGCCACGGCCGCAGGGCACTATATAAAAGTGACCCCCGGCTGTGGCATTATCTGTCCAGCTAGTGGAGCCCGGTGCTGGTTTTAAAAATACGGGGGACCCCTACTCTTTTTGTCCCCCGTATTTTTGGAACCAGGACCAGGCGCAGAGCCCGATGCTGGTTGCTTAAATATGGGGGAACCCCTGTCATTTTTCCCCCCATATTTTTGCAACCAGGATCGGCTCAAAGAGCCCGAGGCTGGTTATGCTTAGGAGGGGGGACCCCACGCATTTTTTTTAATGATTTTACAGTGTTTAATTTAAAAAAAAAAAAAAAAACACCAGCACGGATCACACAGATCCGGCCGAGATTGATTGTAAAAAAAGTCGGCAGTGTTTTGCTAATCACTGCCGTAAAAATAGGTAAAAAACCACGAATGACATCGACATCGGAAGAAAAGAAAAACCCGAATACGACAGCTTAGTAAATCCATCGTAATCAATTCAAAAAGTTGCAATTTTACACTGTCGATGTCATTCGTGATTGAACTTGGACATGATTCTGGAAAATACGAATCTTAGTAAATGTACCCCTGTGTGTATATAACAGAAGAGATACACTGACAGTAACACCCCTTGTTATATACTCAGGAACCAGGAGACATAACAGCGTGATAGTGATGATATATACACTGTGTATATATAACAGAAGAGATACACTGACAGTAACACCCCTTGTTATATACTCAGGAACCAGGAGACATAACAGCGTGATAGTGATGAGAAATACACTGTGTGTATATAACAGAAGAGATATACTGACAGTAACACCCCTTGTTATATACTCAGGAACCAGGAGACATAACAACGTGATAGTGATGAGAAATACACTGTGTGTATATAACAGAAGAGATACACTGACAGTAACACCCCTTGTTGTATACTCAGGAACCAGGAGACATAACAGCGTGATAGGGATGAGATATACACTGTGTGTATATAACAGAAGAGATACACTGACAGTAACACCCCTTGTTATATACTCAGGAACCAGGAGACATAACAGCGTGATAGTGATGAGATATACACTGTGTGTATATAACAGGAGAGATACACTGACAGTAACACCCCTTGTTATATACTCAGGAACCAGGAGACATAACAGCGTGATAGTGATGAGATATACACTGTGTGTATATAACAGAAGAGATACACTGACAGTAACACCCCTTGTTATATACTCAGGAACCAGGAGACATAACAGCGTGATAGTGATGAGATATACACTGTGTGTATATAACAGAAGAGATACACTGACAGTAACATCCCTTATTATATACTCAGGAACCAGGAGACATAACAGTGTGATAGTGATGAGATATACACTGTGTGTATATAATAGAAGAGATATACTGACAGAAACACCCCTTGTTATATACTCAGGAACCAGGAGACATAACAGGGTGATAGTGATGAGAAATACACTATGTATATAACAGGAGAGATATACTGACAGTAACACCCCTTGTTATATACTCAGGAACCAGGAGACATAACAGCGTGATAGTGATGAGAAATACACTGGGGGAAATTTACTAAGCTCCCGATTTTGACCGAGATGCCGTTTTTTCATCAAAGTGTCATCTCGGTAATTTACTAAACACTAATCACGGCAGAGATGAGGGCATTCGTAATTTTTTGCAAGTCCAAGTAAAAAATTACGAATGAATACACCATCGGTCAAAACGCGGCTGTTTAAGTATGAATCTCGGTCATTTACTAAGAAGTGCAAAGCAAAAAACAAACAAACACTGCCGTGAAAAATTACAACTCGTAAAAAAGTGCTAAAAAAAAAACAGACCTTTTTTTTTTATTCGTGATTGGATAGGCATGCACGGATCCATGAGATCCGTGCATGTATATCAGTGGGAAGGGGTGGGAAAGTGCTTATTTTTTCAAAAAAAATTGCGTGGGGTCCCCCCTCCTAAGCATAACCAGCCTCGGGCTCTTTGAGCCGATCCTGGTTGCCGAAATATGGGAAAAAAAATGACAGGGGTTCCCCCATATTTAAGCAACCAGCATCGGGCTCTGCGCCTGGTCCTGGTCCCAAAAATACGGGGGACAAAAAGAGTAGGGGTCCCCCGTATTTTTAAAACCAGCACCGGGCTCCACTAGCTGGACAGATAATGCCACAGCCGGGGGTCACTTTTATATAGTGCCCTGCGGCCGTGGCATCAAAAATCCAACTAGTCACTCCTGGCCGGGGTACCCTGGGGGAGTGGGGACCCCTTCAATCAAGGGGTCCCCCCCCCAGCCACCCAAGGGCCAGGGGTGAAGCCCGAGGCTGTCCCCCCCCATCCAATGGGCTGCGGATGGGGAGGCTGATAGCCTTTGTTGTAAAAGAAAAGATATTGTTTTTAGTAGCAGTACTACAAGGCCCAGCAAGCCTCCCCCGCATGCTGGTACTTGGAGAACCACAAGTACCAGCATGCGACGGAAAAACGGGCCCGCTGGTACCTGTAGTACTACTACTAAAAAAATACCCAAAAAAAGACAAGACACACACACCGTGAAAGTATAATTTTATTACATACATACATACACACATACATACATACTTACCTTAAGTTCCCACGCAGGTCGGTCCTCTTCTCCAGTAGAATCCAAGGGGTACCTGTTGAAGAAATTATACTCACGAGATCCAGGGGTCCAGGCTCCTCGGGAAATCCAGGGGTAATCCACGTACTTGAAAAAAATAACAAAACGGTGTCCCGACCACGAACTGAAAGGGGACCCATGTTTGCACATGGGTCACCTTTCCACGAATGCCAGAAACCCACTCTGACTGATGTCTAAGTGGGTTTCTTCAGCCAATCAGGGAGCGCCACGTTGTAGCACTCTCCTGATCAGCTGTGTGCTCCTGTCCTCACTGACAGGCAGCACACGGCAGTGTTACAATGTAGCGCCTATGCGCTACATTGTAACCAATGATGGGAACTTTCTGCCCTGCGGTTGACCTAAAGTGACGTCACCGCTGAGCAAGAAAGTTCCCAGCATTGGTTACAATGGAGCGCATAGGCGCTACATTGTAACACTGCCGTGTGCTGCCTGTCAGTTAGGACAGGAGCACACAGCCGATCAGGAGAGTGCTACAACGTGGCACTCCCTGATTGGCTGAAGAAACCCACTTAGACATCAGTCAGAGTGGGTTTCTGGCAGTCGGGAAAAGGGGATCCATGTGCAAACATGGGTCCCCTTTTAGTGCGTGGCTCGAGTGTCCGTTTTGTTATTTTTTTCAAGTACGTGGATTACACCTGGATTCCCCGAGGACCCTGGACCCCTGGATCTCGTGAGTATAATTTCTTCAACAGGTACCCCTTGGATTCTACTGGAGAAGAGGACCGACCTGCGTGGGAACATAAGGTAAGTATGTATGTATGTGTGTATGTATGTAATAAAATTATACTTTCACGGTGTGTGTGTCTTGTGTTTTTTTGGGTATTTTTTTAGTAGTAGTACTACAGGTACCAGCGGGCCCGTTTTTCCGCCGCATGCTGGTACTTGTGGTTCTCCAAGTACCAGCATGCGGGGGAGGCTTGCTGGGACTTGTAGTACTGCTACTAAAAACAATATCTTTTCTTTTACAACAAAGGCTATCAGCCCCCCATCCGCAGCCCATTGGATGGGGGGGGACAGCCTCGGGCTTCACCCCTGGCCCTTGGGTGGCTGGGGGGGGGACCCCTTGATTGAAGGGGTCCCCACTCCCCCAGGGTACCCCGGCCAGGGGTGACTAGTTGGATTTTTGATGCCACGGCCGCAGGGCACTATATAAAAGTGACCCCCGGCTGTGGCATTATCTGTCCAGCTAGTGGAGCCCGGTGCTGGTTTTAAAAATACGGGGGACCCCTACTCTTTTTGTCCCCCGTATTTTTGGAACCAGGACCAGGCGCAGAGCCCGATGCTGGTTGCTTAAATATGGGGGAACCCCTGTCAATTTTTTCCCCATATTTCGGCAACCAGGATCGGCTCAAAGAGCCCGAGGCTGGTTATGCTTAGGAGGGGGGACCCCACGCAATTTTTTTTAAAAATTTTACAGTGTTTAATTAAAAAAAAAAAAAAATAGAACCCCAGCACGGATCACACAGATCCGGCCGAGATTAATTGTAAAAAAGTCGGCAGTGTTTTGCTAATCACTGCCGTAAAAAACACAAAAAAAACACGAATGACATCGACATCGGAAGAAAAGAAAAACCCGAATACGACAGCTTAGTAAATCCATCGTAACAAATTCAAAAAGTTGCAGTTTTACACTTTCGATGTCATTCGTGATTGAACTTTGACCTGAAACGGGAAAATACGAATCTTAGTAAATTTACCCCACTGTGTGTATATAACAGGAGAGATATACAAATACAGTGGCATTAGACTGCGGAGGCAGTAAATCGCTGATCCCCCGCCATTTTATTGAAAAATCACTGGGACCGAAGCCCGCCGTCGGGTGGGCGGGGCTTGATCCTCAGCACTAACCAGCGCCATTTTCTCCACAGAAGCTGCATGAGAAAGAAAACGCTGGCTCCCTGTTCTCTCCCCTGCTGAACACAGGCTGGAAAAAAGAGGAGGGGGGCACTTTGGCGACGCAGTGAGTGGGAATTGACATAATATATATAAAAAAGCGCTATCTGGATATGTGTATATTTTCTTCCAGTGTTGTTAAGCGCTGGTGTGTGCTGGCATACTCTTTCTCTGTCTCTCCTTAGGACCTGGTTGGGGTTTTGTCCCCTTATAGGTTAATCCCTGTGTGTGTGGGGTGTCGGTACGTGTGTGTCGACATGTCTGAGGCGGAAGGCTTCTCCAAGGAGGAGGTGGAGTAAATGAGTGGTGTGTCCCCGTCGGTTGTGCCGACTCCAGATGTGATGGACATGTGGCATACGTTGCATGCAAGTGTGGCATCTTTGCATAAAAGGCTTGATAAGGCTGGTTTAGGGGGGACATCAGGCGGTCAATCCTCAGATTGGACCGACTCACAGGGCCCGTCGGGGTCTCAAAAGTGTCCCTTAAGACAAGACACTACTACCGACATGGATTCTGATTCCAGTGTCGACTATGACAAAGTAAAATTGCACCCTAGGGTGACTAAAACTATTCAGTGTATGATTGTGGCAATAAGGGATGTGTTGCATATTGAGGATGAACCCTCGGTCCCCGACACAAGGGTACACATGTTTAAGGAAAAGAAACAGATTATTAATTTTCCCACATCTCATGAATTAAATGAGTTCTTTGGAAAAGCTTGGGAGACTCCGGATAAGAGACCGCAGATCCCCAAAAGAATTTATATGGCATACCCTTTCCCTAAGCAGGACAGGGAGATTTGGGAATCACCCCCCACTGTGGACAAGGCCCTGACGCGCTTGTCCAAGAAAGTGGCGCTACCGTCTCCTGACACAGCGGCCCTTAAGGACCCTGCAGATCGCAGGCAAGAAACTACCTTAAAGGGTATTTATTCGCATACGGGTGCTGTATTAAGACTGACGATTGCGTGGGCATGGGTGTGTAGCGCAATTGCAGCTTGGACAGATGAGCTGACAGATCAATTTGATAATATGGATAAGGATACTATATTCCTAACTCTAGCCCATATAAAATACGCAGTCTTATTTATGAGGGATGCTCAAAGGGACATTGGATTGCTAGCTTCCAGGGCCAATGCCATGTCTATCTCAGCGAGAAGATCCTTATGGACTCGCCAATGGACGGGTGATGCGGATTCCAAAAAACATATGGAAGTACTACCCTATAAGGGTGATGTATTGTTTGGGGATGGGCTGACGGACCTGGTTTCCACAGCTACAGAAGGTAAATCAAATTTTTTACCATATATTCCCCAACAGCAAAAGAAAGCAACACCCTATCAGATGCAGTCCTTTCGGTCGCACAAGTCCAAAAGAGGTCGGGGATCCTCTTTCCTCGCCAGAGGTAAGGGCAGAGGCAAGAGAGCACCTGCTTCGGCAGGTCCTCAGGAACAAAATTCCTCCCCGGCTGCTCCAAAAACCACAGCATGACGCTGGGACTCCCCTGAGGGAGTCCGCACCGGTGGGGGCACGTCTTCGACTTTTCAGTCAGGCCTGGGTCAGTTCGGACCTGAATCCCTGGGTGTTGGAAATAGTTTCCCAGGGTTACAAATTGGAATTCGAGGATGTGCCCCCGGGCCGATTTTTCAAATCGGCCCTACCAGCTTCCACATCGGAAAGGGATGTAGTGTTAGCTGCAATTCAAACGCTGTGTATACAGCAAGTGATAATCAAGGTTCCGCTGCACCAGCAGGAAAGAGGTTACTATTCAACCCTATTTGTGGTCCCGAAACCGGACGGTACGGTCAGACCGATTTTAAATCTGAAATCCCTAAACCTGTACATAAAAAGATTAAAATTCAAAATGGAATCTCTCAGAGCGATAATAGTCAACATGGAGGAGGGGGAGTTTATGGTGTCTCTGGACATAAAGGATGCGTACCTTCATGTCCCCATATATGCCCCCCATCAGGAATACCTGAGATTCACTGTACAGGATTGTCATTACCAATTTCAGACGTTGCCGTTTGGACTTTCCACGGCCCCGAGGATTTTCACCAAAATAATGGCGGAAATGATGGTGGTCCTGCGCAAGCATGGAGTCCCAATTATCCCATACTTGGACGATCTCCTGATAAAAGCGAGATCAAGGGAGAAATTGCTGAGCAGTGTGGCGCTCTCTCTGAGAGTGCTCCAGCAACACGGTTGGATTCTAAATCTACCAAAGTCACAGTTTATTCCGACAACTCGACTACCGTTCCTAGGTATGATACTGGATACAGAACAAATGAAGGTCTTTCTCCCAATAGAGAAAGCCCAAGACATCCAGAACATGGTCAGAGACCTGCTAAAACTGAAAAGGGTGTCAGTTCACCAATGCACTCGAGTTCTGGGGAAAATGGTGGCGGCCTACGAGGCCATTCCCTTCGGAAGGTTCCATGCAAGGACTTTTCAATGGGGCCTTCTGGACAAGTGGTCAGGGTCCCATCTGCACTTACATCGGAAAATAACTCTGTCCCCAGGAACCAGAGTGTCCCTCCTGTGGTGGTTGCAAAGTGCTAACCTGCTGGAGGGTCGCCGGTTCGGGATTCAGGACTGGATCCTGGTTACCACGGACGTGAGCCTCCGAGGATGGGGAGCGGTCACACAGGGAAAGACTTTCAGGGTCTTTGGTCAGACCAGGAGTCCTGTCTACACATCAATGTGTTGGAACTCAGGGCCATTTACAACGGCCTTCGACAAGCGGAGAGTTTTCTTCGAAACCTACCGGTTCTGATTCAATCAGACAATGTCACAGCAGTGGCTCATCTGAACCGCCAAGGCGGGACAAGAAGCAGAGTCGCGATGGCGGAAGCCACAAGGATACTTCGCTGGGCGGAAAATCATGTAAGCGCTCTGTCGGCTGTCTTCATTCTGGGAGTGGACAACTGGGAAGCAGACTTCCTCAGCAGACACGATCTCCATCCAGGAGAGTGGGGACTTCATCAAGAAGTCTTTGCAGACGTAACACGTCTTTGGGGAACTCCTCAAATAGACATGATGGCGTCACGCCTCAACAAAAAACTTCGGAGGTATTGTGCAAGGTCTCGGGACCCTCAGGCAGTAGCAGTAGACGCACTGGTAACACCGTGGGTGTTCGAATCGGTCTACGTGTTTCCTCCTCTTCCTCTCATCACGAAAGTGTTGAGGA
Source organism: Pseudophryne corroboree (assembly GCF_028390025.1). Taxonomy (NCBI): domain Eukaryota; kingdom Metazoa; phylum Chordata; class Amphibia; order Anura; family Myobatrachidae; genus Pseudophryne; species Pseudophryne corroboree. The sequence goes on from NC_086447.1 coordinate 936,167,429, forward strand.
TCATAAGACGTAGAAGAGTACAGACGATACTCGTTGTCCCAGACTGGCCTCCAAGGGCCTGGTACTCGGATCTACAAGAGATGCTCACAGGAGACCCCTGGCCTCTTCCTCTGAGGGAAGACCTGTTGCAGCAGGGGCCCTGTGTATTTCAAGACTTACCGCGGTTACGTTTGACGGCATGGCGGTTGAACGCCGAATCCTAGCAAAAAAGGGGATTCCGGAAGAGGTCATCCCTACTTTAATAAAGGCTAGGAAGGAGGTGACGATAAAACATTATCACCGTATCTGGCGAAAGTATGTGTCTTGGTGTGAGACCAAGAATGCACCTACGGAAGATTTTCATCTGGGTCGTTTTCTCCACTTCCTACAGACAGGAGTGGATATGGGCCTGAAGTTAGGCTCGGTTAAGGTACAGAATTCAGCCCTCTCGATTTTATTTCAGAAGGAATTGGCTTCTCTTCCAGAAGTCCAGACGTTTGTAAAGGGAGTGCTGCACATCCAGCCCCCTTTTGTGCCTTCAGTGGCACCATGGGACCTGAACGTGGTGTTGCAGTTCCTAAAATCACACTGGTTTGAACCGCTTAACAAGGTTGAGTTGAAATTTCTTACCTGGAAGGTGGTCATGTTGTTGGCCTTAGCATCAGCAAGGCGAGTGTCAGAATTGGCGGCTTTGTCACACAAGAGCCCCTACTTGATTTTTCATGTGGATCGAGCTGAATTGAGGACACGTCCGCAATTTTTGCCTAAAGTGGTTTCTTCGTTCCATATGAATCAACCTATTGTGGTGCCTGTGGCTACAAGTGACCTGGAGGATTCCAGATCCCTGGACGTAGTCAGGGCCTTAAAGATTTATGTAGCCAGGACGGCTAGAATTAGGAAAACAGAGGCTCTGTTTGTCCTGTATGCGGCCAATAAGATTGGCGCTCCTGCTTCGAAGCGGACTATTACTCGCTGGATCTGTAATACGATTCAGCAGGCTCACTCTACGGCTGCATTGCCGGTACCAAATTCGGATAAGGCCCATTCCACTAGGAAGGTGGGCTCTTCTTGGGCGGCTGCCCGAGGCGTCTCGGCATTACAACTTTGCCGAGCGGCGACTTGGTCGGGGTCAAACACTTTTGCTAAATTCTACAAGTTTGATACCTTGGCTGATGAGGACCTAGCGTTTGCTCAGTCGGTGTTGCAGAGTCATACGCACTCTCCTGCCCGATTGGATGCTTTGGTATAAACCCCATGGTCCTTACGGAGTCCCCAGCATCCTCTAGGACGTAAGAGAAAATATGATTTTAAACCTACCGGTAAATCTTTTTCTCCTAGTCCGTAGAGGATGCTGGGCGCCCGTCCCAGTGCGGAAACTCTGCAAGACTTGTATATAGTTGTTGCTTACATAAGGGTTATGTTACAGTTGACATCGGTCTTGGACCGTTACTGTAGTTTGTTCATACTGTTAACTGGTTATGTATGTTCCAGGTTACATGGTATGATTGGTGTGGGCTGGTATGAATCTTGCCATTGGATTGCTAAATCCTGCCTTGTATTGTCCATCTCCTCTGGGCACAGTTCTCTAACTGAGGTCTAGAGGAGGGGCATAGAGGGAGGAGCCAGTGCACACCCATAGTCAAAGTTCTTTTTAGGTGCCCTATCTCCTGCGGAGCCCGTCTATACCCCATGGTCCTTACGGAGTCCCCAGCATCCTCTACGGACTAGGAGAAATAGATTTACCGGTAGGTTTAAAATCTTATTTTTATGTACTTTGATAGGCGCTAAGCAACCCTTGTGGCGCCATATAATTAAATTATATATTTTATATATATATATATATATATATACACACACACACACACATATAAAAAACAGTCCCCTCAGCTGAATGACACCAAACAGCTAATTGAACCATCGACTGAGCTACAACACGTATAAGTACAGTTATTTCCAATCAGATATAATTATTATCCGTGATGTTGTTGGTTCCTATAAATAAAGGTGGGCGCGGGTGCCAGTAAAGGCCAGCGTGTAGTCACGGTCTGTGCTTGGCACTATGGAGTGTTTCTATAGAAAGTGTTCGGTCATTAATCACAGCTTGCCACTTTAAACAAGCGCCATTAACACCAGACCCCATATTCTCCCTCAGTGCCTGCAAGTTATTGCCTGTTGGGTATTATATTAATTGCTAAATAATTAGAAAAAGTATGTTTGCCCTTATTACTGAGAACTCATTTAATTTTGTTCTTCCACCTGGGAGGAACAATTTCACTTTTAATGACTCACAGATAAGGATTTAAGGAAAAAAGCAGATGGGGTTTCCGCACAGATTAAGCTGATATGTCTAATAGATTTCCACCTCACGCTCACAGTGACACTTAATGACACGTCTACCAGCACGACGAAAGATGGAAGCCTGGCGCTGGCGCCCCGCAGATCCCCGACTTCCACTTACTGACATACAGCGACAGTAATAGCGTGTGTAGGAACAGGACACTTACACATTTCATTTCACTCCAGACCATTAATAAGTCACCGACACGCGAGTCAGTAGCCTTAAACGTTTGTCATGCCTTTCTCGTTCTTACTAACGCGTTGTGGCTGACGCAGAGGCAAGTGGGCTCTGTGGATGTACCTGGCAAGCTCAGGAGCCCGCCGTACACGAGTCAAGCCCATCCGTTTGTGGCTGACGGCGGGTAACCGGCTGGTGTCGAGGCATTCGCACGTTGGATAAGTGAGGACAAGCGTGATGGAATTTAGGGGACTGGTTATTAAACTTCCCGGATTTGCCGCGGCTGTTTATCAGGGCCCCTGTGCCGGGACAATCGCTCCCATTAGCAGCTGTCCCGGTGAATAATAAAAGCTTTACTTTCAGAAGTGTATACTGTCAGGCGGTGACCCCGTAATCTCTCTACACACGCATGACCTCAGCTGTCACATGTGCACGGTGATCTACTCTCTCTATAGGCTATCAGAGTACCGGGATAACCGATAGTGGTACAGGTGCCGCACCTCAAATAGTCACAGCGTACCCCTGAAAGGAGAGGGGTACCAGACAGTGCGCCCCACATCTGACTGTGGGTGTGTGAGTGTGGCGCTGGCACCACTGTTCCCCCCCGGCACCAGCATGAGGCAAGCACGGTGCTTGGAACGGCACACAGCAGCCAGTAGCACTAATGCAGAGCCAGCTGCATGCATAGTAGTGCCCTATCAGAGCCGACAGCCCTGACCCTAGACGCGATGTCATCACCATACATGTGTAGGGGTGGGGCCGGCACGTGGGCGCACTGCCACCCTGTTACAGCGCTACAAGCAGACCACGGGACTACGACAAGCAATAGAGGTAATAGCGGAGATCACTGGTGAAAGCTCAGCCGCACCGCCACGAAGTATCGCATCACGAACACCGAGTCATACTAACTGCGCTAATCGCCCTGGAGACGCCATACACCGGCATCTGAGCGCTAACACCGCTCACTGTTCATGTCAAACTGGTCTGATTACTATTCTTTACCTCTTGCGCACTCAAAACGTAAAACCACTAATATCCCGTTCACACTGCCTGAGGCGGATCACACCTGGGAGCCTGACACGGGAGCTCCCAGGATGCGATCACATGATCTCCGAACGGGAAACGGGTCGCATCAACACATCTCCCGTTCACAACGCACAGCGACCCAGTATATTTCCCTTGGCACCTTTCAGACCGCACATGAACACAGGTTATGACCCATGTTCATAGTTGGCGGTCTGAAAGGGGTATAACTTAACCTGAGCCGTTCACTACCACCACCCACACTTCCATCCAATCACTCCGCAACCACAAACTAACAATAAGGAGGGAGGGAGAGTCTGGAGAGTCTGGAATTCAAAGACTCTCCCTCCCTCAGGACAAACCGGTCACCTAAATAATCTTCTGCATGACTCCACCCACCAATACCCATAGATCAAACATTTCTCACTGGGGGGGGCAGATTTATCAAAGACTGCAGAAAGATAAAGTGGAAAGAGATAAAGTACCAACCAACCAGCGCCTGACATTTTTCAAACACAGCCTGTAACATGGCAGGTCGTTGCTGGTTTGTACTGTACTTTTTTCTCTCTCGACTCTATGGGGGTCATTCCGACCCGTTCGCGCGCAGCGGTTCTTCGCTGCAGTGCGAACGGGTTGGAAATGCGCATGCATGGCGGACGCATTGCGCACGAGCGTCGTTGCCTGGCAACAATGCCGCCAGCGTCAATTGTGATTGCAGCGGTGATTGCAAGAAGCTGGACAGGCGGGAGGCGTTCCAGGGCGCATACTGACCGTTTCTAGCCGTTTTCGGGGAGTGGTAAGAAAAACGCAGGCGTGTCCAGGCGAACGGAGGGCAGATGTCTGACATCAAAGCCGGGACCTGCATCGCTGGATCCGTCGCACAGGGTCTAGGGCTAGTCTTGTTTTGCAGAAAACTTTTTTAGCATAGCAGGGCTGTACAAGCGTTTGCAGCCCTGCTATGCTAAAATACACTAATATACTCCCCAATAGGCGGAGAGTAGTTGATCGCAACAGCGGCAAATAGTTGCTTGGTGCGATCAACTCGGAATGAGGGTCTATGTCTCTCCAAGCCCTGACTGACATACTGAAACAAACCGTATTCCACCACACACACTGTAACCCATTACACAACCCAGGCTGAACATGCGGAAAACACGGCCTCTGAGTTTAGCTTCACTCTTACCTAATCGCTCAGTTCCCCCACCGTAAGTGATGACGTCGGAGCTCGCTGCTTTCACAGACTTTATACATACAGTATAAAACCATCACTTATGAATTCAGGGAGCACATTATCCCATATAAATCTTTTACATTGTAACATTCTGGAAATGTTTCGTGAGAGCAGTCATAAAGGATTATACAATACAAACGTATAGAACTGCTCTATCAACATTATACTGCTAATCGATGCTTAATGAGGTCTGAGGTGCAGATGATGAGATGTATAATAACCCCTGGAAGTCAACCAGACAACTGCCCTCTAAGGGGCAAATTTACCCCTAAGTTTCTCCTAATCCCAACTGTCTTTATGAAAACGCAGAAATGTGTGTGAAACAGTAAATCCCTATTATTGTCCGGATGCACTAATTTTGCAAGACAGAACATTTTATGTCACATGAGGCATCTTTCTCTCCTGGTAGAATAACCACATGAATGGAAGCACATTTGTCCCTTACACCCCCCTCAGTGAAACACAGACGAGAGACCTGACTGGCTGCCCGGCTATAGGGTCATTCCATGAAAATGTTTTTTTTATGTAACGTTCGTTACCAGTTTTCAAGACAATTAAAGCATATCATGTACAACACAAACAACATTTACTTTGCACAAAATATTCAAAACACATGCTCAATAAAATATATTTCACATGAAATATATTTCAAAATATAACATTTGTTACCATGGAAAACCCCTATAGCAGATTTCCGAATTTCATTGGGTTAGGGCAGAGGTTCTCAAACTCGGTCCTCGGGGGCCCACACAGGGCATGTTTTGCAGGTCTCCTCACAGAATCGCAAGTGAAATAATTAGCTCCACCTGTGGACCTTTTAAAATGTGTCAGTGAGTAATTAATACACCTGCGCACCTGCTGGGTTACCTGCAAAACATGCACTGTGTGGGCCCCCGAGGACCGAGTTTGAGAACCTCTGGGTTAGGGTGATAAATTTATACCATAGGTTGACACCTTTCACCCCAACAACAAGCTTTTGTCCCCGCTAAGTCTTATTACAGATCTGGGTGTGAAGGAGCAATCATTATGGGGGGCTTTACCCCTAGAGGCATCACAGGATGCAGAGGAGGCTGGAACATGAGAGAGCAGAAGGTTCCCATCTGGTGTAACCATGCAGTCTGCCATACACCGAGTGCGCTTTGTCCTAAACTGCTTCTGGTTTAGAATTCATGGGTCTTCAACCTGCGGCCCTCCAGCTGCTGTGGAACTACACATCCCAGCATGCTCTGCCTCAGTTTTAGCATGTCTTAATAGCAATAGGGTGGCAGGGCATGCTGGAATGTGTAGTTCACCAGCAGCTGGAGGGCCGCAGGTTGAAGACCCATGGTTTAGAAAGATGTTTGCATATCACATGCATTTCAAGTTTTCAGCTTCCAAACCACAGAATAGTAAATCTCCCCCTATAGTAAATCTCCCCCTAAAAGCTGACATATATACTACTAGATCACAGGTTCTCAAACTCGGTCCTCAGGACCCCACACAGCGCATGTTCTGCAGGTAACCCAGCAGGTGCACAGGTGTATTAATTACTCACTGACACTTTTTAAAAGGTCCACAGGTGGAGCTAATTATTTCACTTGCGATTCTGTGAGGAGACCTGCAAAACTTGCGCTGTGTGGGGTCCTGAGGACCGAGTTTGAGAACCTATGTACTACAGTATATACTTCACTCTCGTCTCCTACAATGTGACGTAGTATATACTTCACTCTCACCTCCTACAGTGTGACGTAGTATATACTTCACTCTCATCTCCTACAATGTGACGTAGTATATACTTCACTCTCACCTCCTACAGTGTGACGTAGTATATACTTCACTCTCACCTCCTACAGTGTGACGTAGTATATACTTCACTCTCATCTCCTACAATGTGACGTAGTATATACTTCACTCTCATCTCCTACAATGTGACGTAGTATATACCTCACTCTCATGGCTCTCGTCAGACATTATTAAGGCCAGGCTGAAACAACGCTATGAACGGCAGATATTTAGCATATTACAGTCATGTATTTACTAGTTACCATGCGTCAAAATGACGGAACAACATAACAGTAATGTGCGCGCCCGAATGGAGCAACACTTCAGTCGCTCCGTCGGGTGTCATCTAGTGGCCGCCGGTGCACCAAACACTTGAATTCCCTCCATAGAGGTGAGGAGCAAAGTTAACCTTTTATTATATAGGATGTTCTTTTCTATCCGGACTTGCAAATGTCTACACAGAACAATTTTGTAGCAGCTTTCCAAATTCCTATATAAATATGTGCTGTGGGCGTGTTCCTTGTAATGTGAGAGGCGGAGCGTTAAGAACATACATTAGGTAGGAAAACGATACTATGTGCGTCTATATTTTGCGTCCGCAGACAATCTTGCAGTAAGCGCAGGAAGCCGATGTGAGCAGCCCTCTCCCTGAGACCATGAGACGCTGCTCTAAGACAATGCGATTCTGTTCAGCGATGTCCATTGGCCTCTAAGCCAATTCCAGTCATTATATTAGTGTAGGTTCATGGCAGGAGAAAACAGCTGTCTGCTAACGCAGATAATAAAATCCAGCCTGCAAGGGGAATCCACATACAAAGCTTCTCTCAGACGCCTAATCAGAGCTCAGTCTACGGGGAAAACTCAGTCACATCTGATACACATGTTATCATCTCAGCTCTCCATAATTAAAATTATTGTTGCCATGGCGATTCCTGGGTTTCAAACACTCACAAATAAATGGCACTCTGCAACAGTGTACCAAGTGTTCTATTTGTAACTATTGTAAGTAATATGTTAGAGGCAAAGTCACCGGTAATGGACAAGCGTAACTCTTACGCAGAGGTCACAAGTCGCGGGATCACATTCATATTAGATCTCCGGGAAACAATCGTTATATGCACTGATCATTAGACATATTTAATGGACTAATCTGTTAAGGAGTAATATATAGGAATATAAATATAAAAACTTACTTTGGGAGCCCAGCGAAGCCACTGTAGCCCCCCGTCCCCTGCACCGATGGTTGCGCTTATACGGTTTGCAGACTGAACATAATTTTTTTTTATCCAAACTGTTATTATTGAATAAAGAAGACATGCAACAATGAAGCCTATATTGGGGGTCATTCAGATCTGATCGCACGCTAGCTTTTTTTGCAGCGCTGCGATCAGGTCATAACTGAGTATGCGTATGCACCGCAATGCGCAGGCGCGTCGCACGGGTACAAAGCGGATCGTTGCTGTGTGATGGGTTTTATGAAGAAATCATTCGCACAGCCGATCGCAAGAAGATTGACTGGAAGAGGGCGTTTGTGGGTGGCAACTGACCGTTTTCTGGGTGTGTTTGGGAAAGCGCAGGTGTGTCCAAGCATTTGAAGGGTGGGTGTCTGACGTCAATTCCAGCCCCGGACAGACTGAAGTGATCGCAGCGGCTGAGTAAGTTCTAGGCAACTCAGAAACTGCACAAAGTTTAGTTATAATGCTCGGCTGCACATGCGATCGCAGACTTGTACAGCTGAAATACACTCCCCTGTAGGCGGCGACTATCTGATCGCAGCGCTGCAAAACTGCTAGCGAGCGACCAGGTCTGAATGACCCCCTATAACGGGTCTTAGGAGTGATAGCAGGACAGAAAACATCTCAGAACGGATAAGTAACGCAGAATGTGACCCAATCATTTTGTGTTGTATACAGATGCGACAGTCAATACAAAGTGATACAACTTGAATAAAAAACTAAAACTAAAAGAAAACACACACTGAAAACTACACAATCCTTTGAATGCATGTACAGTATATTTTTCTTTTGCTACACAATATATTCCATCATCATGTCTACACACAGCCTTAGAAGTGCGAGAGTGTGGTCTCGGGCACCAAGGACTGGTAATAAAACATAAAACCCCACAGATGATGTACTATCTGTCACTGGGCTGCAATGGAACCGTACACCTGGCAGTCTTTGCTGTTGCAAAGAAAAAGTAAATTCCAAGTCCCAATGTAGCTTTCAGCCTGGCAGAGTTACTGTTACACTGGGGCAGGCGGATTCCCTGCATGGAGAAACACAGGACTTGGGACTGATCACCACAACAAAACCATTTTATGCAACTTTGAACTTGTGAAATGTAAATGTACAGTGATCGGACAATGAGCGTTTCTTACCTGTCCTCTGTGGACGTGTCAGCGGCTTCCACAGACTCTGCTGCCTAAGCAGGTGAGTGTCAGAGTCCACGCGTGGCGCAATGTAATCAGTAATATAATCGGAGCGCAGCGTTCTCTCACCTACCTGCTGTAGTACTTTATAATGCTATCTATATAATGCTATCTATATAATACTATCTAATATAATGCTATCTATATAATGCTATCTAATATAATACTATCTATATAATGCTATCTATATAATGCTATCTAATATAATACTATCTATATAATGCTATCTAATATAATGCTATCTATATAATGCTATCTATATAATGCTATCTAATATAATACTATCTATATAATGCTATCTATATAATGCTATCTAATATAATACTATCTATATAATGCTATCTAATATAATACTATCTATATAATGCTATCTAATATAATGCTATCTATATAATACTATCTAATATAATGCTATCTAATATAATGCTATCTATATAATGCTATCTAATATAATGCTATCTATATAATACTATCTAATATAATGCTATCTAATATAATGTTATCTATATAATGCTATCTATATAATGCTATCTAATATAATGTTATCTATATAATACTATCTATATAATGCTATCTATATAATGCTATCTATATAATACTATCTATATAATGCTATCTATATAATGCTATCTAATATAATGTTATCTATATAATGCTATCTATATAATACTATCTATATGATGCTATCACATATAATGCTATCTATATAATGCTATCTATATAATGCTATCTATATAATACTATCTATATAATGCTATCTATATAATGCTATCTAATATAATGTTATCTATATAATGCTATCTATATAATACTATCTATATAATGCTATCACATATAATGCTATCTATATAATACTATCTATATAATGCTATCTATATAATGCTATCTAATATAATGTTATCTATATAATGCTATCTATATAATACTATCTATATAATGTTATCTAATATAATGTTATCTAATATAATGCTATCTATATAATGCTATCTATATAATACTATCTATATAATGCTATCTATATAATGCTATCTAATATAATGCTATCTATATAATGCTATCTAATATAATGCTATCCATAAAATGTTATCTATATAATGCTATCTAATATAATGCTATCCATATAATGCTATCTAATATAATGCTATCCATATAATGCTATCTATATAATGCTATCTATATAATGCTATTTAATATAACGCTATCTAATATAATGCTACCTATATAATGCTATCTAATATAATTATTATGCTATGTAACGGGAAAGAGAACATATTATTCCCTTTTCTGGTGCGTTATAGCCGGCAAGAGAACTCACCTTCAGCATTAGTTTATCAAAGCCCAGGTAACTAAAATAACATTTTGCGCACAATAAAACTTGTCATCCAAACCCATAATGCAAAATGAAGTGATACTTCTGGGAAAACAATCTTTTCAAGAAATACAGGTTGAGTCTCCCTTATCCAAAATGCTTGGGACCAGAGGAATTTTGGATATGGGATTTTTCCGTATTTTGGAATAACTGCATACCATAGTGAGATATCATGGTGATGGGACCTAAGTCTAAGCACAGAATACATTTATGTTGCATATACACCTTATACACACAGCCTGAAGGTCATTTAATACAATATTTTTTATAACTTTGTGTATTAAACAAAGTTTGTGTACATCGAGAAATCAGAAAACAAAGGTTTCACTATCTCACTCTCACTCAAAAAAGTCCGTATTTCGGAATATTTGGATATGGGATACTCAACCTGTACTGTATACAGTAAATAATTGCTACAAGTCTGACAGGAAATGTTCAGCATGTACATTCACACAGGAGAATCCAGAAAACATGACATGTTGATACTTGAGACGATGCTTACTGGGTTTTTTAAGTGCACCTGTCACTAGAGATTCTCAAATGTTACTGATTCAGAAGCACTAAATACGAGGATTGTTCAATAAGTAAGGTAACAAGATCACTCACGTGCGTAATCGACAATTTGTTGCGTGGTGTACGGTGATAAAGTTGTGTCATTGAAACAGGTTTGGGCAACGGCCTTTGATAACAGCAGGACAGACGTTCAAGATGAGCAGCGATCCAGCCGGCAAAGCGCGTCCAACCACACGCAGCGCACCAAACTTGTTTCTGTGACAAAACGCTATGACCGTACACAGCGACAAGTTGGCGATGACTGTCAGCTGCTGATGTGCCCTTTACACACAGAAATCTGATCATACCACATACCTCAATGTGTGACCATGTTCCCGCCAGTCCCGCCATCTTACACCTGATGCTGGGACAGTGTGGCTGATATGAGGCGCAGTGTAATGGCCGTGAGGGGACGCAGCGGTCTACCTGCTCCGGCCTGGCGGGGAATGAGAATGTGACACACGTGAGGGGTCTTGTTACCCTACTTATTGCACCACCCTTGGTATGCTTCGATATAATCAGTAGACACCAATTCCATTGTGTGCTTGAAATGTGCAGCGATCATTTGCCATTAGCGTGTATGGATCCTCATCGGCTTTCTCATTTTGTAATAATATTTAAATCATATTATTCATCAATAAATGAAACAAAAATGAATCAGACTGTGAACACCGAGGTGCTGAAACGTCACTGTTCAATATCCGCATCCTAGTTTCGCCATTCACAATTACAAATGAAAATGTAAATAGTCCATCTACACAGACCTGCATAACCTCTGACCTTTCTGACTTTCACGTTTTATTTTTTAATGCTTCTACAATTAAGAGAGATTCTATCAATTTTTACAATTTAGGAGCCGATGCATTCAAATCAATTGGAGAAAAAGTGACGGCAGGCAAAATTCAGCCTATCTACTAAGAACTGGGGACATCACTGAGGCATGAGGCATATTCTGGCTCACTACGTTAGAGGTTCAGTCCACAGAATGTGTATGAATGCGCTGTGTGACAGTGATGGACACTGCAAAACGTTTCCACCGCCGAGCTGGATTATCAGACAAGGAATACAGATAGGAAAGAGCGAGACGCCACTCACCAGGCGCTGAGGTCAGGCGGGGGGGCTCAGAGTAATGCAGACTCCAATCTCTGTAAAATACACCAAATAAAACATAACTGTAAACTAAAAATACAACTATTAATTGCAACTTTGTATCAACCAAGACTATTTAATCTAAAATGTCATAATAATAATAATAATAATAATACAAATAATACTACTACTACGAATAATAATATAAATAATAATAATAGTAATAATAATACAAATAATAATAATACATAATAATAATAATAATAATAATAATAATAATAATAATTAAAAATAATAGTTAATGGACTATAGCCGGCATCATATTTTGCACAGTTGGACAGTGAGTCAGGTTTTGTAGAAATAAGTCACCTAATAATATTATAACTGTAAACTAAAAATAAAACTATTAATTGCAACTTTGTATCAACCAAGACTATTTAATCTGAAATGTCATAATAATAATAATAATAATAATAATACAAATAATAATAATAATAATAATAATAATAATAATAAAATAATAATAATAGTAATAATAATAATAAAAATAATAATAATTAAAAATAATAGTTAATGGACTATAGCCGGCATCATATTTTGCATAGTTGGACAGTGAGTCAGGTTTTGTAGAAATAAGTCACCTAATAATATTATAACTGTAAACTAAAAATAAAACTATTAATTGCAACTTTGTATCAACCAAGACTATTTAATCTGAAATGTCATAATAATAATAATAATAATAATATTAATACAAATAATAATAATAATAATAATAAAATAATAATAATAGTAATAATAATAAAAATAATAATAATTAAAAATAATAGTTAATGGACTATAGCCGGCATCATCATTTGCACAGTTGGACAGTGAGTCAGGTTTTGTAGAAATAAGTCACCTAATAATATTATAACTGTAAACTAAAAATAAAACTATTAATTGCAACTTTGTATCAACCAAGACTATTTAATCTGAAATGTCATAATAATAATAATAATAATAATAATAATAATATTAATACAAATAATAATAATAATAATAATAATAAAATAATAATAATAGTAATAATAATAATAAAAATAATAATAATTAAAAATAATAGTTAATGGACTATAGCCGGCATCATAATTTGCACAGTTGGACAGTGAGTCAGGTTTTGTAGAAATAAGTCACCTAATTTCCGCATTTCCACAGCACAGAAACAGTAAGTACTTCTGAAAATAATGAACACGCTGATTGAAAATAATGACTTGAGAGCAGCTACCTCAGTGTTGTGCTGCAGTGGTGAGTAATGTAAAATATTACCCCACACGTGATCAGTCTTCTGTCCTGATTGGATGATTTAGGCACATGTGGCGAGTGCTGCCTCTGCAAGTTCAAAACTGAATAACTGAATTATCTTGCATTGTTGTTTGAGCTTTTTGACACACATCAATAGCCACTTATTCATTGCAGGGATTCCTATCTCTCAGTTTCTAAAGCAGCAGGATGAAATAATCCAATACACTTTGGGTCTTTTTATTAATCTTTGCTATTTAGTCCTAAAAGTATCGTTGCTTGACGCCGCATTTTGCAGAGAAGTCAATGTATTTCCAGGGCTAGTTATTAAAAGTCTCTTACCAGGATAGTGGCTCCAATAGGAGCCTGTGGTGGTGGTGAAGAATGAAAGGCAAAGCTGATGGTCTCGTATGGACTGCGCACGTAAGGACAACAGGCCAAACATGGGGCCTGATTCGTTCCTGATCGCTGCTCAGCGGGCGATCAGGTAATAACTGCGCAACAACAAAGAACATCGCCGACCAGTGATGGTGCGAAAAATTAAATCGCACGGGTCGTTCACAAGGTGATTGACAGTGGGAAGCCATTTGTGAGTGGAAACTGAGCGTTTATTGGGAGTGTCCGGAAAAACGCAGGCGTGTCAAAGCGTTTTCAGGGCGGGTGTCTGACGTCAGCTCCGGCCCCGATCAGCCTGATTCTATCGCACTGTAGGAGTAAAGTCCTGGGATGCGCACACTAGATTTTGGGCCTAATTCTGAGTTGATTGCAGCAGCAAATTTGTTAGCAGTTGGGTAAAACCATGTGCACTGCAGGTGGGGCAGATGTAACATGTGCAGAGAGAGTTAGATTTGGGTGGGGTGTATTCAAACTGAAATCTAAATTGCAGTCTAAAAATAAAGCAGCCCGTATTTACCCTGCACAGAAATGAAATAACCCAAACTCTCTCTGCACATGTTACATCTGCTCCCCCTGCTTCGAAGTAGGTTAGGAAGAGCCTGATCAGGACATCGCATGCAAAACATCCTGCAAAACTCTTTTTGCAAACAAAGCAGTTTTAGAAGCAGCTTTCAGAACACCATGCGGAAAATTTATTAAGCAGCAGGTTTTCCAAGCAGCTGATTGTTGCTGGTTTAAGACAGCAATAATATTAAATGCAAAACCAGGCTTTGAAAAGCCTCCGCTTAGTAATTTGCTGTATTATTTTTTTAATGGTTCTTTGACCATGAGATCAGGGCCGTCTTTTTGTATGGGCTCAATGGGCACTTGCCTAAGGGTCGCAGGAGTATAAGGGCCCTAGGCTGATAACTGATGGTCCCCTTTTTCCAGGGGTACCAGAAAATCGGCCAAGAGAAACCGGAGATATTTGATGTCAAAGCAGTGGCCCCATCCAAACCTGTTAATTGCTTTTCCCAGCCAGATATCTCGGGCTCTGTCTGACTTAGAGTTTTTCTGAGGGTATACTCCAAAATCTGGGACTCTCCCCTTTCAGTGGACACTGGCAGCTTGTCTCTACTATGTCCAGAACCAGATATATCAGCCTTCCAGCAGCTGGACCATGCTCCAGCTCCACACGCCTAATATGCAGTTTTATATTTTCATTGGTGGATTGCTCTGGCTCCTGAACTCTGAGCCCCAGGTCCCCAGTACCTCCTGAAAGGTGTCCCCGGCATTTCCTGAAAGATGTCCCCAGTACCTCCTGAAAGGTGTCCCCAGTACCTCCTGAAAGGTGTCCCCAGCATTTCCTGAAAGATGTCCCCAGTACCTCCTGAAAGGTGTCCCTAGTACCTCGTGAAAGGTGTCCCCAGTACCTCCTGACAGGTGTCCCCAGTACCTCCTGAAAGGTGTCCCCAGTACCTCCTGAAAGGTGTCCCCAGTACCTCCTGAAAGGTGTCCCCAGTACCTCCTGAAAGGTGTCCCCAGTACATCCTGAAAGGTGTTGCCAGTACCTCCTGAAAGGTGTCCCCAGTACCTCCTGACTTGTGTCACCAGTACCTCCTGAAAGGTGTCCCCAGTACCTCCTGAAAGGTGTCACCAGTACCTACCTACTGAAAGGTGTCTCCAGTACCTCCTGAAAGGTGTCCCCAGTACCTCCTGACAGGTGTCCCCAGTACCTCCTGAAAGGTGTCCCCAGTACCTCCTGAAAGGTGTCCCCAGTACCTCCTGAAAGGTGTTCCCAGTACCTCCTGAAAGGTGTCCCCAGACCCTCCTGAAAGGTGTCCCCAGTACCTCCTGACAGGTGTCCCCAGTACCTCCTGAAAGGTGTTGCCAGTACCTCCTGAAAGGTGTCCCCAGTACCTCCTGAAAGGTGTCCCCAGTACCTCCAGAAAGGTGTCCCCAGTACCTCCTGACAGGTGTCCCCAGTACCTCCTGAAAGGTGTTGCCAGTACTTCCTGAAAGGTGTCCCCAGTACCTCCTGAAAGGTGTCCCCAGTACCTCCAGAAAGGTGTCCCCAGTACCTCCTGACAGGTGTCCCCAGTACCTCCTGAAAGGTGTCCCCAGTACCTCCTGAAAGGTGTCGCCAGTACCTCCTGAAAGGTGTTCCCAGTACCTCCTGAAAGGTGTCCCCAGTACCTCCTGAAAGGTGTTCCCAGTACATCCTGAAAGGTGTCCCCAGTACCTCCTGAAAGGTGTCCCCAGTACCTCCTGAAAGGTGTTGCCAGTACCTCCTGACAGGTGTCTCCAGTATCTCCTGAAAGGTGTCCCCAGTACCTCCTGAAAGGTGTCCCCAGCACCTCCTGACAGGTGTCCCCAGTATCTCCTGAAAGGTGTCCCCAGTATCTCCTGAAAGGTGTCCCCAGCACCTCCTGAAAGGTGTCCCCAGCACCTCCTGATAGGTGTCCCCAGCACCTCCTGAAAGGTGTCCCCAGCACCTCCTGACAGGTGTCCCCAGTACCTCCTGACAGGTGTCCCCAGTACCTCCTGAAAGGTGTCGCCAGTACCTCCTGACAGGTGTCCCCAGTACCTCCTGAAAGGTGTCCCCAGTACCTCCTGAAAGGTGTTGCCAGTACCTCCTGAAAGGTGTTCCCAGTACCTCCTGAAAGGTGTCCCCAGTACCTCCTGAAAGGTGTCCCCAGTACCTCCTGACAGGTGTCCCCAGTACCTCCTGAAAGGTGTTGCCAGTACCTCCTGAAAGGTGTCCCCAGTACCTTCTGAAAGGTGTTCCCAGTACCTCCTGAAAGGTGTCCCCAGGTCCTACATGCTGTACGGAAGATAGAACACCCCCTACCGCCCGTGGGACATCAAAGCTGCCGTTGACAGCACCCCACCCCTACCACTGGAGGATGAATAGGGGCCCCAGTGCATTGCTGTGACAAGGGTCCTACACTGCTGTTAGGATGGCCCTGCATGAGATGGGGACATGGCTGATTACAATGGGAACGGAGACTCTAGTTCCACAAGCCTAAAACAACGACACAAAGCCAGACCTGGGACAGAAATCTTAGTAAACTCTGAATAAGGAAGATCTGTTGCAGAGACAGAGAGGATGAAGCAGGAAAATGTATTTATCTGGCAGAATGAGAGTGCGCTCAGTGCCCGGTACCCGGCTTCTCTGGCCGGACTCCACTCTGCATGATGAAGATCCAGCGATACCATTGATTATCTCATTATTTTATCAATGACGGCTCCATGCAGCGTCTCTGAGAGCCTCAGCTCCTGCGAGGAACAGTGCAATCTCCTCCTCTGTGCCCTGTGCGACAGATGATATCTGTTTTCTCCTGTGAGTTCGAATTTAAGAGCCACTGAAGCTCGGCGACTGTATATTCTGGCTCAAATGAGCTGAAAATTGCATCAATTTGAATTTCAAAACTATGAGGGGAGGAAAAAAAACAGCTCTACTTTTTGGCTTAGGAAGTGTAACTCCTTCCTGTCACTTCTCAGGAGGCGTCGGGGCGTCACATCGCAGGAAAATCCATTCACGGTCGCGCATACAGTGACACCGCTCCTTTACATATCAGCTTGGCTACTAAAATACACCAGAAAACCTGCACGACAGTGAGTCTGACACTGCCGGCCTGTTGGGGTGAGGTGTCTATGGACCACTGGATAGGGATAGATCTTGCATGGCCATGTTGTCCCAATTTATAATGAATAACTATTATTAGACATGATATATATTGCTACTATTCTCTGGTGCCTTATATGTGGTTTCCTTCTTCTAGCAAGCCTTGTGATAAGTCATTCACCCTCTGTAATTACCATGTTATAGTCCTCTCCTAAGCAGTGACAAGACCCACACTTTTCTACAACTGCCAGGACGCCTGGTGCATCTGTCTCCTCCACCTTCATACAATCCCTCAGACTCTACAGTAAGGATTTGTGGACACGTGGCTCAGACGGTACAGGATGAGCCTCACATATCCGGAATCCCACTGAGATAGTGACAGCTTTGCTTTGTGATGCTTCAATGTACACACACTTTGTTTATTATTAATAGTATTGTAGAAAATTACCTCCAAGCTGTGTGTATAAGGTGTATATGAAAGGTATGCGGGCAACATACCACCTCAATACCAACGCCGGGATACCGACAGGGGTACTATACCGCCGCCAGAATACCGGCGACCTAGGTATTAGAAGGAGAATAGAACCTGGAAGCTCGCCACCGAGCCCGCAGCGTGGCGCACGCAGCAGGCCTATTCTGCCATACGGGATGCTGCTGTTGGGATCCTTATATTCGGCATCCCGAGCCGCGGTATTACATACCAAACCCATACAAATCACATAAACATTTGATATTTACACGTGGCGAGATGAGATACCTCATTCTAATGTGCAAATAATCCCAACTATAGAAACATCCAAAACGCAAAATACTTCTGGTTCCAAGCATTCAGATATGGGAGACTCCGCCTGTACATCATAATTAATGGTGATTATCACCAACTGCACGAATGCTGCACTATGTTCTGTACCCTGGCTGGAGACCAGCGTCTAAGGCCAACCTCCACGAGCCAGAGGCTCCTCAAAGAGGCAGCAGAGGAACCATGTACTATCTTAAACCAATAGCCAGGGCCAGCAAGGTATCAGTCGGGGTCGGCTTCTGTGCCCCATACTATATGTGACCACACCCTACTGCGCAGAACAGAAAGCGTCAACAAGTGCCACCGAGGGCAATCACTCCCACCTCCGGCCCTGCGCTCATGCGCCTCCCCCGCTTCGCCTCTAAGCGTGGCACACAAACAAAATATAGCAGATAGGAAAACGGCGTCTCACGTAAAAAATATTACAGCCTGAATAATAATAATAATTAGCGTATATCGGTGGTTCACAAGACGACAGGTCTGCAACGTCTGGATCCTGAAGACCCCTTATAATTACTTGGTGACATGTTTTAGATCCTCACTCACTGGAAACTTCTCTGACATATTTTTACAAATATGAAAAAGCTTCAATAACGTATTTATGTCAAATTAAATGAGACTAATTATAATGTTTAAACGTTCCAATACTCGGACAAGTAATACGTTAGTAAATCCTTTGCTGCAACTGTCAGGGAGGAAGAGATTATAATTCACTGCTGCTGCCCAGAGAAAGGGGGAAGAACAGGGAAAAGTGATCATTTCATGGGAGACTATTTTCAGAATTTTGTTTGGGTTGCTCAGACAGAGACCCATCAATTATTTAAAAGAGGTAACAGGATGCTTCCTTTGCTGGGTAAATCTGCAGCAGACCCCCAGAGAGAAGGGAACATGAATTAAGTAGCATTTATTAGTCACTTGCAGAAAGCAGATTCAGCTGCCAGGACTGCCCGAGGTAGTAAAGATTGCTCCTTTTACCTTAGAATTGCCAGGCAGACTGCAGCGGATTCTTATTGGGGAATGCCTGCGGAAAAAAAAAATATCCTGGCAAATTCATCATCTTGTTAACCTTATTTTCCCTCCTGTATCCAGTTGATGTATTGTCTTCATTTAAATTACAAATGTACTAATCTGTAGCAATGTTTGCTGAGTACAATGTTACTGGTGGAAGCACAAACTATCACCACTTGCTATAATGTTATATCTCCGGCTAACCACAGAGACGCCGCTCTCCGCGGACTCGGAGTGTGGGAATTGCGCTGCGGAGATTTGCTAAATCAGCTTTTATTGCTTATTTATTGTTTTAATGTTAGAATTTGTGGGGAAAAACGAGCTGGGCAGTAGAAGTGCAGGGGATTAGGGTATGACGGGCACATCACAGAGGTAGTTTTACGTCTGACTCTAAAAGTTATTCTTATTTTATTTAAAGGGACGCATTAAAGTGTACCTGTGTGAGCAGACACTAACAATATGCATGAGAACGCAGCCAATCAGCACAATGATGCCTAGAGGCAATGTATACATCAGACTGCAATACCAGCTACAGACAACAGGTGGCGGTGCACTATTATCACTGATGACTGTAACGTGAGGGTCTTCTGCAATACCAGCTACAGGCGACAGGTGGCAGTGCACTATTATCACTGATGACTGTAACGTGAGGGTCTTCTGCAATACCAGCTACAGACGACAGGTGGCAGTGCACTATTATCACTGATGACTGTAACGTGAGGGTCTTCTGCAATACCAGCTACAGACGACAGGTGGCGGTGCACTATTATCACTGATGACTGTCACAAGAGGGCCTGCTGAAATACTAGCTACAGACGACAGGTGGCAGTGCACCATTATCACTGATGACTGTCACGTGAGGGTCGGCTGCGATACCAGCTACAGACGACAGGTGACTGTAACGTGAGGATCTACTGCAATACCAGCTACAGATGACAGGTGGCGGTGCATTATTATCACTGATGACTGTCACGTGAGGGTCTGCTGCAATACCAGCTACAGACGACAGGTGGCAGTGCACTATTATCACTGATGACTGTAATGTGAGGATCTACTGCAATACCAGCTACAGGCGACAGGTGGCAGTGCACTATTATCACTAATGACTGTAATGTGAAGATCTACTGCAATACCAGCAACAGGCGACAGGTGGCAGTGCACTATTATCACTGATGACTGTAACGTGAGGGTCTGCTGCAATACCAGCTACAGACGACAGGTGGCAGTGCACTATTATCACTGATGACTGTAACGTGAGGGTCTGCTGCAATACCAGCTACAGACGACAGGTGGCAGTGCACTATTATCACTGATGACTGTAATGTGAGGATCTACTGCAATACCAGCTACAGGCGACAGGTGGCAGTGCACTATTATCACTGATGACTGTAACGTGAGGGTCTGCTGCAATACCAGCTACAGACGACAGGTGGCAGTGCACTATTATCACTGATGACTGTAACGTGAGGGTCTGCTGCAATACCAGCTACAGACGACAGGTGGCAGTGCACTATTATCACTGATGACTGTAACGTGAGGGTCTGCTGCAATACCAGCTACAGACGACAAGTGGCAGTGCATTATTATCACTGATGACTGTAACGTGAGGGTCTTCTGCAATACCAGCTACAGACGACAAGTGGCAGTGCATTATTATCACTGATGACTGTAACGTGAGGGTCTTCTGCAATACCAGATACAGACGACAGGTGGCAGTGCACTATTATCACTGATGACTGTAACGTGAGGGTCTGCTGCAATACCAGCAACAGGCGACAGGTGGCAGTGCACTATTATCACTGATGACTGTAACGTGAGGGTCTTCTGCAATACCAGCTACAGACGACAGGTGGCAGTGCATTATTATCACTGATGACTGTCACGTGAGGGTCTGCTGCAATACCAGCTACAGACGACAGGTGGCAGTGCACTATTATCACTGATGACTGTAACGTGAGGGTCTGCTGCAATACCAGCTACAGACGACAAGTGGCAGTGCATTATTATCACTGATGACTGTAACGTGAGGGTCTTCTGCAATACCAGCTACAGACGACAGGTGGCAGTGCACTATTATCACTGATGACTGTAACGTGAGGGTCTGCTGCAATACCAGCAACAGGCGACAGGTGGCAGTGCACTATTATCACTGATGACTGTAACGTGAAGGTCTGCTGCAATACCAGCAACAGGCGACAGGTGGCAGTGCACTATTATCACTGATGACTGTAACGTGAGGGTCTGCTGCAATACCAGCTACAGACGACAGGTGGCAGTGCACTATTATCACTGATGACTGTAACGTGAGGGTCTGCTGCAATACCAGCAACAGGCGACAGGTGGCGGTGCACTATTATCACTGATGACTGTAACGTGAGGGTCTGCTGCAATACCAGCTACAGACGACAGGTGGCAGTGCATTATTATCACTAATGACTGTAATGTGAAGATCTACTGCAATACCAGCTACAGACGACAGGTGGCAGTGCACTATTATCACTGATGACTGTAACGTGAGGGTCTGCTGCAATACCAGCTACAGACGACAGGTGGCAGTGCACTATTATCACTGATGACTGTAACGTGAGGGTCTGCTGCAATACCAGCAACAGGCAACAGGTGGCAGTGCACTATTATCACTGATGACTGTAACGTGAGGGTCTGCTGCAATACCAGCTACAGACGACAGGTGGCAGTGCACTATTATCACTGATGACTGTCACGTGAGGGTCTGCTGCAATACCAGCTACAGACGACAGGTGGCAGTGCACTATTATCACTGATGACTGTAACGTGAGGGTCTGCTGCAATACCAGCTACAGACGACAGGTGGCAGTGCACTATTATCACTGATGACTGTAACGTGAGGGTCTGCTGCAATACCAGCAACAGGCAACAGGTGGCAGTGCACTATTATCACTGATGACTGTAACGTGAGGGTCTGCTGCAATACCAGCTACAGACGACAGGTGGCAGTGCACTATTATCACTGATGACTGTCACGTGAGGGTCTGCTGCAATACCAGCTACAGACGACAGGTGGCAGTGCACTATTATCACTGATGACTGTAACGTGAGGGTCTGCTGCAATACCAGCTACAGACGACAGGTGGCAGTGCACTATTATCACTGATGACTGTAATATTTGAGAATCCACTGCAATACCACCTACAGACAATAGGTGGCAGTGCATCATAAACACTGTTTTTCACTCAATGCAATCAGAACTCTACTGTCAATTGCGACAGACACTTACCCGCCTGCACCCTCTAGAACGCCAGCACTACTACCAATCTTTGCACGTGTTTAGTCTGCATGCTACTGACTTCATCACTCGCGATACCACATCCTCCGACCCATCAACCTCAGCTCTGGTACTCATGATTCTAGCTGAAGTGAGGTCAGCTCCATCTCATGCCACTCCTTCTCTGAGTGGGTGGCGAGTGGGTGGCGAGTGGGAGGGAGGGTAGGGGGTATTTCCATATTGTTTAAAACAAAAATAAGAATTTACTTACCGATAATTCTATTTCTCATAGTCCGTAGTGGATGCTGGGGACTCCGAAAGGACCATGGGGAATAGCGGCTCCGCAGGAGACTGGGCACAAAAGTAAAAAGCTTTAGGACTACCTGGTGTGCACTGGCTCCTCCCCCTATGACCCTCCTCCAAGCCTCAGTTAGGATACTGTGCCCGGACGAGCATACACAATAAGGAAGGATTTTGAATCCCGGGTAAGACTCATACCAGCCACACCAATCACACCGTACAACTTGTGATCTGAACCCAGTTAACAGCATGATAACAGAAGGACCCTCTGAAAAGATGGCTCACAACAACAATAACCCGATTTTTGTAACAATAACTATGTACAAGTAATGCAGACAATCCGCACTTGGGATGGGCGCCCAGCATCCACTACGGACTATGAGAAATAGAATTATCGGTAAGTAAATTCTTATTTTCTCTAACGTCCTAGTGGATGCTTGGGACTCCGAAAGGACCATGGGGATTATACCAAAGCTCCCAAACGGGCGGGAGAGTGCGGATGACTCTGCAGCACCGAATGAGAGAACTCCAGGTCCTCCTCAGCCAGGGTATCAAATTTGTAGAATTTAGCAAACGTGTTTGCCCCTGACCAAGTAGCTGCTCGGCAAAGTTGTAAAGCCGAGACCCCTCGGGCAGCCGCCCAAGATGAGCCCACTTTCCGTGTGGAATGGGCTTTTACAGATTTTGGCTGTGGCAGGCCTGCCACAGAATGTGCAAGCTGAATTGTACTACAAATCCAACGAGCAATCGTCTGCTTAGAATCAGGAGCACCCAGCTTGTTGGGTGCATACAGGATAAACAGCGAGTCAGATTTTCTGACTCCAGCCGTCCTGGAAACATATATTTTCAGGGCCCTGACTACGTCCAGCAACTTGGAATCCTCCAAGTCCCTAGTAGCCGCAGGCACCACAATAGGCTGGTTTAAGTGAAATGCTGAAACCACCTTAGGGAGAAATTGAGGACGAGTCCTCAATTCTGCCCTGTCCGTATGAAAAATTAGGTAAGGGCTTTTATAGGATAAAGCCGCCAATTCTGAGACGCGCCTGGCTGAAGCCAGGGCTAACAGCATTACCACTTTCCATGTGAGATATTTTAAGTCCACAGTGGTGAGTGGTTCAAACCAATGAGATTTTAGGAATCCCAAAACTACATTGAGATCCCAAGGTGCCACTGGAGGCACAAAAGGAGGCTGTATATGCAGTACTCCCTTGACAAACGTCTGAACTTCAGGAACAGAAGCTAGTTCTTTTTGGAAGAATATTGACAGGGCCGAAATTTGAACCTTAATGGACCCTAATTTGAGGCCCATAGACAGTCCTGTTTGCAGGAAATGCAGGAATCGACCCAGTTGAAATTCCTCTGTAGGGGCCTTCCTGGCCTCGCACCACGCAACATATTTACGCCAAATACGGTGAAAATGTTGTACGGTTACATCCTTCCTGGCTTTGATCAGGGTAGGGATGACTTCATCCGGAATGCCTTTTTCCTTCAGGATCCGGCGTTCAACCGCCATGCCGTCAAACGCAGCCGCGGTAAGTCTTGGAACAGACATGGTCCCTGCTGGAGCAGGTCCTTTCTTAGAGGTAGAGGCCACGGGTCTTCCGTGAGCATCTCTTGAATTTCCGGGTACCAAGTCCTTCTTGGCCAATCCGGAGCCACGAGTATAGTCTTTACTCCTCTCCTTCTTATGATTCTCAGTACTTTTGGTATGAGAGGAAGAGGAGGGAACACATACACTGACTGGTACACCCACGGTGTTACCAGAGCGTCCACAGCTATTGCCTGAGGGTCCCTTGACCTGGCGCAATATCTGTCCAGTTTTTTGTTGAGGCGGGACGCCATCATGTCCACCTTTGGTTTTTCCCAACGGTTCACAATCATGTGGAAGACTTCTGGGTGAAGTCCCCACTCCCCCGGGTGAAGATCGTGTCTGCTGAGGAAGTCTGCTTCCCAGTTGTCCACTCCCGGAATGAACACTGCTGACAGTGCTATCACATGATTTTCCGCCCAGCGAAGAATCCTTGCCACTTCCGTCATTGCCCTCCTGCTTCTTGTGCCGCCCTGTCTGTTTACGTGGGCGACTGCCGTGATGTTGTCCGACTGGATCAACACCGGCTGACCCTGAAGCAGAGGTCTTGCCTGACTTAGGGCATTGTAAATGGCCCTTAGTTCCAGGATATTTATGTGAAGTGACGTTTCCATGCTTGACCACAAGCCCTGGAAATTTCTTCCCTGTGTGACTGCTCCCCAGCCTCTCAGGCTGGCATCCGTGGTCACCAGGACCCAATCCTGAATGCCGAATCTGCGGCCCTCTAGGAGATGAGCACTCTGTAACCACCACAGGAGAGACACCCTTGTCCTTGGAGACAGGGTTATCCGCTGATGCATTTGAAGATGCGATCCGGACCATTTGTCCAGCAGATCCCACTGAAAAGTTCTTGCGTGGAATCTGCCGAATGGAATCGCTTCGTAAGAAGCCACGATCTTTCCCAGGACCCTTGTGCATTGATGTACTGACACTTGGCCTGGTCTTAGGAGGTTCCTGACTAGGTCGGATAACTCCCTGGCTTTCTCTTCCGGGAGAAACACCTTTTTCTGTACTGTGTCCAGAATCATTCCTAGGAACAGCAGACGTGTCGTCGGAATCAGCTGCGATTTTGGAATATTTAGAATCCATCCGTGCTGTCGTAGTACTACTTGAGATAGTGCTACTCCGACCTCTAACTGTTCTCTGGACCTTGCCCTTATCAGGAGATCGTCCAAGTAAGGGATAATTAAGACGCCTTTTCTTCGAAGAAGAATCATCATTTCGGCCATTACCTTGGTAAAGACCCTGGGTGCCGTGGACAATCCAAACGGCAGCGTCTGAAATTGATAGTGACAGTTCTGTACCACAAACCTGAGGTACCCTTGGTGAGAAGGGCAAATTTGGACATGGAGGTAAGCATCCTTGATGTCCAGAGACACCATATAGTCCCCTTCTTCCAGGTTCGCTATCACTGCTCTGAGTGACTCCATCTTGAACTTGAACCTTTTTATGTAAGTGTTTAAGGATTTCAGATTTAAAATGGGTCTCACCGAGCCGTCCGGCTTCGGTACCACAAACAGCGTGGAATAATACCCCTTTCCCTGTTGTAGGAGGGGTACCTTGATTATCACTTGCTGGGAATACAGCTTGTGAATGGCTTCCAATACCGCCTCCCTGTCGGGGGGAGACGTTGGTAAAGCAGACTTCAGGAACCGGCGAGGGGGAGACGTCTCGAATTCCAATTTGTACCCCTGAGATACTACCTGCAGGATCCAGGGGTCCACTTGCGAGTGAGCCCACTGCGCGCTGAAATTCTTTAGACGGGCCCCCACCGTGCCTGAGTCCGCTTGTAAGGCCCCAGCGTCATGATGAGGACTTGGCAGAAGCGGGGGAGGGCTTCTGTTCCTGGGAAGAGGCTGCCTGCTGCAGTCTTTTTCCCCTTCCTCTGCCCCGGGGCAGATATAAGTGGCCTTTTGCCCGCTTGCCCTTATGGGGACGAAAGGACTGAGCCTGAAAAGACGGTATCTTTTTCTGCTGCGAGGTGACTTGGGGTAAAAAGGTGGATTTCCCAGCCGTTGCCGTGGCCACCAGGTCCGATAGACCGACCCCAAATAACTCCTCCCCTTTATACGGCAATAATTCCATATGCCGTTTGGAATCCGCATCACCTGACCACTGTCGCGTCCATAACCCTCTTCTGGCAGAAATGGACATCGCACTTACTCTTGATGCCAGAGTGCAAATATCCCTCTGTGCATCACGCATATATAGAAATGCATCCTTTAAATGCTCTATAGTCAATAATATATTGTCCCTGTCCAGGGTATCAATATTTTCAGTCAGGGAATCCGACCAAGCCAGCCGAACACTGCACATCCAGGCTGAGGCGATTGCCGGTCGCAGTATAATACCAGTATGTGTGTATATACTTTTTAGGATATTTTCCAGCTTCCTATCAGCTGGTTCCTTGAGGGCGGCCGTATCAGGAGACGGTAATGCCACTTGTTTTGATAAGCGTGTGAGCGCCTTATCCACTCTAGGGGGTGTTTCCCAACGCGCCCTAAACTCTGGCGGGAAAGGGTATAATGCCAATAATTTTTTAGAAATTAGCAGTTTTTTATCGGGGGAAACCCACGCTTCATCACACACCTCATTTAATTCATCTGATTCAGGAAAAACTACGGGTAGTTTTTTCACACCCCACATAATACCCTTTTTTGTGGTACTTGTAGTATCAGAAATGTTCAAAACCTCCTTCATTGCCGTGATCATGTAACGTGTGGCCCTACTGGAAAATACGTTTGTTTCCTCACCGTCGACACTGGAGTCAGTGTCCGTGTCAGTGTCTGTATCGACCTGAGGTAACGGGCGTTTTATAGCCCCTGACGGTGTTTGAGACGCCTGTACAGGTATTAACTGATTTGCCGGCTGTCTCATGTCGTCAACAGTCTTTTGTAAAGTGCCGACACTATCACGTAATTCTTTCCATAAGACCATCCAGTCAGGTGTCGACTCCCTAGGGGGTGACATCACTAACACAGGCAATTGCTCCGCCTCCACACCATTTTCCTCCTCATACATGTCGACACAACGTACCGACACACAGCACACACACAGGGAATGCTCTGATAGAGGACAGGACCCCACTAGCCCTTTGGGGAGACAGAGGGAGAGTTTGCCAGCACACACCAGAGCGCTATATATATACAGGGATAACCTTATATAAGTGTTTTTCCCTAATATAGCTGCTGTATATATTTATATGCCAATTTAGTGCCCCCCCCTCTCTTGTTTTACCCTGTTTCTGTAGTGCAGGACTGCAGGGGAGAGTCAGGGAGCCTTCCTCCAACGGAGCTGTGAGGAAAAAATGGCGCCAGTGTGCTGAGGAGATAGGCTCCGCCCCCTTCTCGGCGGCCTTTCTCCCGCTTTTTTATGGAAAAATTGGCAGGGGTTAAATGCATCCATATAGCCCAGGAGCTATATGTGATGTATTTTTTGCCAAAAAAAGGTGTTTTATTGCGTCTCAGGGCGCCCCCCCCAGCGCCCTGCACCCTCAGTGACCGGAGTGTGAAGTGTGCTGAGAGCAATGGCGCACAGCTGCGGTGCTGTGCGCTACCTTATTGAAGACAGGACGTCTTCTGCCGCCGATTTTCCGGACCTCTTCAGTCTTCTGGCTCTGTAAGGGGGCCGGCGGCGCGGCTCTGGGACCCATCCATGGCTGGGCCTGTGATCGTCCCTCTGGAGCTAATGTCCAGTAGCCTAAGAAGCCCAATCCACTCTGCACGCAGGTGAGTTCGCTTCTTCTCCCCTTAGTCCCTCGGTGCAGTGAGCCTGTTGCCAGCAGGTCTCACTGAAAATAAAAAACCTACTTTAAACTTTTACACTAAGCAGCTCAGGAGAGCCCCTTAGCCTGCACCCGTCTCGTTCGGGCACAAAAATCTAACTGAGGCTTGGAGGAGGGTCATAGGGGGAGGAGCCAGTGCACACCAGGTAGTCCTAAAGCTTTTTACTTTTGTGCCCAGTCTCCTGCGGAGCCACTATTCCCCATGGTCCTTTCGGAGTCCCCAGCATCCACTAGGACGTTAGAGAAATTACCTTTTCCCATTAAATTAATTTTACGGGCCAAATATCTCTGTATTTTATGCCCCTCAATAGTCAGCAATAAGGATTTATACCGGATTTATATCTGTCTCATTGAATTCTAGCCAATAAAACCATGATGAAACAAATTCGGCATTGCGGTGTAGAGGGGCCAGGGGAATATCTTCCATAGCAAGTAGAACAATATTCTATGGAACCATTCCTTTACAGTGATGGGAACATGCATTTCCAATGTGCCAGAATCGAATTTGGCTTTTAATGTTTAAAAAGCCACATGTAATAGTGATACAATGTCTGTAAGGTTTAAAATGCCAAAACATGGTCACCAGGACCCCATCTCCACCATGTCCCACCCGGGACATGTCCACACCCACACCATCTCCAACCACACCATTCACACCCACACCATCTCCAACCACACCATCCACACTCACACCATCTCCACCCGGGACCCCATCTCTACCATGTCCCACCCGGGACATGTCCACACCCACACCATCTCCAACCACACCATCCACACCCACACCATCTCCACCCGGGACCCCATCTCTACCATGTCCCACCCGGGACATGTCCACACCCACACCATCTCCAACCACACCATCCACACCCACACCATCTCCACCCGGGACCCCATCTCTACCATGTCCCACCCGGGACATGTCCACACCCACACCATCTCCAACCACACCATCCACACCCACACCATCTCCACCCGGGACCCCATCTCTACCATGTCCCACCCGGGACATGTCCACACCCACACCATCTCCAACCACACCATCCACACCCACACCATCTCCACCCGGGACACCATCTCTACCATGTCCCACCCGGGACATGTCCACACCCACACCATCTCCAACCACACCATCCACACCCACACCATCTCCAACCACACCATCCACACCTACACCATCTCCACCCGGGACCCCATCTCTACCATGTCCCATCCGGGACATGTCCACACCCACACCATCTCCAACCACACCATCCACACCCACACCATCTCCACCCGGGACCCCATCTCTACCATGTCCCACCCGGGACATGTCCACACCCACACCATCTCCAACCACACCATCCACACCCACACCATCTCCAACCACACCATCCACACCTACACCATCTCCACCCGGGACCCCATCTCTACCATGTCCCACCCGGGACATGTCCACACCCACACCATCTCCAACCACACCATCCACACCCACACCATCTCTACCATGTCCCACCCGGGACATGTCCACACCCACACCATCTCCAACCACACCATCCACACCCACACCATCTCCACCCGGGACCCCATCTCTACCATGTCCCACCCGGGACATGTCCACACCCACACCATCTCCAACCACACCATCCACACCCACACCATCTCCACCCGGGACACCATCTCTACCATGTCCCACCCGGGACATGTCCACACCCACACCATCTCCAACCACACCATCCACACCACTACCATGCTGTGAGAACATGTTTGGGTAGACCTAAAAATCACCACTGCATCTCTTCTATGTTCAGCTCCGAGGGGATATTTACTAACCTATGGTATGATTGAACCACGTTTTCCTGAGCTTTGAAAAACAGTCTATAAGCAGATTTATCAAAGACCAAATGACACCAAACCGCATGACTTAATGGGGTTCATTCCGAGTTGATCGCTAGCTGCCGTTGTTCGCAGCGCAGCGATCAGGTGAAAAAAGGCATTTATGCGTATGCGTATGCACCGCAATGCGCACGCGCGTCGTACGGGTACAAAGATCGTTGTGGTTGTGCACAGGTTCTAGCAAAGTTTTCAGTCGCACTGACGGCCGCAAGAAGATGGACAGGAAGGGGGCGTTTCTGGGTGTCAACTGACCGTTTTCAGGGAGTGTTTGTAAAAACGCAGGCGTGTCTGAAAAAACGCAGGCGTGGCTGGGCGGGTGTATGACGTCAAATCCGGACACGAATAGGCTGAAGTGATCGCAAGCGCTGAGTAGGTTTTGAGCTACTCTGAAACTGCACAAACTGTTTTGGCAGAGCTCGGCTGCACAGGCGTTCGCACTTCTGCTAAGCTAAAATACACTCCCCATTGGGCGGCGGCATAGCGTTTACACGGCTGCTAAAACTAGCTAGCGAGCGATCAACTCGGAATGACCCCCAATAAGTGGTGATCTGCCAAAACGCACGGCAACCGGACGCATATTTATAAAAATATTACATAACAACATGACTCGCACAACGCCCCCCGCCCCCCCCCCAAAAAACAAAAAAAAATAGAAGGTGCCATAGAACTACCTATGGAGGCCACAATTTGTTAGTAACTGATCACGCCTCACTAAATACTCACCGGAAATCATTTCTTGCTCTGAATCAAAATGAAATGAAGATGAAAAATACAAACGGGAAAAAGAACCTGCCCTGTATATGGAAAGCGCAGTAGAGTTTTCTCCGTTAACAGCCGGGCAGCCAATCAGGACCGGTTTCTTATATGTGACTGGATGAATTATATGAGACACAGCTCCTGATTTGGTCTAACTACAAGGTTAGGATAATAGGGGTCATTCCGACCCGATCGCTCGCTGCAGTTTATCGCAGCGCAGCGTTCGGGTTGGAACTGCACGTGCGCCGGCGCCGCAGTGCGCAGGCACATGCCGGACGGCCGAAGGCCGTCGTTCCCTAGCAATCGCCTCTGCCTGATTGACAGACAGAGGCGGTCGCTGGGCGGGAAGGGGCTGGACAGCGCCGTTAAGCCGCCGTTTAGGGGGCGCGGTCCGGCCAACGCAGGCGTGGCCGGAATGTTGGGGGGCGGGCTGTGGCGGCTGCGTGACGTCACACGCAGCCACTGCGACCCAAGGCAGCGAAGGGGGGGCCGGCACTGACATGCGGGGCGGACTATCCCTGTGCTGGGCGTCCCCCCGCATGTCTGAGTGCCTGATCGTAGCTGTGCTAAATTTAGCTCAGCTACGATCAACTCGTAATAACCCCCATTGTGCGTTCAGCTATGTCAATCGGTTGCTTTGTACTTTTTGTTCTAGATCATTGTAAGAAGTTAAATTGTGACACTGCACAAAATTGATGACGCTTTTCCCCTAAATGTGTACTGTACATCTATATTAAATATCAGGCTTAAAGGTGCTCTCTTCCCCCGCAACACAAGTCACTGATTTGCGCAATGTCTTTGGATGAGACCAGAAAGTTTGTAGATAATATAATATTTTTGGGAGAGCATTCACGTAATATATCCAGAATATTCACCTTTCGTATCACGTTTGCCAGTTTTTGAGACCTTAGCGTGTGGTGATTAATGCATTTCCCAATTTAGGAGTTTCATACACATAATCAGTATTACTTCTGGCCGGTGTAACACCTAATTAATGTATTTGGGAGAGGTGCCAGTTAGTAAGAACGCTGTCTGCAGCCCTTCAACCACTTCTTGTACAGCGACGTTTAAAGTTACCAATATTGTATCATTTATTTTTTACATTTGAAAGTTTAAAAAAAAAATCTCAGATTTTCAGCAAACAATTCAAGCAGCTAAACCCCTGGGATGATTCATATCATTCTGTCTAAGGCTTCCTGTATTGTATAACGATTATTGCCGACACAGTGATAATACGTGATGATGACCTGTGTGTTATTTGTTGAGCTGTATCTTTCATTTCCTCCTGGGTAGGTTGATTAGTGAAATGATTGAGTTTAGTATGACATGCATGCGATCCTTCCCTATAATGTAATGGGTTGTTATAAGTATTATTATTATTGTATTATTAGTAATTATATTCGGGATGTATGTAAGTGACCTTTGGGCCTGTAAAGCTGTGGCTGGACATTTATTGGGTTTGTTACCACAATGGAAAAACTCTTTTCTACATGTATACAAGTCAGTTTTGTCACTGAAGCGCTGGTTAGGTGCGGCCCTAGTGCCTCGTAGCTCAGTAAGGGTATTTATTTACAGAGGCCTCTTTTATGTAACATAGTGATTTAATTCTTTCTCTTTGTGTCTATTGCACGTATTTAGAAAACGTAATAAGGCTCTATTCATTAGAGAGGTCAGGGGGAACTCTGCTCATTAGAGACGTCAGGGAGAACACTGCTCATTTAAGTGGTCAGGGGGAACACTGCTCATTAGAGAGGTCAGGGGGAACACTGCTCATTAGAGAGGCCACAGGGAACAATGCTCATTAGAGAGGTCACGGGCAACACTGCTCATTAGAGAGGTCAGGAGGAACAGTGCTCCTTATAGAGATCAGGGGGATCACTACTCATTAGAGAGGTCAGGGGGAACACTGCTCATTAGAGAGGTCAGGGGGAACACTGCTCATTAGAGAGGTCAGGGGGAACACTGCTCATTAGATAGGTCAGGGGGAACACTACTCATTAGAGAGGTCAGGGGGAACACTGTTTATTAGAGAGGTCAGGGGGAACACTGCTCATTAGAGAGGTCAGGGGGAACACTGCTCATTAGAGGGGCCACAGGGAACAATGCTCATTAGAGAGGTCACGGGCAACACTGCTCATTAGAGAGGTCAGGAGGAACAGTGCTCCTTAGAGAGATCAGGGGGATCACTACTCATTAGAGAGGTAAGGGGGAACACTGCTCATTAGAGAGGTCAGGGGGAACACTGCTCATTAGAGAGGTCAGGGGGAACACTGCTCATTAGATAGGTCAGGGGGAACACTACTCATTAGAGAGGTCAGGGGGAACACTGTTTATTAGAGAGGTCAGGGGGAACACTGCTCATTAGAGAGGTCAGGGGGAACACTGCTCATTAGAGGGGCCACAGGGAACAATGCTCATTAGAGAGGTCACGGGCAACACTGCTCATTAGAGAGGTCAGGGGGAACAGTGCTCCTTAGAGAGGTCAGGGGGATCACTACTCATTAGAGAGGTCAGGGGGAACACTGCTCATTAGAGAGGTCAGGGGGAACACTGCTCATTAGAGAGGTCAGGGGGAACACTGCTCATTAGAGAGGTCACGGGCAACACTGCTCATTAGAGAGGTCACGGGCAACACTGCTCATTAGAGAGGTCAGGGAGAACACTGCTCATTAGAGAGGTCACGGGCAACACTGCTCATTAGAGAGGTCAGGGGGAACTCTGGTCATTAGAGTGGTCAGGGGGAACACTGCTCATTTGAGAGGTCAGGGGGAACACTGCTCATTAGAGAGGTCAGGGGGAACACTGCTCATTAGAGAGGTCAGGGGGAACACGGCTCATTAGAGAGGTCAGGGGGAACACTGCTCATTAGAGAGGTCAGGGGGAACACTGCTCATTAGAGAGGTCAGGGGGAACAGTGCTCATTAGAGAGGTCAGGGGGAACACTGCTCATTAGAGAGGTCAGGGGGAACACTGCTCATTACAGAGATCAGGGGGAACACTGCTCATTAGATAGGTCAGTGGGAACACTGCTCATTAGAGAGGTCAGGGGGAACACTGCTCATTAGAGAGGTCAGGGGGAACACTGCTCATTTGAGAGGCCACAGGGAACACTGCTCATTAGAGAGGTCACGGGCAACACTGTTCATTAGAGAGGTCAGGGAGAACAGTGCTCATTAGAGAGGTCACGGGCAACACTGCTCATTAGAGAGGTCAGGGGGAACACTGCTCATTATAGAGGTCACGGGCAACACTGCTCATTAGAGAGGTCAGGGGGAACACTGCTCATTATAGAGGTCACGGGCAACACTGCTCATTAGAGAGGTCAGGGGGAACACTGCTCATTATGGAGGTCACGGGCAACACTGCTCATTAGAGAGGTCAGGGGGAACACTGCTCATTATAGAGGTCACGGGCAACACTGCTCGTTAGAGAGGTCAGGGGGAACACTGCTCATTATAGAGGTCACGGGCAACACTGCTCAATAGAGAGGTCAGAGGTAACACTGCTCATTACGGGGGGGGGGGGTCAGGGGGAACACTGCTCATTAGAGAGGTCAGGGGGAACACTGCTCATTAGAGAGTTCAGGGGGAACACTACTCATTAGAGAGGTCAGGGGGAACACTCCTCATTAGAGAGGACAGGGGGAACACTCCTCATTAGAGAGGTCAGGGGGAACACTACTCATTAGAGAGGTCAGGGGGAACACTGCTTATTAGAGAGGTCAGGGGGAACACTGCTCATTAGAGAGGTCAGGGGGAACACTGCTCATTAGATAGGTCAGGGGGAACACTGCTCATTAGAGAGGTCAGGGGGAACACTCCTCATTAGAGAGGTCAGGGAGAACACTGCTCATTATAGAGGTCATGGACAACACTGCTCATTATAAAGGTCACGGACAACACTGCTCATTAGAGAGGTCATGGGGAACACTGCTCATTAGAGAGGTCAGGGGGAACACTGCTCATTAGAGAGGTCAGGGGGAACACTGCTTATTAGAGAGGTCAGGGGGAACACTACTCATTAGAGAGGTCAGGGGGAACACTACTCATTAGAGAGGTCAGGGGGGACACTACTCATTATAGAGGTCAGGGGGAACACTCCTCATTATAGAGGTCACGGGCAACACTGCTCATTAGAGAGGTCAGGGAGAACACTGCTCATTAGAGAGGTCAGGGGAACACTTTTCATTAGATACTGTAGGTCAGAGGGAACACTACTCATTAGAGAGGTCAGGGGGAACACTGCTGATTAGAGAGGTCAGGGGGAACACTGCTCATTACGGGGGGTCAGGGGGAACACTGCTCATTAGAGAGGTCAGGTGGAACACTTCTCATTAGATAGGTCAGGGGGAACACTACTCATTAGATAGGTCAGGGGGAACACTGCTCATTAGAGAGGTCGGAGGAACACTGCTCATTAGAGAGGTCATGGGGAACACTGCTCATTAGAGAGGTCAGGGGGAACACTGCTCATTAGAGAGGTCAGGGGGAACACTGCTTATTAGAGAGGTCAGGGGGAACACTACTCATTAGAGAGGTCAGGGGGAACACTACTCATTAGAGAGGTCAGGGGGGACACTACTCATTATAGAGGCCAGGGGGAACACTCCTCATTATAGAGGTCACGGGCAACACTGCTCATTAGAGAGGTCAGGGAGAACTCTGCTCATTAGAGAGGTCAGGGGGAACACTACTCATTAGAGAGGTCAGGGGGGACACTACTCATTATAGAGGTCAGGGGGAACACTCCTCATTATAGAGGTCACGGGCAACACTGCTCATTAGAGAGGTCAGGGAGAACACTGCTCATTAGAGAGGTCAGGGGGAACACGTCTCATTAGATACTGTAGGTCAGAGGGAACACTACTCATTAGAGAGGTCAGGGGGAACACTGCTCATTAGAGAGGTCAGGGGGAACACTGCTCATTACGGGGGGTCAGGGGGAACACTGCTCATTAGAGAGGTCAGGTGGAACACTTCTCATTAGATAGGTCAGGGGGAACACTACTCATTATATAGGTCAGGGGGAACACTGCTCATTAGAGAGGTCGGAGGAACACTGCTCATTATAGAGGTCACAGGGAACACTGTTCATTCGAGAGGTCACAGGGAATACTGTTCATTAGAGAGGTCAGGGAGAACACTGCTCATTAGAGAGGCCACGGGGAACACTGCTCATTAGAAAGGTCAGGGGGAAGACTGCTCATTAGAGAGGTCATGAAGAACACTGCTCATTAGAGAGGTCAGGGGGAACACTGCTCATTAGAGCGGTCAGGGGGAACACTGCTCATTAGAGAGGTCAGGGGGAACTCTGCTCATTAGAGAGGCCACTGGGAACACTGCTCATTAGATAGGTCAGGGGGAACACTGCTGATTAGAGCGGTCAGGGGGAACACTGCTCATTAGAGAGGTCAGGGGGAACACTGCTCATTAGAGCGGTCAGGGGAACAGTGCTCATTAGAGAGGTCAGGGGGATCACTACTCATTAGAGAGGTCAGGGGGAACACTGCTCATTAGAGAGGTCAGGGGGAACACTGCTCATTAGAGAGGTCAGGGGGAACACTGCTCATTAGATAGGTCAGGGGGAACACTGCTCATTAGAGAGGTCATGGAGAACACTGCTCATTAGAGAGGTCAGGGGGAACTCTGCTCATTAGAGAGGTCAGGGGGAACACTGCTCATTAGAGAGGTCAGGGGGAACACTGCTCATTAGATAGGTCAGGGGGAAGACTGATCATTAGAGAGGTCATGGAGAACACTGCTCATTAGAGAGGTCAGGGGGAACTCTGCTCATTAGAGAGGTCAGGGGGAACACTACTCATTAGAGAGGTTAGGAGGAACTCTGCTCATTGGAAAGGTCAGGGGGAACACTGCTCATTAGAGAGGTCAGGGGAACACTGCTCATTAGAGAGGTCAGGGGGAAGACTGCTCATTAGAGAGGTCATGGAGAACACTGCTCATTAGAGAGGTCAGAGTGTGCAGTTACTCAAACTCTAGTGTGTTCTCTTGTGGATGTTTCATATAAACATTGACCTACTTTTACATCATTTTAAAAAATGGCAATCCATTTATTACCGATTATCCCAAAACACAAAGGCTTCTGAAAGTAAATTGCAAACACTAGTGAGAAATTCACAGTATCACAATATTGTAACTCACGACTGTGCTGCACAAAACCATCATTCTAAGTGATACAGAGAGAAAGACCCTCATCTGTGAGCACAAGTGGAGTCAAGAGGTTGAACGTGTACCTGACCATCACCATTATTTTACCATTTTACTCTAATATTATTATTGGCTACCAATAGAGATTATTCATTTACATTTATATATACTGTATATAGCACCGGCACATTCCATTGCACTTTAAAATTAGGAACAAAGCTTTATTATAAGACTGGGTAACAGACAGACAGAGAGGCCGGCTTACACTGTATAGGGAAATACACAAGGATAAGTGTTACTGTACAGATTGCACATTGGTCCAGACAGTCACAAAGCAATGTTGGCCTGGAGTCAGCAGGATGTGTGAGTGTAGAGAGAGACCATATAGTCTGTAAGGTAATATATATATAGCGTGGGGGAGGGGGGATAGCTGATGGAGGTTATGTGTGAGGTTCTGGAGGCTAAGCAGTCTGATCACTTCTGCTCCACAGTACAACATGCTATCGAGAAGCGGACGCACATGCAGGCCTATATACTGCTCATGTACCTGATAGACCTGCCCAATAATGATGCTTCTAGAGATGAATGATACTACCTGCTCAGGTAACACATTGGGGCTCACGTAGAGATGGATGATTACACCTGCTCAGGTAACACATTGGGGCTCATGTAGAGATGGATGATTACACCTGCTCAGGTAACACATTGGGCTCATGTAGAGATGGATGATTACACCTGCTCAGGTAACACATTGGGCTCATGTAGAGATGGATGATTACACCTGCTCAGGTAACACATTGGGGTCATGTAGAGATGGATGATTACACCTGCTCAGGTAGCACATTGGGGCTCATGTAGAGATGGATGATTACACCTGCTCAGGTAGCACATTGGGGTCACGTAGAGTTGGATGATTACATCTGCTCAGGTAACACATTGGGCTCATGTAGAGATGGATGATTACACCTGCTCAGGTAACACATTGGGGCTCATGTAGAGATGGATGATTACACCTGCTCAGGTAACACATTGGGGCTCATGTAGAGATGGATGATTACACCTGCTCAGGCAGCACATTGGGCTCATGTAGAGATGGATGATTACACCTGCTCAGGTAACACATTGGGCTCATGTAGAGATGGATGATTACACCTGCTCAGGTAGCACATTGGGGCTCATGTAGAGATGGATGATTACACCTGCTCAGGTAACACATTGGGCTCATGTAGAGATGGATGATTACACCTGCTCAGGCAGCACATTGGGCTCATGTAGAGATGGATGATTACACCTGCTCAGGTAACACATTGGGCTCATGTAGAGATGGATGATTACACCTGCTCAGGTAACACATTGGGCTCATGTAGAGATGGATGATTACACCTGCTCAGGTAGCACATTGGGGTCACGTAGAGTTGGATGATTACACCTGCTCAGGTAACACATTGGGATCATGTAGAGATGGATGATTACACCTGCTCAGGTAACACATTGGGCTCATGTAGAGATGGATGATTACACCTGCTCAGGTAGCACATTGGGGTCACGTAGAGTTGGATGATTACACCTGCTCAGGTAACACATTGGGATCATGTAGAGATGGATGATTACACCTGCTCAGGTAACACATTGGGGCTCACGTAGAGCTGGATGATTACACCTGCTCAGGTAACACATTGGGGCTCATGTAGAGATGGATGATTACACCTGCTCAGGTAACACATTGGGGCTCATGTAGAGATGGATGATTACACCTGCTCAGGTAACACATTGGGCTCATGTAGAGATGGATGATTACACCTGCTCAGGTAGCACATTGGGGTCACGTAGAGTTGGATGATTACACCTGCTCAGGTAACACATTGGGGCTCATGTAGAGATGGATGATTACACCTGCTCAGGTAGCACATTGGGGTCACGTAGAGTTGGATGATTACACCTGCTCAGGTAACACATTGGGATCATGTAGAGATGGATGATTACACCTGCTCAGGTAACACATTGGGGCTCACGTAGAGCTGGATGATTACACCTGCTCAGGTAACACATTGGGGCTCATGTAGAGATGGATGATTACACCTGCTCAGGTAACACATTGGGGCTCATGTAGAGATGGATGATTACACCTGCTCAGGTAACACATTGGGCTCATGTAGAGATGGATGATTACACCTGCTCAGGTAGCACATTGGGGTCACGTAGAGTTGGATGATTACACCTGCTCAGGTAACACATTGGGGCTCATGTAGAGATGGATGATTACACCTGCTCAGGCAGCACATTGGGCTCATGTAGAGATGGATGATTACACCTGCTCAGGTAACACATTGGGGCTCACGTAGAGCTGGATGATTACACCTGCTCAGGTAGCACATTGGGCTCATGTAGAGATGGATGATTACACCTGCTCAGGTAACACATTGGGCTCATGTAGAGATGGATGATTACACCTGCTCAGGTAGCACATTGGGCTCATGTAGAGATGGATGATTACACCTGCTCAGGCAGCACATTGGGCTCATGTAGAGATGGATGATTACACCTGCTCAGGTAACACATTGGGGCTCATGTAGAGATGGATGATTACACCTGCTCAGGCAGCACATTGGGCTCATGTAGAGATGGATGATTACACCTGCTCAGGCAGCACATTGGGCTCATGTAGAGATGGATGATTACACCTGCTCAGGTAACACATTGGGGCTCATGTAGAGATGGATGATTACACCTGCTCAGGCAGCACATTGGGCTCATGTAGAGATGGATGATTACACCTGCTCAGGTAACACATTGGGCTCATGTAGAGATGGATGATTACACCTGCTCAGGTAGCACATTGGGGCTCATGTAGAGATGGATGATTACACCTGCTCAGGTACCACATTGGGGCTCATGTAGAGCTGGATGATTACACCTGCTCAGGTAACACATTGGGATCATGTAGAGCTGGATGATTACACCTGCTCAGGTAACACATTGGGATCATGTAGAGATGGATGATTACACCTGCTCAGGTAACACATTGGGGTCATGTAGAGATGGATGATTACACCTGCTCAGGTAGCACATTGGGGTCATGTAGAGATGGATGATTACACCTGCTCAGGTAGCACATTGGGGTCATGTAGAGATGGATGATTACACCTGCTCAGGTAACACATTGGGATCATGTAGAGATGGATGATTACACCTGCTCAGGTAACACATTGGGATCATGTAGAGATGGATGATTACACCTGCTCAGGTAACACATTGGGGTCATGTAGAGATGGATGATTACACCTGCTCAGGTACCACATTGGGGCTCATGTAGAGTTGAATGATTACACCTGCTCATGTAAGACATTGGGGCTCATGTAGAGA
Organism: Pseudophryne corroboree; assembly: GCF_028390025.1. Lineage (NCBI taxonomy): Eukaryota > Metazoa > Chordata > Amphibia > Anura > Myobatrachidae > Pseudophryne > Pseudophryne corroboree. The sequence goes on from NC_086447.1 coordinate 936,207,541, forward strand.
TGGATGATTACACCTGCTCAGGTAACACATTGGGGCTCATGTAGAGATGGATGATTACACCTGCTCAGGTACCACACTGGGGCTCATGTAGAGTTGGATGATTACACCTGCTCAGGTAGCACATTGGGGCTCATGTAGAACTGGATGATTACACCTGCTCAGGCAGCACATTGGGCTCATGTAGAGATGGATGATTACACCTGCTCAGGTAAAACATTGGGGCTTATGTAGAGATGGATGATTACACCTGCTCAGGTAGCACATTGGGGCTCATGTAGAACTGGATGATTACACCTGCTCAGGCAGCACATTGGGCTCATGTAGAGATGGATGATTACACCTGCTCAGGTAAAACATTGGGGCTTATGTAGAGATGGATGATTACACCTGCTCAGGTAGCACATTGGGGTCACGTAGAGTTGGATGATTACACCTGCTCATGTAAGACATTGGGGCTCATGTAGAGTTGGATGATTACACCTGCTCAGGTAACACATTGGGGCTCATGTAGAGATGGATGATTACACCTGCTCAGGTAACACATTGGGGCTCATGTAGAGCTGGATGATTACACCTGCTCAGGTAACACATTGGGGCTCATGTAGAGATGGATGATTACACCTGCTCAGGTAACACATTGGGGTCATGTAGAGATGGATGATTACACCTGCTCAGGCAGCACATTGGGCTCATGTAGAGATGGATGATTACACCTGCTCAGGCAGCACATTGGGCTCATGTAGAGATGGATGATTACACCTGCTCAGGTAACACATTGGGGTCATGTAGAGATGGATGATTACACCTGCTCAGGTAACACATTGGGCTCATGTAGAGATGGATGATTACACCTGCTCAGGTAGCACATTGGGGCTCATGTAGAGATGGATGATTACACCTGCTCAGGTAGCACATTGGGGTCACGTAGAGTTGGATGATTACATCTGCTCAGGTAACACATTGGGCTCATGTAGAGATGGATGATTACACCTGCTCAGGTAACACATTGGGGCTCATGTAGAGATGGATGATTACACCTGCTCAGGCAGCACATTGGGCTCATGTAGAGATGGATGATTACACCTGCTCAGGTAACACATTGGGCTCATGTAGAGATGGATGATTACACCTGCTCAGGCAGCACATTGGGCTCATGTAGAGATGGATGATTACACCTGCTCAGGTAACACATTGGGCTCATGTAGAGATGGATGATTACACCTGCTCAGGTAGCACATTGGGGTCACGTAGAGTTGGATGATTACACCTGCTCAGGTAACACATTGGGATCATGTAGAGATGGATGATTACACCTGCTCAGGTAACACATTGGGGCTCACGTAGAGCTGGATGATTACACCTGCTCAGGTAACACATTGGGGCTCATGTAGAGATGGATGATTACACCTGCTCAGGTAACACATTGGGGCTCATGTAGAGATGGATGATTACACCTGCTCAGGTAACACATTGGGCTCATGTAGAGATGGATGATTACACCTGCTCAGGTAGCACATTGGGGTCACGTAGAGTTGGATGATTACACCTGCTCAGGTAACACATTGGGGCTCATGTAGAGATGGATGATTACACCTGCTCAGGTAGCACATTGGGGTCACGTAGAGTTGGATGATTACACCTGCTCAGGTAACACATTGGGATCATGTAGAGATGGATGATTACACCTGCTCAGGTAACACATTGGGGCTCACGTAGAGCTGGATGATTACACCTGCTCAGGTAACACATTGGGGCTCATGTAGAGATGGATGATTACACCTGCTCAGGTAACACATTGGGGCTCATGTAGAGATGGATGATTACACCTGCTCAGGTAACACATTGGGCTCATGTAGAGATGGATGATTACACCTGCTCAGGTAGCACATTGGGGTCACGTAGAGTTGGATGATTACACCTGCTCAGGTAACACATTGGGGCTCATGTAGAGATGGATGATTACACCTGCTCAGGCAGCACATTGGGCTCATGTAGAGATGGATGATTACACCTGCTCAGGTAACACATTGGGGCTCACGTAGAGCTGGATGATTACACCTGCTCAGGTAGCACATTGGGCTCATGTAGAGATGGATGATTACACCTGCTCAGGTAACACATTGGGCTCATGTAGAGATGGATGATTACACCTGCTCAGGTAGCACATTGGGCTCATGTAGAGATGGATGATTACACCTGCTCAGGCAGCACATTGGGCTCATGTAGAGATGGATGATTACACCTGCTCAGGTAGCACATTGGGCTCATGTAGAGATGGATGATTACACCTGCTCAGGTAACACATTGGGGCTCATGTAGAGATGGATGATTACACCTGCTCAGGCAGCACATTGGGCTCATGTAGAGATGGATGATTACACCTGCTCAGGCAGCACATTGGGCTCATGTAGAGATGGATGATTACACCTGCTCAGGTAACACATTGGGGCTCATGTAGAGATGGATGATTACACCTGCTCAGGCAGCACATTGGGCTCATGTAGAGATGGATGATTACACCTGCTCAGGTAACACATTGGGCTCATGTAGAGATGGATGATTACACCTGCTCAGGTAGCACATTGGGGCTCATGTAGAGATGGATGATTACACCTGCTCAGGTACCACATTGGGGCTCATGTAGAGCTGGATGATTACACCTGCTCAGGTAACACATTGGGATCATGTAGAGCTGGATGATTACACCTGCTCAGGTAACACATTGGGATCATGTAGAGATGGATGATTACACCTGCTCAGGTAACACATTGGGGTCATGTAGAGATGGATGATTACACCTGCTCAGGTAGCACATTGGGGTCATGTAGAGATGGATGATTACACCTGCTCAGGTAGCACATTGGGGTCATGTAGAGATGGATGATTACACCTGCTCAGGTAACACATTGGGATCATGTAGAGATGGATGATTACACCTGCTCAGGTAACACATTGGGGTCATGTAGAGATGGATGATTACACCTGCTCAGGTACCACATTGGGGCTCATGTAGAGTTGAATGATTACACCTGCTCATGTAAGACATTGGGGCTCATGTAGAGATGGATGATTACACCTGCTCAGGTAACACATTGGGGCTCATGTAGAGATGGATGATTACACCTGCTCAGGTACCACACTGGGGCTCATGTAGAGTTGGATGATTACACCTGCTCAGGTAGCACATTGGGGCTCATGTAGAACTGGATGATTACACCTGCTCAGGCAGCACATTGGGCTCATGTAGAGATGGATGATTACACCTGCTCAGGTAAAACATTGGGGCTTATGTAGAGATGGATGATTACACCTGCTCAGGTAGCACATTGGGGCTCATGTAGAACTGGATGATTACACCTGCTCAGGCAGCACATTGGGCTCATGTAGAGATGGATGATTACACCTGCTCAGGTAAAACATTGGGGCTTATGTAGAGATGGATGATTACACCTGCTCAGGTAGCACATTGGGGTCACGTAGAGTTGGATGATTACACCTGCTCATGTAAGACATTGGGGCTCATGTAGAGTTGGATGATTACACCTGCTCAGGTAACACATTGGGGCTCATGTAGAGATGGATGATTACACCTGCTCAGGTAACACATTGGGGCTCATGTAGAGCTGGATGATTACACCTGCTCAGGTAAAACATTGGGGCTTATGTAGAGATGGATGATTACACCTGCTCAGGTACCACACTGGGGCTCATGTAGAGTTGGATGATTACACCTGCTCAGGTAGCACATTGGGATCATGTAGAGCTGGATGATTACACCTGCTCAGGTAGCACATTGGGGCTCATGTAGAGATGGATGATTACACCTGCTCAGGTAACACATTGGGCTCATGTAGAGATGGATGATTACACCTGCTCAGGCAGCACATTGGGATCATGTAGAGCTGGATGATTACACCTGCTCAGGTAGCACATTGGGGCTCATGTAGAGATGGATGATTACACCTGCTCAGGTAACACATTGGGGCTCATGTAGAGATGGATGATTACACCTGCTCAGGTAACACATTGGGGCTCATGTAGAGATGGATGATTACACCTGCTCAGGCAGCACATTGGGCTCATGTAGAGATGGATGATTACACCTGCTCAGGTAACACATTGGGGTCATGTAGAGATGGATGATTACACCTGCTCAGGTAACACATTGGGCTCATGTAGAGATGGATGATTACACCTGCTCAGGCAGCACATTGGGCTCATGTAGAGATGGATGATTACACCTGCTCAGGTAGCACATTGGGGCTCATGTAGAGATGGATGATTACACCTGCTCAGGTAGCACATTGGGGCTCATGTAGAGATGGATGATTACACCTGCTCAGGTACCACATTGGGGCTCATGTAGAGCTGGATGATTACACCTGCTCAGGTAGCACATTGGGGCTCATGTAGAGATGGATGATTACACCTGCTCAGGTAACACATTGGGCTCATGTAGAGATGGATGATTACACCTGCTCAGGCAGCACATTGGGCTCATGTAGAGATGGATGATTACACCTGCTCAGGTAGCACATTGGGGCTCATGTAGAGATGGATGATTACACCTGCTCAGGTAGCACATTGGGGCTCATGTAGAGATGGATGATTACACCTGCTCAGGTACCACATTGGGGCTCATGTAGAGCTGGATGATTACACCTGCTCAGGTAGCACATTGGGGCTCATGTAGAGATGGATGATTACACCTGCTCAGGTAACACATTGGGATCATGTAGAGATGGATGATTACACCTGCTCAGGTAACACATTGGGGCTCATGTAGAGATGGATGATTACACCTGCTCAGGTAGCACATTGGGGCTCATGTAGAGATGGATGATTACACCTGCTCAGGTAGCACATTGGGGCTCATGTAGAGATGGATGATTACACCTGCTCAGGTACCACATTGGGGCTCATGTAGAGCTGGATGATTACACCTGCTCAGGTAGCACATTGGGGCTCATGTAGAGATGGATGATTACACCTGCTCAGGTAACACATTGGGATCATGTAGAGATGGATGATTACACCTGCTCAGGTAACACATTGGGGTCATGTAGAGATGGATGATTACACCTGCTCAGGTAGCACATTGGGGCTCATGTAGAGATGGATGATTACACCTGCTCAGGTAACACATTGGGATCATGTAGAGATGGATGATTACACCTGCTCAGGTAACACATTGGGGTCATGTAGAGATGGATGATTACACCTGCTCAGGTAGCACATTGGGGCTCATGTAGAGATGGATGATTACACCTGCTCAGGTAGCACATTGGGGCTCATGTAGAGATGGATGATTACACCTGCTCAGGTACCACATTGGGGCTCATGTAGAGTTGAATGATTACACCTGCTCATGTAAGACATTGGGGCTCATGTAGAGATGGATGATTACACCTGCTCAGGTAACACATTGGGGCTCATGTAGAGATGGATGATTACACCTGCTCAGGTACCACACTGGGGCTCATGTAGAGTTGGATGATTACACCTGCTCAGGTAGCACATTGGGGCTCATGTAGAACTGGATGATTACACCTGCTCAGGCAGCACATTGGGCTCATGTAGAGATGGATGATTACACCTGCTCAGGTAAAACATTGGGGCTTATGTAGAGATGGATGATTACACCTGCTCAGGTAGCACATTGGGGCTCATGTAGAACTGGATGATTACACCTGCTCAGGCAGCACATTGGGCTCATGTAGAGATGGATGATTACACCTGCTCAGGTAAAACATTGGGGCTTATGTAGAGATGGATGATTACACCTGCTCAGGTAGCACATTGGGGTCACGTAGAGTTGGATGATTACACCTGCTCATGTAAGACATTGGGGCTCATGTAGAGTTGGATGATTACACCTGCTCAGGTAACACATTGGGGCTCATGTAGAGATGGATGATTACACCTGCTCAGGTAACACATTGGGGCTCATGTAGAGCTGGATGATTACACCTGCTCAGGTAAAACATTGGGGCTTATGTAGAGATGGATGATTACACCTGCTCAGGTACCACACTGGGGCTCATGTAGAGTTGGATGATTACACCTGCTCAGGTAGCACATTGGGATCATGTAGAGCTGGATGATTACACCTGCTCAGGTAGCACATTGGGGCTCATGTAGAGATGGATGATTACACCTGCTCAGGTAACACATTGGGCTCATGTAGAGATGGATGATTACACCTGCTCAGGCAGCACATTGGGATCATGTAGAGCTGGATGATTACACCTGCTCAGGTAGCACATTGGGGCTCATGTAGAGATGGATGATTACACCTGCTCAGGTAACACATTGGGGCTCATGTAGAGATGGATGATTACACCTGCTCAGGTAACACATTGGGCTCATGTAGAGATGGATGATTACACCTGCTCAGGTAGCACATTGGGGCTCATGTAGAGATGGATGATTACACCTGCTCAGGTAACACATTGGGGCTCATGTAGAGATGGATGATTACACCTGCTCAGGTACCACACTGGGGCTCATGTAGAGTTGGATGATTACACCTGCTCATGTAAGACATTGGGGCTCATGTAGAGCTGGATGATTACACCTGCTCAGGTAACACATTGGGGTTCACGTAGGGTTGGATGATTACACCTGCTCAGGTAACACATTGGGGCTCACGTAGAGTTGGATGATTACACCTGCTCAGGTAACACATTGGGATCATGTAGGGTTGGATGATTACACCTGCTCAGGTAACACATTGGGATCATGTAGAGTTGGATGATTACACCTGCTCAGGTAACACATTGGGATCATGTAGGGTTGGATGATTATACCTGCTCAGGTAACACATTGGGATCATGTGGAATTGGATGATGACACCTGCTCAGGTAAGACATTGGGGCTCATGTAGAGCTGGATGATTACACCTGCTCAGGTAGCACATTGGGGCTCATGTAGAGATAGATGATTACACCTGCTCAGGTAAGACATTGGGGCTCATGTAGAGTTGGATGATGACACCTGCTCAGGTAATACATTGGGGCTCACGTAGAGCTGGATGATTACACCTGCTCAGGTACCACATTGGGGCTCATGTAGAGATGGATGATTACACCTGCTCAGGTAACACATTGGGGCTCACGTAAAGCTGGATGATTACACCTGCTCAGGTAACTCACTGGGGCTCATGTAGTGATGGATGATTACACCTGCTCAGGTAGCACATTGGGGCTCATATAGAGATGGATGATTACATCTGCTCAGGTAGCACACTGAGGCTCATATAGAGCCTGATGATTACACCTGCTCAAGTTAGACATTGGGGCTCATGTAGAGTTGGATGATTACACCTGCTCAGGTAACACATTGGGGCTCACGTAGGGTTGGATGATTACACCTGCTCAGGTAACACATTGGGGTCACGTAGAGTTGGATGATTACACCTGCTCAGGTAGCACATTGGGGCTCACGTAGAGTTGGATTATTACAGCTGCTCAGGTAGCACATTGGGATCATGTAGAGTTGGATGATTACACCTGCTCAGGCAGCACATTGGGATCATGTAGAGTTGGATGATTACACCTGCTCAGGTAACACATTGGGGCTCATGTAGAGATGGATGATTACATCTGCTCAGGTTGCACATTGGGGCTCATGTAGAGCTGGATGATTACACCTGTTCAAGTAACACATTGGGGTTCACGTAGAGTTGGATGATTACATCTGCTCAGGTAGCACATTGGGGCTCACGTAGAGATGGATGATTACACTTGCTCAGGTAACACATTGGGGCTCACGTAGAGCTGGATGATTACACCTGTTCAAGTAACACATTGGGGTTCACGTAGAGTTGGATGATTACACCTGCTCAGGTAGCACATTGGGGCTCATGTAGAGATGGATGATTACACCTGCTCAGGTAGCACATTGGGACTCACGTAGAGATGGATGATTACACCTGCTCAGGTAACACATTGGGGTCATGTAGAGTTGGATGATTACACCTGCTCAGGTAACACATTGGGGCTCACGTAGAGTTGGATGATTACACCTGCTCAGGTAACACATTGGGGCTCACATAGGGTTGGATGATTACACCTGCTCAGGTAACACATTGGGGCTCACGTAGAGTTGGATGATTATACCTGCTCAGGTAACACATTGGGGTCACGTAGAGTTGGATGATTATACCTGCTCAGGTAACACATTGGGGCTCTCGTAGAGTTGGATGATTACACCTGCTCAGGTAACACATTGGGGTCACGTAGAGTTGGATGATTACACCTGCTCAGGTAACACATTGGGGTCACGTAGAGTTGGATGATTACACCTGCTCAGGTAACACATTGGGGCTCACATAGAGTTGGATGATTACACCTGCTCAGGTAACACATTGGGCTCATGTAGAGTTGGATGATTACACCTGCTCAGGTAACACATTGGGGCTCATGTAGAGATGGATGATTACACCTGCTCAGGTAACACATTGGGGTCACGTAGAGCTGGATGATTACACCTGCTCAGGTAACACATTGGGGCTCACATAGGGTTGGATGATTACACCTGCTCAGGTAACACATTGGGCTCATGTAGAGATGGATGATTACATCTGCTCAGGTAACACATTGGGGTCACGTAGAGTTGGATGATTACATCTGCTCAGGTAACACATTGGGGTCACGTAGAGTTGGATGATTACATCTGCTCAGGTAACACATTGGGGCTCACATAGGGTTGGATGATTACACCTGCTCAGGTAGCACAGTGGGGCTCATGTAGAAGTCCCATCTCCACATACTGTCTTACACTTTATTTTCACCATCTCACACAGAGAAAACTCATTACCTTGGCGAAAGTTTCATATGGAGATTTGCTGCATTTTCGGCCAGTGCAAATAATCTGCCATGATGAATTTATACCGTAACATTTACATTAACTGACAATGTGGAATACAAACAGCATTTGCCGTTACCATAGTACTACACAGGTGTGCCTGATTCTGTGTAATTATAGCTGTGGTCATTTATCTCCTCTGAACTGGTAACAGTCCTCTCACACTATGCGGTCAGTCACGGGGCTATTAGGAAGAGAGCTCATTCCACATGGCATCTGGCTGGCAGAGACTGTGCACAGTTGCGTTGGCATATGTGGATCGGACAAACACAGCAACATGTCTGCGGAGACGATTCATTATCTGACACTCCGTCCTCCGCCACACGTACTGCACAGGTGCTGCAGCAAGCTGGTGAGAGGTATCTCTCCATCTTCTGTCTGATCCTGTCTTTATAGAGCAGACGATGGCGGTACGCAGGCCAGGCAGCCATACTGGTGGAGGCACTGCCTGACCTCAGTGACCGGACTCCTCAGGGTATTTGCTGAATACTCCTCCAACTTAGTTATAAAGAAAGTTCTGACGCAGCGGGGTCATTTATTAGCAACAAGTAGCACAGTACAGCGTACACACCGAACCTTCACAGATGTACAAATTGTGTAACACAAAAAAATATTTGTTTCAGCTTTGTCTACTTTTAAGAGGGATTAAATGATATTTCAGTGCGCGCTGGGTTACAAGGGGTTAAGTATGAAATACCTACAATCAAAATTCCGACGGTCAAAATCCCAACAAGATCAAATAACAACATGTAAAATACCGACAAGGTCAAAATACATACATTTAAAATGTCGAGAGACCAAAAAGTCGACACAAGTTTTTGTTTTTTTATAAGTGTGTATGTCAACATAGGTCGACATGGACACCGTATAAGTGCACTGCGTCAGCACACTATTACATTCCCCCTCCATGTCCACTGGGATGATAAAGTATGAACAAGTCAGTTCCAATTAAAAAATCATGAAAAACTCATGTCGACTTTTTGACCTGTCAACATTTTAAATGTCAGTATTTTGACCATGTCGGTATTTTGACGGTCGGTCAATGGTTGTTGGTATTTTGATCGTCTGGATTTTGATTGTAGGTAAATTGACCGCATCTCGTTACAAGGGTGGTGGAATAAGTAAACTTGCAGACCTGAGACGTAAGACATAACTCCCGTATGTAATACCACCAGGAGATGCCGTTATCACAGCCTGGTACCCAGCACTAGGGCCCTGTGATAACATACTGCCGTGGCTACATGTGCAGTGCGGTGACATGTACAGATGTGAAACATACTGTACATATAGCCTTCCTGTATGTCCTTCTAGTCTTGCCACGCTGTGGCGTGATTTGGTAGCACTGAGCGTCTTTTCGTGCAACTTTTTCCATTAAAATCTTATTTGCAAAATGATGCAAATCCTCCTAGAAAACACTGTAACATAGCATTTTGTATGCTGACACAGACACAGTCGCACACAGAACATAGGTGGTCATTCCGAGTTGATCACTAGCTGCATTAGTTCGCTGTGCAGCGATGATGCAAAAAATCGGCACGTCTGCGCATGCGGCGCAATGCGCACGCGTGACGTACTATTACAACCAACAATGTAGTTTCACACAAGGTCTAGCGAAGCTTTTCAGTCACACTGGTGGCCGCAGAGTGACTGACATGAACAGGGCGTTTCTGGGTGTCAACAGACCGTTTTCAGGGAGTGTTGAAAAAAACGCAGGCGTGCCATGATAATCGCAGGCGTGGCTGGGCGGACGCAGGGCGTGTTCGTGACGTCAAAACAGGAACTGAACAGTCTGAAGTGATCGCAAGCGCTGAGTAGGTTTTGAGCTAAACACAGCAAGATTTTTATAAATGACTCCCAGCACTACTTAGATGCTGGATAGGACTGCAACAGACCCCAGCACTACTTAGATGCTGGACAGGACTGCAACAGACCCCAGCACTACTTAGATGCTGGACAGGACTGCAACAGACCCCAGCACTACTTAGATGCTGGACAGGACTGCAACAGACCCCAGCACTACATAGATGCTGGACAGGACTGCAACAGACCCCAGCACTACTTAGATGCTGGACAGGACTGCAACAGACCCCAGCACTACTTAGATGCTGGACAGGACTGCAACAGACCCCAGCACTACTTAGATGCTGGACAGGACTGCAACAGACCCCAGCACTACATAGATGCTGGACAGGACTGCAACAGACCCCAGTACTACTCAGATGCTGGACAGGACTGCAACAGACCCCTAGCACTACTCAGATGCTGGACAGGACTGCAACAGACCCCAGCACTACTTAGATGCTGGACAGGACTGCAACAGACCCCAGCACTACTTAGATGCTGGACAGGACTGCAACAGACCCCAGCACTACTTAGATGCTGGACAGGACTGCAACAGACCCCAGCACTACTTAGATGCTGGACAGGACTGCAACAGACCCCAGCACTACATAGATGCTGGACAGGACTGCAACAGACCCCAGTACTACTCAGATGCTGGACAGGACTGCAACAGACCCCTAGCACTACTCAGATGCTGGACAGGACTGCAACAGACCCCAGCACTACTTAGATGCTGGACAGGACTGCAACAGACCCCAGCACTACTTAGATGCTGGACAGGACTGCAACAGACCCCAGCACTACTTAGATGCTGGACAGGACTGCAACAGACCCCAGCACTACTTAGATGCTGGACAGGACTGCAACAGACCCCAGCACTACTTAGATGCTGGATAGGGCTGCAACAGACCCCAGTACTTCTCAGATGCTGGACAGGAATGCAACAGACCCCAGTACTACTCAGATGCTGGACAGGACTGCAATAGAAGCCAGCACTACTTAGATGCTGGACAGGACTGCAACAGACCCCAGCACTACTTAGATGCTGGACAGGACTGCAACAGACCCCAGCACTACTTAGATGCTGGACAGGACTGCAACAGACCCCAGCACTACTTAAATGCTGGATAGGACTGCAACAGACCCCAGTACTTCTCAGATGCTGGACAGGAATGCAACAGACCCCAGTACTACTCAGATGCTGGACAGGACTGCAATAGAAGCCAGCACTACTTAGATGCTGGACAGTACTGCAACAGACCTCAGCACTACTTAGATGCTGGACAGGACTGCAACAGACCCCAGCACTACTTAGATGCTGGACAGGACTGCAACAGACCCCAGTACTACTCAGATGCTGGACAGGACTGCAACAGACCCCAGTACTTCTCAGATGCTGGACAGAACTGCAATAGACCCCAGTACTTCTCAGATGCTGGATAGGACTGCAACAGACCCCAGCACTACTTAAATGCTGGACAGGACTGCAGCAGACCCCAGTACTACTCAGATGCTGGACAGGACTGCAACAGACCCCAGCACTACTCAGATGCTGCACAGAACTGCAACAGACCCCAGCACTACTTAGATGCTGGACAGGACTGCAGCAGACCCCAGCACTACTCAGATGCTGGACAGGACTGCAACAGACCCCAGTACTTCTCAGATGCTGGACAGAACTGCAACAGACCCCAGTACTTCTCAGATGCTGGATAGGACTGCAACAGACCCCAGCACTACTTAGATGCTGGACAGAACTGCAGCAGACCCCAGTACTACTCAGATGCTGGACAGGACTGCAACAGACCCCAGCACTACTCAGATGCTGGACAGGACTGCAGCAGACCTCCAGCACTACTCAGATGCTGGACAGGACTGCAGCAGACCCCAGCACTACTCAGATACTGGACAGGACTGCAATAGACCCCAGCACTACTCAGATGCTGGACAGGACTGCAACAGACCCCAGCACTACTCAGATGCTGGACAGGACTGCAACAGACTCCAGCACTACTCAGATACTGGACAGGACTGCAGCAGACCTCCAGTACTACTCAGATGCTGGACAGGACTGCAACAGACCCCAGTACTACTTAGATGCTGGATAGGACTGCAACACACCCCAGCACTACTCAGATGCTGGACAGGACTGCAGCAGACCTCCAGCACTACTCAGATGCTGGACAGGACTGCAGCAGACCTCCAGCACTACTCAGATGCTGGACAGGACTGCAGCAGACCCCAGCACTACTCAGATGCTGGACAGGACTGCAATAGACTCCAGCACTACTCAGATGCTGGACAGGACTGCAGCAGACCTCCAGCACTACTCAGATGCTGGACAGGACTGCAACAGACCCCAGCACTACTTAGATGCTGGACAGGACTGCAGCAGACCTCCAGCACTACTCAGATGCTGGACAGGACAGCAGCAGACCTCCAGCACTACTCAGATGCTGGACAGGACTGCAGCAGACCCCAGTACTGCTCAGATACTGGACAGGACTGCAATAGACCCCAGTACTACTCAGATGCTAGACAGAACTGCAACAGACCCCAGTACTACTCAGATGCTGGACAGGACTGCAACAGACCCCAGCACTACTCAGATGCTGGACAGGACTGCAACAGACCCCAGTACTTCTCAGATGCTGGACAGAACTGCATCAGACCCCAGTACTTCTCAGATGCTGGACAGGACTGCAGCAGACCTCCAGCACTACTCAGATGCTGGACAGGACTGCAGCAGACCCCAGCACTACTCAGATGCTGGACAGGACTGCAATAGACCCCAGCACTACTCAGATGCTGGACAGGACTGCAACAGACCCCAGCACTACTTAGATGCTGGACAGGACTGCAGCAGACCTCCAGCACTACTCAGATGCTGGACAGGACTGCAGCAGACCCCAGCACTACTCAGATGCTGGACAGGACTGCAACAGACCCCAGCACTACTTAGATGCTGGACAGGACTGCAGCAGACCCCAGCACTACTCAGATGCTGGACAGGACTGCAGCAGACCCCAGCACTACTCAGATACTGGACAGGACTGCAATAGACCCCAGCACTACTCAGATGCTGGACAGGACTGCAACAGACCCCAGCACTACTCAGATGCTGGACAGGACTGCAACAGACTCCAGCACTACTCAGATACTGGACAGGACTGCAGCAGACCTCCAGTACTACTCAGATGCTGGACAGGACTGCAACAGACCCCAGTACTACTTAGATGCTGGATAGGACTGCAACAGACCCCAGCACTACTCAGATGCTGGACAGGACTGCAGCAGACCTCCAGCACTACTCAGATGCTGGACAGGACTGCAGCAGACCTCCAGCACTACTCAGATGCTGGACAGGACTGCAGCAGACCCCAGCACTACTCAGATGCTGGACAGGACTGCAATAGACCCCAGCACTACTCAGATGCTGGACAGGACTGCAGCAGACCTCCAGCACTACTCAGATGCTGGACAGGACTGCAACAGACCCCAGCACTACTTAGATGCTGGACAGGACTGCAGCAGACCTCCAGTACTACTCAGATGCTGGACAGGACAGCAGCAGACCTCCAGCACTACTCAGATGCTGGACAGGACTGCAGCAGACCCCAGTACTACTCAGATACTGGACAAGACTGCAATAGACCCCAGTACTACTCAGATGCTAGACAGAACTGCAACAGACCCCAGTACTACTCAGATGCTGGACAGGACTGCAACAGACCCCAGCACTACTCAGATGCTGGACAGGACTGCAACAGACCCCAGTACTTCTCAGATGCTGGACAGAACTGCAACAGACCCCAGTACTTCTCAGATGCTGGACAGGACTGCAGCAGACCCCAGCACTACTCAGATGCTGGACAGGACTGCAATAGACCCCAGCACTACTCAGATGCTGGACAGGACTGCAACAGACCCCAGCACTACTTAGATGCTGGACAGGACTGCAACAGACCCCAGCACTACTTAGATGCTGGACAGGACTGCAGCAGACCTCCAGCACTACTCAGATGCTGGACAGGACTGCAGCAGACCTCCAGCACTACTCAGATGCTGGACAGGACTGCAGCAGACCTCCAGCACTACTCAGATGCTGGACAGGACTGCAGCAGACCCCAGCACTACTCAGATGCTACTCAGGTGGTGGTGTGGACCGGTTACAGCTGTAAGTATTTCCTTGTGAATACAATCCCAGAATAGAGAGATCTATTTCTATTACACAGCTAGAATGATGGAGATGGAGTTGCACAGGAATGGGGGGCAGGAGCTCCGCAGGAATGGGGGACAGGAGCTCCGCAGGAATGGGGGGAAGGAGCTCCGCTGGAATGGGGGGGCAAGGGCTCCATGGGAATGGGGGGCAGGACCTCTGCAGGAATGGGGGGCAGGAGCTCCGCAGGAATAGGGGGCAGGGAGAGGGGCTACAACGTTACATGCAGATCTGGTTAAAGCACAAATAACAGATCATCATCTTCTCCTCTTCTTTATGTCCTCTGAGCTCTCATCCTATGGATGTAACAGTGAGTTCTGCAGTAACGCTGGGCCGGGTGTGTAAAGGCTACGAGTGAGGCTGTAATTTGTCATTCTGCATCGTTCTGGGGTCCGGACAATTTATACCGCAGTGCTCAGTATCTGCTACGTTCCCATGACTAATTACCAGGCCTAAGAAGGATGACATACAGTACAGAATAAGCCTCGCGCCTGCAGACGGCAAATACGTGTCCACAAGCTACAGTGATCACATGATCTAAGCGTGTTACGGTATCACTGCCGTGTGTTACAGTCTGAGCAGATTCCGGGAAGATAATTACTGCTCTCACTCCATCCAATCCCTCTCTCCTCTGCTGGTTATCAGGTAATAAGATAAGAAATATGGTTCCAGTACAAAGGACATTAATATGTAAGTCTCTCTGTATGAGGGGTGAGGCGTGGGCGAGGGAAGGCGGACTAGTGGGCAAGGAAGGGGGCTGAGCTAGTGCTAAGGCTGCCATGGGGTCTTATTAAGACCTGCTGGCAATTCTGTGTAATGTAAACTGCAATATAGTGCCCTGAGGCGCGGCGTGTGTGCTGTGCCGCACAACGTTTACACTCTGACGCGCGACACGTACCCAAGTGGCTTCCATTGAATACAATAGCCCGAAACATGTATTTACCAATAAAACATGGTAACAATGATATCTATCCTCCCGGAGAGTATTTGTTAGTTTTGCAACACAGATAATGAGGCCATTATCGGGAATGTCGGGATCCTAGGATTTTGGCCCAAAACTGCCGTGATCGCGGGATTAATTTGCGCATGCGCTTTCTAGATTTCTCATACATCCTAGAGGATGCTGGGGTCCACTTCAGTACCATCGGGTATAGATGGTTCCGCAGGAGCCATGGGCACTTTAAGACTTTTCAAGGGTGTGAACTGGCTCCTCCCTCTATGCCCCTCCTCCAGACCTCAGTTTAGAAAATGTGCCCGGGAGACTGGATGCACTCCAGGGGAGCTCTACCGAGTTTCTCTGATAGACTTTATGTTTGGTTTTTTATTTTCAGGGAGATCTGCTGGCATCAGACTCCCTGCTTCGTGGGACTGAGGGGGCAGAAGTAGGAACCAACTTCCTGAATAGTTTCATGGCTCTGCTTCTGGCTGACAGGACACCATTAGCTCCTGAAGGGTACTGAACGCTAGCTGCGGCTATGTGCTCACTCCCACAGCCCGCCGTCACCCCCCTTGCAGAGCCAGAAGTCAGAAGACAGGTGAGTGTTAGAAGAAAGAATCTTCAATCAAAGTAACGGCTAAAGGTACCGCGCGGCTGGTGGGAGCGCAGCATGCCATGTTGCCCACACATACACAGGCACTGCAGGGTGCAATAGGTTTCAAGCTGCCCAGGGCGCGGGGGCGCCCTGGGCAGCTTGAAACCTATTGAAACTGGCATAAATAAGGGGCATAAGTTGCTGAGGCACAGTCCTACCCCCGCCAGTATAAAAATGTACCTCATAAAAGATGAGGAGAAACACGCCATTGAGGGAGCGGAGCTTCCTCCTCAGTCAGCCAGCACACTGCTCAGCACCATTTTCTCTCCTTCCAGGCTGCAGAGAAGAACGCTGGACCTCCTCCACTGCTGAACAAGTATCAGGGTGCAAAACAGGGGGGGCCACAGTGAATTTGGTGCTATATAATTGTGTGATTAACATTATAAAAGTGCTGCACATCAGTGGGCATTTTGTGTTCACAGACATTGTGTTACTAGCGCTGGGTTGTAAACTGGCAAATCCTATCTGTGTCCTTCTGACAGATTTTACTGTGGGTCTGTCCCCTATAAGTTCCGGAGTGTCTGTGGTGTGGTTGTGCACGTGTGTGACATGTCTGAGGCAGGGAGCTCTTCCACTGAGGGAGCCATGTTAGGGACACAGAGTTGTAATATGACACCAAGAGCCTGACTGGGTGAAAGGTTACATGATAGTGTGAATCATATCAGTAAGAGGTTGGATTGAATCTCATGCAGAAAACTGAAAATAATCTGTTGAAGATGTGATTTTTAATAGTTCTGCCTTTCATCCACAGGGACCCCTCTGGGTCACATACAAATTTGCAAAAGTAGTACAAACTAACACCGACACGGACTCTGATTCCTGTGTCGATACTAGTGATTCCAGGGAAATAGGTCCTAATTTAGCGAAAAGCATTCAAAACATGTTTTAGCTATAAAGGAGGTGTTAGAAGTTAGGAAGCCCCTCTTTTACCATAGGAGAGGGTTTACTTTAGTAAAGAAGTAATGTAATTTTCCCTCCACCTCAGGAGTTGAACAGTCTCTTGGAGGGAGTCTGGTTTAACCTGAAAAGAAATTTCAGATTCCCAAAAGGAATTCAGGCAGCTTACCTTTTTCCAAAAGGTGGGAGTCACCCCGCAGTTTAGACAGGGCCCTGTCATAAAAGAGAAAAGGTGTTTCTCCCTGCGCCTGGAATGGCTTCACTTAAGGAGCAGACAGACTGCAAGTGAGTGAGGTGATCTATTGATGTGGCCAATGGGACACTACTCAGGCCTACCTTTGTGTGTGCGTGGGTGAGTCGTGCTATTGAAAAGTGGTCAGAAAAGTTGGCATTAGACATTGACACAATAGATGGAGACGAGATACTCCTAATGTTAGGTCATATCATAGACGCTGCTGCGTACGTGCTAGAAACCATGAAAGATATTGGTCTTTTGGGATCAAGAACCGCTACCATGGCAATCTCAGCAGGGAGGATTGGATTAGCCAATGGAATGCTGACGCAGACTCCAAAAGGAATATGGAGGCTCTCCCATATAAAGGTGAGGCCTTATTTGTAGATGGGCTGGATGCGTTGGTCTCTGCGGCTTCCGCAGGTAAGTCGACATTCTTGCCTTATGCTCCTGCACCGGCAAAAAAGACACACCACTCTCAGATGCAGTCCTTTTCGGCCCAACAAATACAAAAAGGCCAAAGGCTTCCCCTTCTTTGCAGGTAGAGGAAGGGGAAAAGGGAAAAAATCTGCGTCTCAAGGATCGCAGGAGCAGAAATCAACCTCTGCTTCTGCCAAATCTGCAGCATGACGCTGGGCTCCCTTGCGGTAGTCCGCTCGGGTGGGAGCACGTCTGAAACTTTTCAGTCAGATCTGGCTTCATCCTGGCCTGGACCCATGGATACAAACTGGAGTTTCAAGACGTCCCCCCATGCCGATTTTTCAAATCGACCTTGTCAGCTTCTCTTCCAGAAAGAGAAGTTGTAACAGCTGCAATTCAAAAATTATGTCCGGTTCAAGTCATTGTCCTGGTACCCTTGTCACAGCAAGGAGAAGGTTTTTATTCAAGCCTCTTCGTAGTTCCGAAGCCGGACGGCTCGGTCAGACCAATTTTAAACCTGAAAAATCTGAATCTCTACTTGAAAAAGTTCAAGTTCAAGATGGAATCTCTGAGGGCAGTGATTTCCAGTCTGGAGGAAGGGGACTTCATGGTGTCAGTAGACATAAAAGATGCTTACTTACATGTTCCCATTTATCCTCCGCACCAAGCTTATCTGAGATTCGCAGTACAGGATTACCATTACCAGTTCCAGACGTTGACGTTCGGACTCTCCACGGCACCGAGGGTATTCACCAAGGTGATGGCAGAGATGATGGTCCTCCTTCGACAACAAGGAGTCAATATAATTCCTTACCTGGACGATCTCCTGATAAAAGTGAGATCCAGGGAATTATTGGTGCAGAACATTGCACTCTCCCTGTCAGTGGTCCAACAACACGGTTGGATCATCAACTTTCCAAAGTCGCAATTAGAACCGACGACGAGATTGTCCTTTTTGGGGATGTTACTGGACACAGAAGTACAGAGGGTTTTTCTTTCAGTAGAAAAAGCTCTATAAATCCAGAGCATGGTCAAACAAATTTTGAAACCAACAAGAGTGTCGATCCATCAATGCATTCGGTTGATGGGGAAGATGGTAGCGGCCTACGAGGCCATACAGTTTGGCCGATTGCATGCCGGAGTATTCCAGTGGGAGCTGTTGGCAAGTGGTCCGGATCCCACCTACACATGCACCGGAAGATAATCCTGTCCTCCATAGCCAGGATTTAGCTACTGTGGTGGCTACACAGTTCTCACCTATTAGGGACGCAGGTTCGGGATTCAGGACTGGGTCCTGGTAACCACGGATGCAAGTCTCCGAGGCTGGGGAGCAATCACACAGGGGGAAAGCTTCCAAGGAAAATGGTCAAGTCAGGAAACGTGCCTTCACATAAACGTTCTGGAATTGAGAACCATTTACAACGGCCTTCTACAAGCGGTATATCTTCCGCAAGATCAACCCGTGCAGATCCAGTCGGACAATGTAACAGCAGTCGCGTATATAAACCGTCAAGGCGGAATAAAAAGCAGAGCGGCAATGGCAGAGGTGTCAAAGATCCTCCTCTGGGCAGAAAGGCATGTAAGAGCTCTGTCAGCAATTTTCATTCCGGGAGTGGACAACTGGGAAGCAGACTTCCGCAGCAGACACGATCTCCATCCAGGAGAGTGGGGCCTCCACAAAGAAGTCTTCGCAGAGGTCACAAGTCTTTGGGGAGTTCCTCAAATAGACATGATGGCATCTCGTCTCAACAAGAAGCTTCAGAGATATTGTTCCAGGTCGAGAGACCCTCAAGCTATGGCAGTGGAAGCACTGGTGACCCAGTGGGTGTTTCGGTTGGTATATGTCTTCCCTCCACTTCCACTGATACCAAAAGTTCTTAAAATCATACGGAGAACAAGGGTTCGAGCGATCCTCATTGCCCCAGACTGGCCAATGAGGGCTTGGTATCCAGATCTTCAGGAGTTGCTCATAGAAGATCCTCGGCCTCTTCCTCCTCGCGAGGACCTGCTACAGCAGGGGCCGTGCGTGTATCAAGACTTACCGCGGCTACGTTTGACGGTATGGCTGTTGATCCTAGCCCGAAAGGGTATTCCCAAGGAAGTCATCCCCACTCTTATTCAGGCCAGGAAAGGAGTAACGTCTAAACATTACCACCGTATTTGGAGAAAATATGTGCCTTGGTGTGAATCCAAGAAGGCTCCTACGGAAAAGTTTGAGTTAGGACGTTTTCTCCATTTTCTGCAGGCTGGTGTGGATGCGGGCCTTAGACTCAGTTCAATCAAGGTCCAGATTTCGGCCTTATCAGTTTTCTTTCAAAAACAATTGGCCTCCCTTCCAGAAGTTCAGACGATCGTGAAAGGGGTTCTGCACATCCAGCCTCCATTTGTGCCTCCTGTGGCACCATGGGACCTTAATGTGGTGTTGCAGTTCCTTCAATCGAGTTGGTTTGAACCTCTACAGGAAATAGAGTTGAAGTTTCTCACTTGGAAAGTGGTGATGTTTTTGGCCTTGGCATCCGCAAGGCGGGTGTCTGAGTTGGGGGCCTTGTCTCACAAGAGCCTGTACCTGATCTTCCATGAAGACAGGGCAGAATTAAGAACTCGTCAACAATTTCTTCCAAAGGTGGTTTCGTCTTTCCACATAAACCAACCTATTGTGGTGCCAGTAACTACTGACACTTTCACTGAGTCAAAGTCTCTTGATGTGGCTAGAGATTTGAAGATTTATGTCCCGAGAACAGCTCGGATAAGGAAAACGGAAGCTCTGTTTGTCCTGTATGCTCCCAACAAGATTGGGTGTCCTGCTTCTAAGCAGACTATTGCGCGCTGGATCAGTGGAACGATTCAGCACGCTCATTTCACGGCAGGTTTGCCGGTACCAAAGTCAGTAAATGCCCATTCTACTAGAAAGGTGGGCACATCCTGGGCGGCTGCCCGGGGCGTCTCGGCTTTACAACTTTGCCAAGCAGCTACTTGGTCAGGGTCAAACACGTTTGCTAAGTTTTACAAGTTTGACACCTTGGCCGCTGAGGACCTCAAGTTTGGTCAATCGGTGCTGCAGGGTCATCTGCATTCTCCCGCCCATACTGGAGCTTTGGTATAACCCCATGGTACTGAAGTGGACCCGAGCATCCTCTAGGACGTATGAGAAAATAGGATTTTAATACCTACCGGTAAATCCTTTTCTCCTAGTCCGTAGAGGATGCTGGGCGCCCGACACAGTGCATACTTTACCTGCAGTTGTTAATTTTGTAGTTACACTAATGTTGTGTTACGGTTATTTCAGCATGTTACTGCAATTGTTCATGCCTGTTGGCGTGTGTTATGTTGAATGCCATGTTGTGCGGCATGGTTGAGGTGTGAGCTGGTATGAATCTCACCATTAAATTAAAAGTAAATCCTTTCCTCGACATGTCCGTCTACCTGGGCACAGTTCCTATACTGAGGTCTGGAGGAGGGGCATAGAGGGAGGAGCCAGTTCACACCCCTGAAAAGTCTTAAAGTGCCCGTGGCTCCTGCGGAACCGTATATACCCCATGGTACTGAAGTGGACCCCAGCATCCTCTACGGACTAGGAGAATAGGATTTACCGGTAGGTATTAAAATCCTATTATTTATGTCAGAGGTCACGCTGCGCAGCCCCGCTCCTGCCCGTCCCTTCAGCCACACCCACCCAGTGTCAATCCCAGGTATCCCAGGATTAAGAGTTTTACTGGAATTGAAGAAATTGATATGAGATCTGCATATGGCTGGGTCAGTCTCATGATGTCAGGCAGCAGGAGGCCACAGACTGAGAGTTATATAGTGGGAGGAGCAGGGTCGCCAGCAGCACAGAGTATATCAGGAGATGAGTGATGTGTCAGTGAGGAGAGGGCTGCATGTGACAGGGGCAGTGACATGATGTGAGGAGAGGAATGGAGGCAGCAGGAAGCCACAGACTGAGAGTTATATAGTGGGAGGAGCAGGGTCCCCTGCAGCACAGAGTATGTCAGGAGATGAGTGATGTGTCAGTGAGGACAGAGCTGTATGTGACAGGGTTAGTGACATGATGTGAGGAGAGGAATGGAGGCAGCAGGAAGCCACAGACTGAGAGTTATATAGTGGGAGGAGCAGGGTCCCCAGCAGCACAGAGTATATCAGGAGAGGAGTGATGTGTCAGTGAGGACAGGGCTGCATGTGACAGGGGCAGTGACATGATGTGAGGAGGAGAATGGAGGCAGCAGGAAGCCACAGACTGAGAGTTATATAGTGGGAGGAGCAGGGTCCCCAGCAGCACAGAGTATATCAGGAGATGAGTGATGTGTCAGTGAGGACATGGCTGCATGTGACAGGATCAGTGACATGATGTGAGGAGGAGAATGGAGGCAGAAGGAAGTCACAGACTGAGAGTTATATAGTGGGAGGAGCAGGGTCCTCCAGCAGCACAGAGTATATCAGGAGAGGAGTGATGTGTCAGTGAGGACAGGGCTGCATGTGACAGGGGCAGTGACATGATGTGAGGAGGGGAATGGAGGCAGCAGGAAGCCACAGACTGAGAGTTATATAGTGGGAGGAGCAGGGTCCCCAGCAGCACAGAGTATATCAGGAGATGAGTGATGTGTCAGTGAGGACAGGGCTGCATGTGACAGGGGCAGTGACATGATGTGAGGAGGGGAATGGAGGCAGCAGGAGGCCACAGACTGAGAGTTATATAGTGGAAGGAGCAGGGTCCCCAGCAGCACAGAGTATATCAGGAGATGAGTGATGTGTCAGTGAGGACAGGGCTGCATGTGACAGGGGCAGTGACATGATGTGAGGAGGGGAATGGAGGCAGCAGGAAGCCACAGACTGAGAGTTATATAGTGGGAGGAGCAGGGTCCCCAGCAGCACACAGTATATCAGGAGATGAGTGATGTGTCAGTGAGGACAGGGCTGCATGTGACAGGGGCAGTGACATGATGTGAGGAGGGGAATGGAGCAAAGCAGCAGAAATGTGCATCTGTAAGGATAGTTAAATGGAGACACATCTGTAGCACTTTATTTTCACTCTTTACTGGGATAGGCTCTTATCCAACCAAGATCATTTTTATAAATTGCAGTAGCATACATAATCATTTCTTATTGCCATAATCTGTTGCTATAACAAATAACAGTTTATGGGGCCCCACTACCACCAATGATAAATAGGTACTTTAGTCTTCCATATCTACTGACAGAATGATAATTTTCACTAGGGTCCGTCTTGCTGCGATGAAGTTTACAGATCTGCACATTAGTTATATATTCTGCTCATTCACGCTGGAGGTGTAGCATCGCGATCCGAACCTTATAATCAAGTCTGTTTGACAAAAAGCTCAGGCCATTAGGGACCAATTTTCTGAATTCTCTACAAGACAATGATTTTCCAACTGCACTTACATATGCTGAACAGTTACCTCCGGCTGACTGCACCTGTCGACTCTCACGTACCCCCCCCAACCCCCTCCCCCATACACACACACTCACTCTCAGGTCTATCCTCTAACAAGGCAGAAAGGATTCTCCCTGCCTGTTTATTAAGAGACTGTCTCTATTCCTTAATGCAATGGTTTCCAAACTTTTTTGAATCATGGCGCCCTAGAATATCAGAATTTTTTTCACGGCACCCCTAGGCCAAAAATTTCTTATTGAGAAATTTAGAAAGAAATATTACATTAAGTAGATAGCGCTTATATGTCCTCCTTAGGGTCAGTTGTGTGGTGAGGGACAAGATTTGCTTCTGTTTGGCCACATATTTTATGACTGGCAGCCACCAGCACTGGTTTTGCCTATTATATTGACCATAAATAATTTGAATTGGTCCTGGACCACCAACCCAGGGCACCCCTGCAAGTGTCCCGAGGCACCCCAGGGAGCCACGGCACACTGTTTGGGAACCTCTACCTTAATGTGTGGCCATAGGCGATGTGCGCCAGGCAGCTTACTGAAGCAATACATGATTTCTGAGGTTCCGTCTATATGGCCGCATTCCACCTGTTCTACCGGACTAATGACATAAGACTGGAAACCTTTCAGCATGAAGATTTCACATTCTTACTATGATCAGAGACTAGATACAGAGCTGAAGTCTCAGGCAGGACATCTGATCTGTACCGCAACAACACATCCCCTACATACAACACGGGTGTGGTGTGTTACATAGACTAGATTTAGGTCGACAGTGTCTAGAACACTATTGGTCAACAGTAAATAGGTTGACATGGGTTCTAGGTCAACAGGGACTCTAGGTCGACATGTACTAGGTCGACATTAAAAAAGGTCAACATGAGTTTTTTTTTATGTTTTTGGCGTCGTTTTCTTCGTAGAGTGACGGGGAACCCCAATTAGTGCACCGTGTCCCCTCGCATGGCTCGCTTCGCTTACCATGCTTCAGGCAAATGTTACTGTTCCCAATTGTAGTTCACGTGGATACATTTTTTTAAAAAACTCATGTTGACCTAGAGTTCTTGTCGACCTAGAAACCATGTCGACCTACTTACTGTTGGCCAATAGTGGTCGACCAAGACTCTGTCGACTTAATTCTTGTCGACCTAGAGACCGGATCCCATACAATGCAGTGCATCCGGAAAGTATTCACAGCACTTCACTTTTTCCACATTTTGTCATGTTATAATCTTATTCCAAAATGGAATAAATTCATTTTTTCCCTCATAATTCTACACACAATACCCCATAATGACAAATGTGTAAAAAGTTTTTTTGAAATGTTTGCAAATTTATTAAAAACAAAAAACTAAGAAATCACACGTACATAAGTATTCACAGCCTTTGCTCAATACTTTGTTGATGAACCTTTGGCAGCAATTACAGCCTCAAGTCTTTTTGAATATGATGCCTCAGGCTTGGCACACCTATCTTTAGACAGTTTTGCCCATTCCTCTTCGCAGCATCTCTCAAGCTCCATCAGGTTGGATGGGAAGCGTCGGTGCACAGCCATTTCCAGATCTCTCCAGAGATGTTCAATCGGATTCAAGTCTGGGCTCTGGCTGGGCCGCTCAAGGACATTCACAGAGTTGTCCTGAAGCCATTCCTTTGATATCTTGGCTGTGTGCTTAGGGTCGTTGTCCTGCTGAAAGATGAACAGTCGCCCCAGACTGAGGTCAAGAACGCTCTGGAGCAGGTTTTCATCCAGGATGTCTCTGTACATTGCTGCATTCATCTTTCCTTCTATCTTGACTAGTGTCCCAGTTCCTGCCGCTGATAAACATCCCGACAGCATGATGCTGCTACCACCATGTTTCACTGTAGGGATGGCATTGGCCTGGTGATGAGCGGTGCCTGGTTTCCTCCAAACATGACGCCTGGCATTCACGTCAAAGAGTTCAATCTTTGCCTCATCAAACCAGAGAATTTTGTTTCTCATGGTCTGGGAGTCCTTCAGGTGCATTTTGGCAAACTCCAGGCGGGCTGCCATGTGCTTTTTACTCAGGAGTGGCTTCCAACTCTACCATACAGGCCTGATTGGTGGATTGCTGCAGAGATGGTTGTCCTTCTGCAAGGTTCTCCTCTCTCCACAGAGGAATGCTGTAGCTCTGACAGAGTGACCATCGGGTTCTTGATCACCTCCCTGACTAGGGCCCTTCTCCCCCGATCGCTCAGTTTAGACGGACGGCCAGCTCTAGGAAGAGTCCTGGTGGTTCCAAACTTCTTCCAGTTATGGATGCTGCAGGCAACTGTGGGGGACCTTCGAAGCAGCAGATATTATTTTGTACCCTTCCCTAGATCTGTGCCTCAAGACAATCCTGTCTCGGAGGTCTACAGACAATTCCTTTGACTTCATGCTTGGTTGGGCTCAGCCGTGCACTGTCAAGTGTGGGACCTTATATAGACTGGTGTGGGCCATTCCAAATCATGTCCAATCAACTGAATTTACCACAGATGGACTCCAATTAAGCTGTAGGAACATCTCAAGGATGATCAGTGGAAACAGGATGCACCTGAGCTCAATTTTGAGCTTCATGGCAAAGGCTGTGAATACTTATGTACATGTGATTTCTTAGTTTTTTATTTTTAATAAATTTGCAAAAATCTCAAAAAAAACTTTTTTTCACATTGTCATTATGGGGTATTGTGTGTAGAATTTTGAGGGGAAAAAATAAGAATTTACTTACCGATAATTCTATTTCTCGGAGTCCGTAGTGGATGCTGGGGTTCCTGAAAGGACCATGGGGAATAGCGGCTCCGCAGGAGACAGGGCACAAAAAGTAAAGCTTTTCCAGATCAGGTGGTGTGCACTGGCTCCTCCCCCTATGACCCTCCTCCAGACTCCAGTTAGGTACTGTGCCCGGACGAGCGTACACAATAAGGGAGGATTTTGAATCCCGGGTAAGACTCATACCAGCCACACCAATCACACCGTACAACTTGTGATCTAAACCCAGTTAACAGTATGATAACAGAGGAGCCTCTGAAAAATGGCTCCCTAAACAATAACCCGAATTAGTTAACAATAACTATGTACAAGTATTGCAGATAATCCGCACTTGGGATGGGCGCCCAGCATCCACTACGGACTCCGAGAAATAGAATTATCGGTAAGTAAATTCTTATTTTCTCTATCGTCCTAGTGGATGCTGGGGTTCCTGAAAGGACCATGGGGATTATACCAAAGCTCCCAAACGGGCGGGAGAGTGCGGATGACTCTGCAGCACCGAATGAGAGAACTCCAGGTCCTCCTTTGCCAGGGTATCAAATTTGTAGAATTTTACAAACGTGTTCTCCCCTGACCACGTAGCTGCTCGGCAGAGTTGTAATGCCGAGACCCCTCGGGCAGCCGCCCAAGATGAGCCCACCTTCCTTGTGGAATGGGCCTTAACAGATTTAGGCTGTGGCAGGCCTGCCACAGAATGTGCAAGTTGAATTGTGTTACAAATCCAACGAGCAATCGACTGCTTAGAAGCAGGCGCACCCAACTTGTTGGGTGCATACAGTATAAACAGCGAGTCAGATTTTCTGACTCCAGCCGTCCTTGAAATGTATATTTTTAAAGCTCTGACAACGTCCAACAACTTGGAGTCCTCCAAGTCGCTTGTAGCCGCAGGCACTACAATAGGCTGGTTCAGGTGAAACGCTGATACCACCTTAGGGAGAAAATGCGGACGCGTCCGCAGCTCTGCCCTATCCGAATGGAAAATTAAATAAGGGCTTTTATAAGATAAAGCCGCCAGTTCAGATACTCTCCTGGCGGACGCCAGGGCCAGTAACATAGTCACTTTCCATGTGAGATATTTCAAATCCACATTTTTTAGTGGTTCAAACCAATGGGATTTGAGGAAATCTAAAACTACATTTAGATCCCACGGTGCAACCGGAGGCACCACAGGAGGCTGTATATGCAGTACTCCTTTGACAAAAGTCTGGACCTCAGGAACTGAGGCCAATTCTTTTTGGAAGAATATTGACAGGGCCGAAATTTGAACCTTAATAGATCCCAATTTGAGACCCATAGACAATCCTGATTGCAGGAAATGTAGGAAACGACCCAGTTGAAATTCCTCCGTCGGAGCACTCCGATCCTCGCACCACGCAACATATTTCCGCCAAATGCGGTGATAATGCTTCGCGGTGACTTCCTTTCTTGCCTTAATCAAGGTAGGAATGACTTCTTCTGGAATGCCTTTTCCTTTTAGGATCTGGCGTTCAACCGCCATGCCGTCAAACGCAGCCGCGGTAAGTCTTGGAATAGACACGGTCCCTGCTGAAGCAGGTCCTGTCTTAGAGGTAGAGGCCACGGATCGTCCGTGACCATCTCTTGAAGTTCCGGGTACCAAGACCTTCTTGGCCAATCCGGAGCCACTAGTATCGTTCTTACTCCGCTTTGCCGTATGATTCTCAATACCTTTGGTATGAGAGGTAGAGGAGGAAACACATACACCGACTGGTACACCCAAGGTGTTACCAGCGCGTCCACAGCTATTGCCTGCGGATCTCTTGACCTGGCGCAATACCTGTCCAGTTTTTTGTTGAGGCGAGACGCCATCATGTCCACCATTGGTCTTTCCCAACGGTTTATTAGCATGTGGAAAACTTCTGGATGAAGTCCCCACTCTCCCGGGTGAAGATCGTGTCTGCTGAGGAAGTCTGCTTCCCAGTTGTCCACTCCCGGGATGAACACTGCTGACAGTGCTATCACGTGATTCTCCGCCCAGCGAAGGATCCTGGCAGCTTCTGCCATTGCACTCCTGCTTCTTGTGCCGCCCTGTCTGTTTACATGGGCGACTGCCGTGATGTTGTCCGACTGGATCAACACCGGTCTTCCTTGAAGCAGAGGTTCCGCCTGGCTTAGAGCATTGTAGATTGCTCTTAGTTCCAGAATGTTTATGTGAAGAGACTTTTCCAGGCTCGACCACACTCCCTGGAAGTTTCTTCCTTGTGTGACTGCTCCCCAGCCTCTCAGGCTGGCGTCCGTGGTCACCAGGATCCAATCCTGTATGCCGAATCTGCGGCCCTCCAATAGATGAGCCCTCTGCAACCACCACAGAAGAGATACCCTTGTCCTTGGAGACAGGGTTATCCACAGGTGCATCTGAAGATGCGTGCATTGATGTACAGACACCTTTCCTGGTTTTAGGAGATTCCTGACCAGGTCGGATAACTCCTTGGCTTTTTCCTCGGGAAGAAAAACCTTTTTCTGAACCGTGTCCAGAATCATCCCTAGGAACAGCAGACGAGTTGTCGGCATTAATTGGGATTTTGGAATATTCAGAATCCATCCGTGCTGCTTTAGCACCTCTTGAGATATTGCTAATCCCATCTCTAGCTGTTCTCTGGACCTTGCCCTTATTAGGAGATCGTCCAAGTATGGGATAATTAATACGCCTTTTCTTCGAAGAAGAATCATCATCTCGGCCATTACCTTTGTAAAGACCCGAGGTGCCGTGGACAAACCAAACGGCAGCGTCTGAAACTGATAGTGACAGTTTTGTACAACGAACCTGAGGTACCCCTGGTGTGAGGGGTAAATTGGAACGTGGAGATACGCATCCTTGATGTCCAAGGATACCATAAAGTCCCCTTCTTCCAGGTTCGCTATCACTGCTCTGAGTGACTCCATCTTGAACTTGAACTTCTTTATGTACAGGTTCAAGGACTTCAGATTTAGAATAGGCCTTACCGAGCCATCCGGCTTCGGTACCACAATTAGAGTGGAATAATACCCCTTCCCTTGTTGTAGAAGAGGTACCTTGACTATCACCTGCTGAGAGTACAGCTTGTGAATGGCTTCCAAAACCGTCTCCCTTTCGGAAGGGGACGTTGGTAAAGCAGACTTCAGGAAACGGCGAGGTGGATCTGTCTCTAATTCCAACCTGTACCCCTGAGATATTATCTGCAGGATCCAGGGATCTACCTGCGAGTGAGCCCACTGCGCGCTGTAATTTTTGAGACGACCTCCCACCGTCCCCGAGTCCGCTTGAGAAGCCCCAGCGTCATGCTGAGGCTTTTGTAGAAGCCGGGTGTCACAACTGAGGGCCTGAGCTGACGGGAGGCAGCCTCAGTTGTAGGGGCTGAGATGTACCGGAACCTGGGAGGTTGTATCAGACCCCTGGACATGTAAGTAACATGAATAATAACTGCCCGAAGGCGTGACCACGACAACTTAGATAAAAGTCAATGATGTTTATTATGACAACTCCGCATCACAGCAGCAATAAAAGAAAACGTAAAAGTCAGCAAAGAATAAATACAGTTCCTGAGTACTACAGCATGGCAGGAGCCACAGGGCACTGGTAGTGTGAGATAGTTCTTATGATCTTCTAGATGGAAAGTCCTTACCAGGCCCGGCTGTAGCAATGGAGATAACCCAGGATTATACCAGCTGGTGTTCCAGGAAGAGCTGGGTTGCTGAAGGTAAAACAGCTGCTGTGGATACTGGCTGGAACCAGACTGTTGTTAGCACGGAGTGGATACTGGCTGGAACCAGTTAAATAATAAATGAACTTTGGGAGCGATGAAATGTGAACTGAAATGTAGAACTTGAGAGCGGAGAAATAATAATTCCGGTGGAGAGTGGTAAAGTGTAGAAAGGACACCGGCCCTTTAAGGGAAGCTGTACTCTGCTGGAAGCTGAGGCTGGAAGCAGGTAGTGTTGTAGCTGGAAACAGATGAATCCACAATGGATTGGAGAGTCAGGCTACACCGCAGGTGGAATGCTGGTGCGGGTCTCTATGGTGGAAGTCTTGAGACAGGAGCTGGAACCTGGAAGACAATCATAGAAGAGAGACAAACAGGAACTAGGTTTGACAACCAAAGCACTGACGTCTTCCTTGCTCAGGTACAGCTTACTTATACCTGCAGCAAGGAAGGGGTTGGCTAGGCAATTATGCAAATCAACAACACAGACAGCAGATTGGTGGAAATGTTCAGATGACAGAATCCAAGATGGCTGCGCCCATGCAGACACTTGGAGGGAAGTTTGGTTTGTAATCCATGTGGTCTGGGAAACAGTAATGGCGGCGCCGGCCACCGGAGACAGGAGACGCCAGGCTGATAGATGCACATTTAACCACGCGGGCACAGCGGAGGCCGCGGCTGATGAAAAGACCACTCTGTATGTGGAAACTCAGGAACAGCGGAATCCGGTCCTGGAACGCTGAGCCCGCCTTAGGAGGCATCTGAAGGGTAAGTAATGGCGTCCAGATACCCGGATCGTGACACCGGGGAGGGCTTCTGTTCCTGGGAAGGAGCTGCCTGTTGCTGTTTCTTCCCTCGACCTCTGCCTCGTGGCAGATATGAATAGC
This sequence comes from Pseudophryne corroboree, assembly GCF_028390025.1. NCBI lineage: Eukaryota > Metazoa > Chordata > Amphibia > Anura > Myobatrachidae > Pseudophryne > Pseudophryne corroboree. The sequence goes on from NC_086447.1 coordinate 936,238,366, forward strand.
CCTTTGCTCTCTTATTTTTAAAGGAACGAAAGGGCTGCGGTTGAAAAGTCGGTGCCTTTTTCTGTTGGGGAGTGACTTGAGGTAGAAAGGTGGATTTCCCGGCTGTAGCCGTGGCCACCAAATCTGATAGACCGACTCCAAATAACTCCTCCCCTTTATACGGCAAAACTTCCATATGCCGTTTTGAATCCGCATCGCCTGTCCACTGTCGCGTCCATAAAGCTCTTCTGGCCGAAATGGACATAGCACTTACCCGTGATGCCAGTGTGCAGATATCCCTCTGTGCATCACGCATATAAAGAAATGCATCCTTTATTTGTTCTAACGACAGTAAAATATTGTCCCTGTCCAGGGTATCAATATTTTCAATCAGGGACTCTGACCAAACTACCCCAGCACTGCACATCCAGGCAGTCGCTATAGCTGGTCGTAGTATAACACCTGCATGTGTGTATATACTTTTTTGGATATTTTCCATCCTCCTATCTGATGGATCTTTAAGTGCGGCCGTCTCAGGAGAAGGTAACGCCACTTGTTTTGATAAGCGTGTTAGCGCCTTGTCCACCCTAGGAGGTGTTTCCCAGCGCTCCCTAACCTCTGGCGGGAAAGGGTATAATGCCAATAATTTCTTTGAAATTATCAGCTTTTTATCAGGGGCAACCCACGCTTCATCACACACGTCATTTAATTCTTCTGATTCAGGAAAAACTATAGGTAGTTTTTTCACACCCCACATAATACCCTGTTTAGTGGTACCTGTAGTATCAGCTAAATGTAACGCCTCCTTCATTGCCAAAATCATATAACGTGTGGCCCTACTGGAAAATACGGTTGATTCGTCACCGTCACCACTGGAATCAGTGCCTGTGTCTGGGTCTGTGTCGACCGACTGAGGCAAAGGGCGTTTTACAGCCCCTGACGGTGTTTGAGGCGCCTGGACAGGCACTAATTGATTGTCCGGCCGCCTCATGTCGTCAAACTACTGCTTTAGCGTGTTGACACTATCCCGTAATTCCATAAATAAAGGCATCCATTCTGGTGTCGACCCCCTAGGAGGTGACATCCCCATATTTGGCAATTGCTCCGCCTCCACACCAATATCGTCCTCATACGTGTCGACACACACGTACCGACACACAGCAGACACACAGGGAATGCTCTAAACGAAGACAGGACCCACTAGCCCTTTGGGGAGACAGAGGGAGAGTCTGCCAGCACACACCAAAAAGCGCTATATATGACAGGGATAGCCTTATAATAAGTGCTCCCTTATAGCTGCTTTATATATATCAAGATATTGCCATTAAATTTGCCCCCCCTCTCTGTTTTACCCTGTTTCTGTAGTGCAGTGCAGGGGAGAGACCTGGGAGCCGTCCTGACCAGCGGAGCTGTGAGAGGAAATGGCGCCGTGTGCTGAGGAGATAGGCCCCGCCCCTTTTTCGGCGGGCTCGTCTCCCGCTATTTTGTGAATACAGGCAGGGGTTAAATATCTCCATATAGCCTCTGGGGGCTATATGTGAGGTATTTTTAGCCTTTATATAGGTTTACATTTGCCTCCCAGGGCGCCGCCCCCCAGCGCCCTGCACCCTCAGTGACTGCGTGTGAAGTGTGCTGAGAGGAAAATGGCGCACAGCTGCAGTGCTGTGCGCTACCTTTAGAAGACTGCAGGAGTCTTCAGCCGCCGATTCTGGACCTCTTCTTACTTCAGCATCTGCAAGGGGGCCGGCGGCGCGGCTCCGGTGACCATCCAGGCTGTACCTGTGATCGTCCCTCTGGAGCTGATGTCCAGTAGCCAAGAAGCCAATCCATCCTGCACGCAGGTGAGTTCACTTCTTCTCCCCTCTGTCCCTCGTTGCAGTGATCCTGTTGCCAGCAGGAATCACTGTAAAATAAAAAACCTAAGCTAAACTTTCTCTAAGCAGCTCTTTATGAGAGCCACCTAGAATTGCACCCTTCTCGGCCGGGCACAAAAATCTAACTGGAGTCTGGAGGAGGGTCATAGGGGGAGGAGCCAGTGCACACCACCTGATCTGGAAAAGCTTTACTTTTTGTGCCCTGTCTCCTGCGGAGCCGCTATTCCCCATGGTCCTTTCAGGAACCCCAGCATCCACTAGGACGATAGAGAAATTTTTTTTTTTCAATTTGGAACAATCTGTAACATAACAAAATATGGAAAAAGTGAAGCGCTGTAAATACTTTCCGGTTGCTCTGTACATAGGATTACAGGTGACACAATGTTATATGAGGAGAGGACACAGTAAGTGGGAGCTCCACACAGGTATATAACACATGTTATATGAGGGGAGGACACAGTAAGTGGGAGCTCCACACAGGTATATAACACATGTCCCTCACATGAATATGTGACCTATTCTCATCAAACGCCGACATCAATGATTTTATTATCACCAATTCTAGGTGAGAAATAATATTAATACTAATAAAAACCTTGATATACTACGGTATAGTTGTATAATATTTACTATTTCTCCTGCAGCAAAAAGTACCAAAAAAAATTATTCTACAATATGCCCACAAATTCATACAATTCATTGTCGCGCAATACGGCTCGTGTCAGGCGTAATGACATCACTGCGGGGGCTGCCGCAGTTCACAGCTGAATGTAGACACACCCTTACTGTACTCAGCCTGCACGCTCCATCCCCCGCCCTGGCTCCGAGCACTAGGGGGTACGAAACGCACAAGTGTCAGATAGGCAGAGACGCAGGCACGCAGCTTTCAATGCGCAGTAATAAATGGAAATAAGTGTAGGACCACCTTCGCAAAGTGACCGGGAACCCCAATTAGTACACCGTGTCCCCACACAGTCACTCTGCTGCTGCTGCGCTCGGCACAGGATACTATTCCCAGTCGTAGTCCACGTGGATTGTGAAGTATGAAAAAGGTGAAAAAAATTGTGAAAAACTCATGGCAACCTTTTGACCTGTCAACCTAGAACATGTCGACCTAGAGACCATGTCGACCTAGAGACCATGTCGACCTAGCTACTGTCGACCAATAATGGTCGGCTTAGTTACTGTCGACCTAGAGACCGGATACCTTAAAGAACAGAACTCTTTGAGGTCCCACTGCCCCTAATGATAAATAGACCCTACTGCCCAGACACCAAGTACAGACATTATTTTCCAAGTAAACGTAGTTGTTTTAAATAACAATAAAATAAAAATGATTAAACAGCGTAACTGACAGCGCACATCTTATTAAAGATCTTTTTTTTATTTTTAAGTTTCCTCTTTAAATAACCAGTATCACCCTAACAGCTAATGCCAGAAATCTTCGTCGCATGATTGAAAGAACTGAGCAGATATAATTATAGGATCTCCGTTCTTATCCTTATTCTTCAAGGCATATTTTTCAATGAGATGATTTATAATTGGCTGGAACAACCTTCTGGAACACAGATATAATATTTGCCAAAAATTACTTCTTCAATATTCACGTCAGGACACGGGTGTCTCGCTTTTCTTGGCATTGCGGAGAAAGGCCTCGGTGAGTCACTAGGACTCCTTCCATGAATTCAAAATCACCGCAACCCGGGACAAAATGGCCTCAATTTACTTAAAAATTATATAAAACATAACTCAGCAATTGTTTTATGCAACACATAAATGCTCTTACAGAATTTAATAAATCTACCATCCCATTTGAAGCATATTTCAAATACTAAAAGCAATAATAATTTTCAACATAATTATGTAAAAAAACTCCATGGGCAGAAAATGAAATCTGCACAGAGATAGGGAGGGAGGCTAGAGATACAGGAAAGGGACAATGATACGGGAGGAGGAGAGATACAGGGGGGGGGGCACATAAAGATATGAGGGGGGAGAGAGATACAGGAGGAGTACAGAGGAACAAGAGGGGAAGAGAAGTACGGGAGGGGGAGAGAGATACAGGAGGGAGACAAAGATATGAGGGGGGAGAGAGATACAGGAGGAGTACAGAGGAACAGGACAGGAAGAGAAGTACTGGAGGGGGAGAGAGATATAGGAGGAGGACAAAGATATGAGGGGGGAGAGAGAGAGACAGGAGGAGTACAGAGGAACAAGAGGGGAAGAGAAGTACGGGAGGGGGAGAGAGATACAGGAGGGGGACAAAGATATGAGGGGGGAGGGAGAGACAGAAGGAGTACAGAGGAACAAGAGGGGAAGAGAAGTACGGGAGGGGGAGAGAGATACAGGAGGGGGACAAAGATATGAGGGGGGAGAGAGATACAGGAGGAGTACAGAGGAACAAGAGAGGAAGAGAAGTACGGGAGGGGGAGAGAGATACAGGAGGGAGACAAAGATATGAGGGGGGAGAGAGATACAGGAGGAGTACAGAGGAACAGGACAGGAAGAGAAGTACTGGAGGGGGAGAGAGATACAGGAGGAGGACAAAGATATGAGGGGGGAGAGAGATACAGGAGGAGTACAGAGGAACAGGACAGGAAGAGAAGTACTGGAGGGGGAGAGAGATACAGGAGGAGGACAAAGATATGAGGGGGGAGAGAGATACAGGAGGAGTACAGAGGAACAGGAGAGGAAGAGAAGTACTGGAGGGGGAGAGAGATACAGGAGGAGGACAAAGATATGAGGGGGGAGAGAGAGAAAGGAGGAGTACAGAGGAACAAGAGGGGAAGAGAATTACGGGAGGGGGAGAGAGATACAGGAGGGGGACAAAGATATGAGGGGGGAGAGAGATACAGGAGGAGTACAGAGGAACAAGAGGGGAAGTGAAGTATGGGAGGAGGAGAGAGATACAGGAGGGGAACAAAGATATGATGGGGGAGAGAGATACAGGAGGAGAATAGAGGAACAGTAGGGGGAGAGAAGGACGGGAGGGGGAGAGAGATACAGGAGGGGGACAATGATACGGGGGGTGGAGAAAGATACGGGAGGCCACATAAAGATATGGGACAGGGAGAGAGATACAGGAGGAGTACAGAGGAACAAGAGGGGAAGAGAAGTACGGGAGGGGGAGAGAGATACAGGAGGGGGAAAGATACGGGAGGTGAGAAACAGGGGGCACATAAAGATATGAGGGGGGAGAGAGAGACAGGAGGAGTACAGAGGAACAAGATGGGAAGAGAAGTACAGGAGGGGGAGGGAGATACAAGAGGGGGATAAAGATATGAGGGGGGAGAGAGATACAGGAGAGGAGTACAGAGGAACAAGAGGGGAAGAGAAGTATGGGAGGGGGAGAGAGATACAGGAGGGGGCCAAAGATACGGGAGGAGAGATACAGGGGGCACATAAAGATATGAGGGGGGAGAGAGAGACAGGAGGAGTACAGAGGAACAAGATGGGAAGAGAAGTACGGGAGGGGGAGTGAGATACAGGAGGGGGACAAAGATATGAGAGGGGAGAGAGATACAGGAGGACAACGGAGGAACAGGAGGGGATGAGAAGTACGGGAGGGGGAGAGAGACACAGGAGGGGGTCAAAGGTATGGGAGGGGGAGAGAGATACAGGAGGAGAACAGTGCAACAGGAGGGGGAGAGAAGTATGGAAGGGGGAGAGAGATACAGGAGGGGGACAAAGATATGAGTGGGGAGAGAGATACAGGAGGAGAATAGAGGAACAGGAGGGGGAGAGAAGTATGGGAGGGGGAGAGAGATACAGGAGGGGGACAAAGATATGAGGGGGGAGAGAGATACAGGAGGAGAATAGAGGAACAGGAGAGGGAGAGAAGTACGGGAGGGGGAGAGAGATACAGGAGGGGAACAAATATATGAGGGAGGAGAGGGACACAGGAGGAGAACAGAGGAACAGGAGGGTGAGAGAAGTATGGGGGGGGATACGGGGAGGGGAACAAAGATATGAGGGAGGAGAGGGACACAGGAGGAGAACAGAGGAACAGGAAGGGGAGAGAAGTACGGGAGGGGGAGAGAGATACAGGAGGGGAACAAAGATATGAGGGGGGAGAGAGATACAGGAGGAGTACAGAGGAACAAGAGAGGAAGAGAAGTACGGGAGGGGGAGAGAGATACAGGAGGGAGACAAAGATATGAGGGGGGAGAGAGATACAGGAGGAGTACAGAGGAACAGGACAGGAAGAGAATTACTGGAGGGGGAGAGAGATACAGGAGGAGGACAAAGATATGAGGGGGGAGAGAGATACAGGAGGAGTACAGAGGAACAGGACAGGAAGAGAAGTACTGGAGGGGGAGAGAGATACAGGAGGAGGACAAAGATATGAGGGGGGAGAGAGATACAGGAGGAGTACAGAGGAACAAGAGGGGAAGAGAAGTACGGGAGGGGGAAAGAGATACAGGAGGGAGACAAAGATATGAGGGGGGAGAGAGATACAGGAGGAATACAGAGGAACAGGAGAGGAAGAGAAGTACTGGAGGGGGAGAGAGATACAGGAGGAGGACAAAGATATGAGGGGGGAGAGAGAGAAAGGAGGAGTACAGAGGAACAAGAGGGGAAGAGAAGTACGGGAGGGGGAGAGAGATACAGGAGGGGGACAAAGATATGAGGGGGGAGAGAGATACAGGAGGAGTACAGAGGAACAAGAGGGGAAGTGAAGTATGGGAGGAGGAGAGAGATACAGGAGGGGAACAAAGATATGATGGGGGAGAGAGATACAGGAGGAGAATAGAGGAACAGTAGGGGGAGAGAAGGACGGGAGGGGGAGAGAGATACAGGAGGGGGACAATGATACGGGGGGTGGAGAAAGATACGGGAGGCCACATAAAGATATGGGACAGGGAGAGAGATACAGGAGGAGTACAGAGGAACAAGAGGGGAAGAGAAGTACGGGAGGGGGAGAGAGATACAGGAGGGGGAAAAGATACGGGAGGTGAGATACAGGGGGCACATAAAGATATGAGGGGGGAGAGAGAGACAGGAGGAGTACAGAGGAACAAGATGGGAAGAGAAGTACAGGAGGGGGAGGGAGATACAAGAGGGGGATAAAGATATGAGGGGGGAGAGAGATACAGGAGAGGAGTACAGAGGAACAAGAGGGGAAGAGAAGTACGGGAGGGGGAGAGAGATACAGGAGGGGGCCAAAGATACGGGAGGAGAGATACAGGGGGCACATAAAGATATGAGGGGGGAGAGAGAGACAGGAGGAGTACAGAGGAACAAGATGGGAAGAGAAGTACGGGAGGGGGAGTGAGATACAGGAGGGAGACAAAGATATGAGAGGGGAGAGAGATACAGGAGGACAACGGAGGAACAGGAGGGGATGAGAAGTACGGGAGGGGGAGAGAGACACAGGAGGGGGTCAAAGGTATGGGAGGGGGAGAGAGATACAGGAGGAGAACAGTGCAACAGGAGGGGGAGAGAAGTATGGAAGGGGGAGAGAGATACAGGAGGGGGACAAAGATATGAGTGGGGAGAGAGATACAGGAGGAGAATAGAGGAACAGGAGGGGGAGAGAAGTATGGGAGGGGGAGAGAGATACAGGAGGGGGACAAAGATATGAGGGGGGAGAGAGATACAGGAGGAGAATAGAGGAACAGGAGAGGGAGAGAAGTACGGGAGGGGGAGAGAGATACAGGAGGGGAACAAATATATGAGGGAGGAGAGGGACACAGGAGGAGAACAGAGGAACAGGAGGGTGAGAGAAGTATGGGGGGGGATACGGGGAGGGGAACAAAGATATGAGGGAGGAGAGAGACACAGGAGGAGAACAGAGGAACAGGAGGGGGAGAGAAGTACGGGAGGGGGAGAGAGATACAGGAGGGGAACAAAGATATGAGGGAAGAGAGAGAGACAGGAGGAGAACAGAGGAACAGGAGGGGGAGAGAAGTATGGGGGGGGAATAAAAGAGAGGGACAAAGACATGAGGGCGGGAGAGATACAGGAGGGGGACAAAGATAGGGGGGGAGAGATACAGGAGGAGAACAGAGGAACAGGAGGGGGAGAGAAGTACTGGAGGGGGGAGTAAAAAACAGGAGGGGGACAAAGATATGTGGGGGAGAGATACAGGAGGGGAACAAAGGTATGGAAGGGTGACAAAGATACAGAAGGGGACAAAAATATGGCGGGGGGAGAGAGATACAGAAGGGGGGCAAAGATACGGCAGTGGGAAGAGCTACAGGAGTGGGACAAAGATATGAGCGGGGGAGAGAGATGCAGGAGGAGAACAGAGAAATGGGAGCGGAAGAGAGATATGGGAGGGGGAAAGAGATACAGGAGGCGGACAAAAAAAATTAGGAGGGGATAGATACAGAAGGGTCAGAGATACTGTACAGCAGGGGTAAAGAGCTACAAGAGGGGGACAAAGATACAGGAGGGGGTTACAAAAAAGGAGGGGACAAAGGCACAGGAGGTGGAAAAGAGATACGGAGCGAGGGGGACAAAAACACCAAATAGCTGTAGACTGTGTTTATACAGTAAATATAAATTGTGTCTGATTAATGACACTTTGTTTGCTATATTGATAAATTGAAGTGGTCTACAGACAGCAGTACAATGATATAATTATTGGTCCTGGTGCAGCACTACACGGACACTGGGCACAGAAAAACAAGCATAGCTAACTAACTGCATGCAGCATTGCTAGCATTTTTTCGAGCGGACCGCTCCTATATGCAAGACTGGTTTGATATTTGTCTGCGCATCAGTGCGTAATTACACCTACCCTATACTAACAGCAAGAGACTCGCATGGAAACAAGTGCATTTACACTTACAGCAAACTCTAGAGTAGACGGCAGTTCTGTCGAACGCTCTCATTGAGCGTCACCTAGGTAAGTGTCCTGCTAAAGCCCAGTTACGCCTCCTCAACTGACATTTGCGTGACTCTACACGGCATGTACTTGTGTGCGTCCAATTTCGGGCCATGTGCATCTCTGACAATAGTGGGAGAGTTCACACCAACTGTCATTAAGGGGGACATTTACTAAGCAGTGATGAGAGCGGAGAAGTGAGCTAGTGGAGAAGTTGCCCCATCAACCAATCAGCAGCTCTGTATCATTTTATAATATGCAAATTATAGATGTTACTCCAGTGCTGATTGGTTGCCATGGGCAACTTCTCCACTGGCTCACTTCTCCGCTCTTATCACTGCTTAGTAAATGTCCCCCTAAATTCCATTGTGATGACATCATCTATATCAGCAGTCGATTTTATTACCTAGATATGAAGTACTAGAGAACTAATAGGATCATGCGCGTTTCAGCACTCAGTGTGAGGATGTGAAATGAAGAATCACATATTAATTATAATGTATGGTGATAGCTTTGTGTTCAGGAAGTGTAAAAATTAAGATAATAAGATAGTGTCTACAATAGAGTGTTGGACAAGCCTTGAGCAGAAAGAGACCTCCAGTCTCTGCTATGGTTATGCTGTTCTTCGACAAAAGCAAATCAACACAGGTTTCAAATTGACTGTTTCAGATTGCAACAAAATGTGGTATAATAAATGCTGCCATGGGTGTAAAGAAAACCCCCAAATCTTAGGCTGCTATGCACACTGGTATATGCCTTTAAAGCTGAATTTTTTTTAAAGAAAAATCACCTGAGCTAGAGAGCTGGCCTTGGTCTCATGTCAAACCTCTTTTTATGGGCCTTCATATGATATATAACATAGCAGTATGGGGCCGATTCAGACCTGATCACTGATGTGCACAGCGGGCGATCAGCACAAACGCGTCTCACAGGTACAAAGCGGATCGCCGCTCAGCGATGGGTTTGTGCTAAGGATCCATTCGCACGGGCGATCGCAAGGAGATTGACATGAAGAGGGCGTTTGTGGGTGGCAACTGACCGTTTTCAGCGAGTGTTTGGAAAAACGCAGGTGTGCCCATGCGTTTGCAGGGAGGGTTCCTGCCGTAAATTCCGATCCAGGACAGGCTGATGTGATCGCAGTGGCTGAGTAAGTCCTGGGCTACTCAGAGACTGCAAAATCTGTTTGTACAGCTCTGCTGCACGTGTGATCGCACACTTGCATAGATAAAATACACTCCCCCTGTAGGCGAAGACAATCTGATCGCAGGGCTGCAAAAATCGCTGCCCATCAATCAGGTCTGAATTACTCCCCATGTTTCCATAAATATAAAATATTTGAATTTTTTCAAAATCAAAATTTTTATTTTCTCAAATAGACATTTTTTTTATTTCTTAAAAAAAATGTTGTTACTGTTGTTAATAAATCCCCAAAGTTTTATTTTGGAATCATGATGGGATCACATGCTATAAGAGCTTCATTTTTGAGTGATTCACGAAAACTATTTAAAAATGAACAAAAAATATTTTTTCCAGTTCAATACATTAGAGGAATGCACGTTCCTCTGCAGGTGTGTTTGGGGACGAAATTCTAAGTTTTTGGGCCTGTGAGATTAAGTTTGTGGGCCTGCGTAGAAGTGGGAGCAGGCACCGTTTGTAGACTGTTTGTTCTAAATACAATTTTCATGAATCACTCAAAAATGAAAGCTCTTATAAAGTAGCTATCCAAATATGGGTGGTCATTCCGAGTTGTTCGCTCGCAAGCTGCTTTTAGCAGCATTGCACACGCTAAGCCGCCGCCTACTGGGAGTGAATCTTAGCATAGTAAAATTGCGAACGAAAGATTCGCAATATTGCGATAAGACATCTCTGTGCAGTTTCTGAGTAGCTCGACACTTACTCGGCATCTGCAATCAGTTCAGTGCTTCTCGTTCCAGGTTTGACGTCACAAACACACCCAGCGTTCGCCCAGAAACTCCTCCGTTTCTTTTGCCACTCCCGCGTTTTTCCCAGAAACGGTAGCGTTTTTTCCCGCACGCCCGTAAAACGGCCTGTTTCCGCCCAGAAACACCCACTTCCTGTCAATCACATTACAATCGCCTGAGCGATGAAAAAGCCGTGAGTAAAAATCCAAACTTCTTAGCATATTTACTTGGCGCAGTCGCAGTGCGGACATTGCGCATGCGCACTAAGCGGAAAATCGCTGCGATGCGATTAAATTTTCCGAGCGAACAACTCGGAATGAGGGCCATGATCCCAAAATAAAATTTTTGGAAACACACAGTATTAAAAAAATTTTTCTAAAAATAAAAAAAGGCTTTTTGAGAAAATCTAAATTATGATTTTTACAAAAAAATATTTTTTTTCATTTCTATGGAAACATACTGCTGTGTTGATTTGGTGTGGAATAACCCTGTGCATCTGTGCCATTGCTGAAAGAGTTCACACCAACAATCATGGCAATGTGATGACATCATTTTTTTTATCATCGGTCGATTTTATTTCATAGATATGAAGTACTAGAGAACTAACAGGATCATGCGCGTTTCAGCACTCAGTGTGAGGATGTAAAATGAAGAATCACATATTAGTTATAATGTATAGTGATTGGTTTGTGTTTAGGAAGTGTAAAAAATAAGATAGGGACAGGAGTTTTGGACAACGTTGTGCAGAAAGAGACCTCCAGTCTCTGCTAAGGTAATGCTGTTCTTGGACATAAGCAAACAAATATGATATAAGGAGGTGAAGTGTGTCCACAGCATAAATGTTAAGATGTTTTCTGGTTGATTTATTCAATAACTAATTTAAGTGACTACTCCAGAGCAAGAAGGGATTGGTTGCCAGGCCACCCGGGAAATCGGGAAGGTGCATGAACGGCAAATGTAATGATTTAAAGCATTTAGGTGTAACTTGCGCCTCGGTATGTGCAAAGGTGGTCATTCCGAGTTGTTCGCTCGCAAGCTGCTTTTAGCAGCTTTGCACACGCTAAGCCGCCGCCTACTGGGAGTGAATCTTAGCTTATCAAAATTGCGAACGAAAGATTCGCAATATTGCGAAAAGATTTCTCTGTGCAGTTTCTGAGTAGCTCGAGACTTACTCTTCCAGTGCGATCAGTTCAGTGCTTGTCGTTCCCGGTTTGACGTCACAAACACACCCAGCGTTCGCCCAGACACTCCTCCGTTTCTCCAGCCACTCCCGCGTTTTTCCCAGAAACGGTAGCGTTTTTTCACACACTCCCATAAAACGGCCTGTTTCCGCCCAGAAACACCCACTTCCTGTCAATCACATTACAATCACCAGAACGAAGAAAAAAACCTCGTAATGCCGTGAGTAAAATACCTAACTGCATAGCAAATTTACTTGGCGCAGTCGCACTGCGGACATTGCGCATTGCGCATGCGCATTAGCGGCTAATCGCTCCGTTGCGAAAAAAAAAATAACGAGCGAACAACTCGGAATGACCCCCAATGTTTCTGTAGTGGTCCAGAGAAGAGGGTGATCGCTGATGTGCTCAGAAAAGAGACCAAATTCCCATTAGACAGAAATAATCCATCCAAACGTATATCAGAGCACATAGCTGCATCTCGTCTCTTACATAGCGCAGTAATAGCGCATGGGCATAATATGTAATATTAGGAAAAATTATCCCATCAGATTTTCCTTTTTTGATTGGATGAATCTTATTCTCAGGCGCTAGTTTGTCCGAATGAAATTGAGAAACGCCTTTGTAGAGATTGTAGAAGAAACATTACCAGTCAGACTTTTTTTTTAAAGGGGCAATCATTTACGCTACATCATGCCTTGCAAATGATTGGCCCCTTTAAAAAATGTTTGTACCAATTGCTGTCTCATACCACTGACTCATCAAGCCTGTAGCGTTAACATGTCCCAGCAATACAGGATAGCAGGGTGTTTAGGACCTCGTATCCCAGGTATACTGTATAATGCTTTTTTAGCCCATTCATTTGGGATATTCCTTCCCAAACCGGGGGAAACACCATTTCCTCATATAGGAACATACCGTAGTTGTAGTTTTACAGAGAATACCAAACTCCTTCATTCTCTCTATCAGAGACCTAATACATGAGATGCACCAGACAGCTGGAGGACACTGGCCAAGAAGACTGACACCTAAACTTCTCCTATGTGACTACCTTCCTAGTGATGCCAACCATAGAGTACTATAAACATAAAAGAGGGTCAAGGGATAGATTAAATGGTGAGGATATAAGAGGGTGTCCCGGCCGGTTCCTTTGTGGACTTCCAATAAATACCACGTTAAACAAAATCATGTGAAGTCGTGGGGGAAGGCAAGGGTCATAGGGGAAGGCAAGCACACGCACAGCAGGGTTATAGTGGAAGGCAAGCACACGCACAGCAGGGTCATAGGGGAAGGCAAGCACACGCACAGCAGGGTCATAGGGGAAGGCAAGCACACGCACAGCAGGGTCATAGGGGAAGGCAAGCACACGCACAGCAGGGTCATAGGGGAAGGCAAGCACACGCACAGCAGGGTCATAGGGGAAGGCAAGCACACGCACAGCAGGGTCATAGGGGAAGGTAAGCACACGCACAGCAGGGTCATAGGGGAAAGCAAGCACACGCACAGCAGGGTCACAGGGGAAGGCAAGCACACGCACAGCAGGGTCATAGGGGAAGGCAAGCACACGCACAGCAGGGTCATAGGGGAAGGCAAGCACACGCACAGCAGGGTCATAGGGGAAGGCAAGCACACGCACAGCAGGGTCACAGGGGAAGGCAAGCACACGGACAGCAGGGTCATAGGGGAAGGCAAGCCCACGCACAGCAGGGTCATAGGGGAAGGCAAGCACACGCACAGCAGGGTCACAGGGGAAGGCAAGCACACGCACAGCAGGGTCACAGGGGAAGGCAAGCACACGCACAGCAGCGTCACAGGGGAAGGCAAGCACACGCACAGCAGGGTCACAGGGGAAGGCAAGCACACGCACAGCAGGGTCACAGGGGAAGGCAAGCACACGCACAGCAGGGTCACAGGGGAAGGCAAGCACACGCACAGCAGGGTCATAGGGGAAGGGAAGCACACGCACAGCAGGGTCACAGGGGAAGGCAAGCACACGCACAGCAGGGTCATAGGGGAAGGCAAGCACACGCACAGCAGGGTCATAGGGGAAGGCAAGCACACGCACAGCAGGGTCATAGGGGAAGGCAAGCACACGCACAGCAGGGTCATAGGGGAAGGCAAGCACACGCACAGCAATCACAGGGGAAGGCAAGCACACGCACAGCAGGGTCATAGGGGAAGGCAAGCACACGCACAGCAGGGTTATAGGGGAAGGTAAGCACACGCACAGCAGGGTCATAGGGGAAAGCAAGCACACGCACAGCAGGGTCATAGGGGAAGGCAAGCACACGCACAGCAGGGTCATAGGGGAAGGCAAGCACACGCACAGCAGGGTCATAGGGGAAGGCAAGCACACGCACAGCAGGGTCATAGGGGAAGGCAAGCACACGCACAGCAGGGTCATAGGGGAAGGCAAGCACACGCACAGCAGAGTCACAGGGGAAGGCAAGCACACGCACAGCAGGGTCACAGGGGAGGCAAGCACACGCACAGCAGGGTCTAGGGGAAGGCAAGCACACGCAAAGCAGGGTCATAGGGGAAGGCAAGCACACGCACAGCAGGGTCATAGGGGAAGGCAAGCACACGCACAGCAGGGTCACAGGGGAAAACAAGCACACAAACAGCAGGGTCATAGGGGAAGGCAAGCACACGCACAGCAGGGTCATAGGGGAAGGCAAGCACACGCACAGCAGGGTCATAGGGGAAGGCAAGCACACGCACAGCAGGGTCATAGGGAAAGGCAAGCACACGCACATTAGGGTCATAGGGGAAGGCAAGCACACGCACAGCAGGGTCATAGGGGAAGGCAAGCACACGCACAGCAGGGTCATAGGGGAAGGCAAGCACACGCACAGCAGGGTCATAGGAGAAGGCAAGCACACGCACAGCAGGGTCATAGGGGAAGGCAACCACACGTACAGCAGGGTCATAGGGGAAGGCAACCACACGCACAGCAGGGTCATAGGGGAAGGCAAGCACACGCACAGCAGGGTCATAGGGGAAGGCAAGCACACGCACAGCAGGGTCATAGGGGAAGGCAAGCACACGCACAGCAGGGTCACAGGGGAAGGCAAGCACACGCACAGCAGGGTCATAGGGGAAGGCAAGCACACGCACAGCAGGGTCATAGGGGAAGGCAAGAACACGCACAGCAGGGTCACAGGGGAAGGCAAGCACACGCACAGCAGGGTCATAGGGGAAGGCAAGCACACGCACAGCAATCACAGGGGAAGGCAAGCACACGCACAGCAGGGTCATAGGGGAAGGCAAGCACACGCACAGCAGGGTCATAGGGGAAGGCAAGCACACGCACAGCAGGATCATAGGGGAAGGCAAACACACGCACAGCAGGGTCATAGGGGAAGGCAAGCACACGCACAGCAGGGTCACAGGGGAAGGCAAGCACACGCACAGCAGGGTCACAGGGGAAGGCAAGCACACGCACAGCAGGGTCACAGGGGAAGGCAAGCACACGCACAGCAGGGTCATAAGGGAAGGCAAGCACATGCACAGTAGGGTCATAGGGGAAGGCAAGCACACGCACAGCAGGGTCATAGGGGAATGCAAGCACACGCACAGCAGGGTCATAGGGGAAGGCAAGCACACGCACAGCAGGGTCACAGGGGAAGGCAAGCACACGCACAGCAGGGTCATAGGGGAAGGCAAGCACATGCACAGTAGGGTCATAGGGGAAGGCAAGCACACGCACAGCAGGGTCATAGGGGAATGCAAGCACACGCACAGCAGGGTCATAGGGGAAGGCAAGCACACGCACAGCAGGGTCATAGGGGAAGGCTAGCACACGCACAGCAGGGTCATAGGGGAAGGCAAGCACACGCACAGCATATGGTGTCACCCTACTGACTGTATATCTATTTACGGGTGGTCTTCAGTATGCCGGCTGTCGGGATCCTGGCGCTCAGTATACTGGCGCCGGAATCCCAACAGCCGGCATACCGACACTTATTCTCCCTCGTGGGGGTCCACGACCCCCCTGGAGGGAGAATAAAGTAGCGTGGCGCACGTAGCGCGCCACCGTGCCTGCAGCGTGGAAAGCGCAGCAAGCCCGCAAGGGGCTCATTTGCGCTCGCCACACTGTCGGTATGTCGGCTGTCGGGCTCCCGGCGCCGGTATGCTGGTCGCCGGGAGCCCGACCGCCGGCATACCATACTACACCCCTCATTACTGTCTATCTTCCATCGGTATGCCTGTGACACCTGCCAGTAATAATAATAATGAGCCCATAGTAATAAGGAATAGGAGCAATAAGAAGGTGCATTACATGTACGAATGTAGTTTACCATGCACGTGCACAATATACTCACGCCGCTACGCCCAGCAAGAGTCACATGGTGAGCGAGCAGCGGTGCAGGCAAGCAGTTCAGGGGTCTCTATAACTCAATGAGCGGAGATTCGCGCAGCGCATTACGGAGCACATAACTTTCTATCCGCTTCTCAGTGTTAGAGTTTAATAAATAGGTCCCTAAATGTTTTGCTTCATGTTATCACTGAGATCTCTGATGAAGGTTACAGGTCACCCTAAGAACATCAGGTGCCTTCGGTTCCACCAGGGTAACAAGCCGGAAAAATCCCTCATTTCTTTACAATTAAATCAGTTGCAAAATTCAATTACAGCTACTCTCATACAGCATATTAATAATATATATCTACTGTTAATGGAAAGGAGACTTATTTATAAATAAAATCACAATACACAGTGATCAATGTACTTACCTGGAAATCACCCTACACACCTACGTCACCTGTGGGGGCTGAACGCGTGGCAGATGGGTCAGATTTATGCACAAAAGGTTAACGACGGAACAGGATAGAAAACAATAGGTCTTAAGTCTTTTCTTCCCACCAGATGATATATGAATCAATTAATAATAAAACCCGGAGCTATACGTATAATTAGTAATATATGCACACCCAGCACTTTGCATACAGGATGCAGATATCAATCTGACTTCTATCAGTTATCATTGCGGAGATGACCTACTATCTCGCGCTCCCGTGTTTTAATTAGGTGCCTGAATTCAAAAGAATGACATTGGTCTCATGTCTTTTTAAAATATTCGTCACAGCAAAATTCCAAACAATTAGGCTTAATTAACTTTGAGGACAATTACTTTAAAGGGATAATATCAAGGAAAAAGGGTTTGTTTTTTTTAAGGGAAATGACCAGTAACGTCAGATTATCTGATGCTGTAACATACAGCGCTGGGGTGAGATGTGCAGTAACGTCAGATTATCTGATGCTGTAACATAGGCCCTCATTCCGAGTTGTTCGCTCGCAAGCTGCTTTTAGCAGCTTTGCACACGCTAAGCCGCCGCCTACTGGGAGTGAATCTTAGCTTATCAAAATTGCGAACGAAAGATTAGCAAAATTGCGAATAGACACTTCTTAGCAGTTTCTGAGTAGCTCCAGACTTACTCGGCATCTGCGATCAGTTCAGTCAGTTTCGTTCCTGGTTTGACGTCATAAACACACCCAGCGTTCGCCCAGACACTCCTCCGTTTCTCCAGCCACTCCCGCGTTTTTCCCAGAAACGGCAGCGTTTTCTCGCACACACCCATAAAACGGCCAGTTTCCGCCCAGAAACACCCACTTCCTGTCAATCACATTACGATCACCAGAACGAAGAAAAAACCTTGTAATGCCGTGAGTAAAATAACTAACTGCTTAGCAAATTTACTTGGCGCAGTCGCACTGCGGACATTGCGCATGCGCATTAGCGACTAATCGCTCCGTTGCGAGAAAAATATAACGAACGAACAACTCGGAATGACCCCCATACAGCGCTGGGGTGAGATATGCAGTGACGTCAGATTATCTGATGCTGTAACATACAGCGCTGGGGTGAGATATGCAGTGACGTCAGATTATCTGATGCTGTAACATACAGCGCTGGGGTGAGATATGCAGTGACGTCAGATTATTTGATGCTGTACCATACAGCGCAGGGGTGAGATGTGCAGTAACGTCAGATTATCTGATGCTGTAACATACAGCGCTGGGGTGAGATGTGCAATAACGTCAGATTATCTGATGCTGTAACATACAGCGCTGGGGTGAGATATGCAGTGACGTCAGATTATCTGATGCTGTAACATACAGCGCTGGGGTGAGATATGCAGTGACGTCAGATTATTTGATGCTGTAACATACAGCGCTGGGGTGAGATATGCAGTGACGTCAGATTATCTGATGCTGTAACATACAGCGCTGGGGTGAGATGTGCAGTGACGTCAGATTATCTGATGCTGTAACATACAGTGCTGGGGTGAGATGTGCAGTGACGTCAGATTATCTGATGCTGTAACATACAGTGCTGGGGTGAGATGTGCAGTGACGTCAGATTATTTGATGCTGTAATATACAGCGCTGGGGTGAGATATGCAGTAATGTCAGATTATTTGATGCTGTAACATACAGCGCTGGGGTGAGATATGCAGTAATGTCAGATTATCTGATGCTGTAATATACAGCGCTGGGGTGAGATATGCAGTAACGTCAGATTATCTGATGCTGTAACATACAGCGCTGGGGTGAGATGTGCAGTAACGTCAGATTATCTGATGCTGTAACATACAGCGCTGGGGTGAGATATGCAGTGACGTCAGATTATCTGATGCTGTAACATACAGCGCTGGGGTGAGATGTGCAGTAACGTCAGATTATCTGATGCTGTAACATACAGCGCTGGGGTGAGATGTGCAGTAACGTCAGATTATCTGATGCTGTAACATACAGCGCTGGGGTGAGATGTGCAGTGACGTCAGATTATCTGATGCTGTAACATACAGTGCTGGGGTGAGATGTGCAGTAACGTCAGATTATCTGATGCTGTAACATACAGCGCTGGGGTGAGATGTGCAGTAACGTCAGATTATCTGATGCTGTAACATACAGCGCTGGGGTGAGATATGCAGTGACGTCAGATTATCTGATGCTGTAACATACAGCGCTGGGGTGAGATATGCAGTGACGTCAGATTATCTGATGCTGTAATATACAGCGCTGGGGTGAGATATGCAGTAACGTTAGATTATCTGATGCTGTAACATACAGCGCTGGGGTGAGATGTGCAGTAACGTCAGATTATCTGATGCTGTAACATACAGCGCTGGGGTGAGATATGCAGTGACGTCAGATTATCTGATGCTGTAACATACAGCGCTGGGGTGAGATATGCAGTGACGTCAGATTATCTGATGCTGTAACATACAGCGCTGGGGTGAGATGTGCAGTAACGTCAGATTATCTGATGCTGTAACATACAGCGCTGGGGTGAGATATGCAGTAACGTCAGATTATCTGATGCTGTAACATACAGCGCTGGGGTGAGATGTGCAGTAACGTCAGATTATCTGATGCTGTAACATACAGCGCTGGGGTGAGATATGCAGTGACGTCAGATTATCTGATGCTGTAACATACAGCGCTGGGGTGAGATGTGCAGTAACGTCAGATTATCTGATGCTGTAACATACAGCGCTGGGGTGAGATGTGCAGTAACGTCAGATTATCTGATGCTGTAACATACAGCGCTGGGGTGAGATGTGCAGTGACGTCAGATTATCTGATGCTGTAACATACAGTGCTGGGGTGAGATGTGCAGTAATGTCAGATTATCTGATGCTGTAACATACAGCGCTGGGGTGAGATGTGCAGTGACGTCAGATTATCTGATGCTGTAACATACAGCGCTGGGGTGAGATGTGCAATAACGTCAGATTATCTGATGCTGTAACATACAGCGCTGGGGTGAGATGTGCAGTAATGTCAGATTATCTGATGCTGTAATATACAGCGCTGGGGTGAGATATGCAGTGACGTCAGATTATCTGATGCTGTAACATACAGTGCTGGGGTGAGATGTGCAGTAACGTCAGATTATCTGATGCTGTAACATACAGTGCTGGGGTGCTGATGCTTGAACACATCTGAGCTGCACTATGGGGGTCATTCCGAGTTGTTCGCTCGTTGGCCCTCATTCCGAGTTGTTCGCTCGCTAGCTGCACCGATGCGAAGAAAAAGAACGAGCGAACAACTCGGAATGAGGGCCGTTATTTTTTTTCGCTACGGAGCGATTAGTCGCAAACTGCGCATGCGCAATGCACGCAGTGCGCCTGCGCCAAGTAAATTAGCACAAAAGTTTGGTATTTTACTCACGGCGTAACTAAGATTTTTCATCATTCTGATCGTAGTGTGATTGACAGGAAGTGGGTGTTTCTGGGAGGAAACTGGCCGTTTTCTGGGAGTGTGCGGAAAAACGCAGGGGTGCCAGGGAAAAACGCGGGAGTGGCTGGAGAAACGGGGGAGTGTCTGGGCGAACGCTGGGTATGTTTGTGACGTCAAACCAGGAACAAAAAGGACTGAGCTGGTCGCAATGGCGGCGTAAGTCTGGAGCTACTCAGAAACTGCGGGGTAATCGTTACGAGAAAATTCGCAAATCTTTCGTTCGCAATTCTGCTATCCTAAGATACACTCCCAGAGGGCGGCGGCTTAGTGTGTGCAATGCTGCTAAAAGCAGCTAGCGATCGATCAACTCGGAATCACCCCCCATATGGATGACATATTTCGGTCAGTATACAATGGGGAGAACCTCCTTATGGATAACCTGGTAAAAGCAGATCTTCTGTCATTAGAGCCTAAGTATAAGGACGCCAGAGCTAAACACTAATTTAACCGCTTGGAAAGCTACAATGTCGCTGGTTGTCCTTTGCAGCATTAAAATAGCATTAAAAATGAAGAGGTCCGAGATGTTAGCAGGAGGTCACCTTCCATTGCAACTTTGCCCCGTGGTAGCGCAGACACCATGTTAATGTTACTGCAAATTACAGCACAACGTTCTCAGCGACATATTGTGCTGCAGAGATCAGTAGCTCAGCAACTGGGGCGGGAGTAATGTGCGAAACGCTCTCCTCCGTGCCCTACGCAGTATGTTACAGGGGTAGCATCAGCGATCGACAGCGGTAAGGGTGCACTCGCCGTTAATGGTCTCTCCGTAGCACAGGGAATCCTATTTAACAACCATCATGGCGATATAAGCAGGGCAACTATAATTTTGTTATTGCCATGAAAAAATAATTGAACAAATGCTTTATTATCTGAATAAATCATTTTTTTTTTACAGTGTAGAATAGTTTTTTATACTCATTTTATATTATTTAGAATTATTTTGAATCTATTACTCCTCCATCCAGGAAACCGTGGGGGGGGGGGGGGGGCAGAACCCTGAATCTGTGTATCAGGCGACACTAACTGCTCCGGATCAGTGCTGCTGCTGCAGCCATGTTTTCTTGATACTTTCCGGTGACAAAGTGGTTTTATTCAGCACCACAATTAAGAATTTGCCTTTCTGCTGTATTTGTATAAAATGGCCCCAAAATTCTGAAAAGAATGAACTTTCTGCTGACAGACACACAGAGCCGAGTAAAAAAAACGTGAATTTATTGCGAATCGTGAAAAGCGCCTATTCAATTGGAAATAAAAACGGCTTTGTAGTAATTTTACCGCAAATTTCAATTCACCCCCTCTTAGCAGAAGAAAATCTTGGGGAAAATCATTATTTTAAGGTAAAAATGTCGGGATTTGGCTCAGAAACCTTTTGACACACTCCTGAAAGACTAATTAGGCACTCAGAAGTTTTCAATTATTTTTAATTGCCCAATAATGACGTAATTTTTGTGGTGAAAAAGTGCAAAGTGATGGAAATTGGGGTACAAGGTATGGGACAGGTATATTTGGGTGCTTTATGAGTGGGACAAGTGTTTTTAGACTTGCAGGTGGGAGTAATTGGTCTGTTAATAGTAATACACATTTTCATGTATCCCAAATTTAATAAGAGCACTTATTTTGCTGGGGAAAAAAATAGCTTTCCATAATTTTTTTTACATAAAGAAAGCATATAACCGTCATTTGACCCAATTTAAGTACCAGAAATACTTTTATTATACCCAATAATAAACCTCTATACTGGTAATCCTGTTTTTGCAAATTTGCAATTGAACAGGCGAATTGCGGGAGCGTGCATACTCACGAAAAAGCCCATTTCTGCTGCAAAAAAGCAGTGAGAGCGGCAAAACAGGCAAATGCAGCAAATTACTGGAGTTTTACGGCTAATTGAATTTGGCCCATAGAGTGTGACTATCAGGAGGAGGTAGGGAAGGGGCTACTGGTTGTATAAGGTATGCTATGGGTAATGGGAATACCATAATATTTTGCAACAACTGATATAGGGGCCTAATTCAGACCTGATCGCAGCAGCAAATTTGTTCTCTAATGGGCAAAACCATGTGCACTGCAGGGGAGGGCAGATGTAACATGTACAGAGAGAGTTAGATTTGGGTGGGGTGCGTTCAAAGTGAAATCTAAATTGCAGTGTAAAAATAAAGCAGCCAGTATTCACCCTGCACAGAAACAATATAACCCACCCAAATCTAACTCTCTCTGCACATGTTACATCTGCCCCACCTGCAGTGCACATGATTTTGCCCATTAGAGAAAAAATTTGCTGCTGCGTTCAGGTCTGAATTAGGCCTGCAGTGCACAGTTTGTTCCTCACAGATAGACACATAGGCGCCTAGTTATCTGGTTGACCCGAAAAGGGACAGAAGGTCTTATTTGGAAAGATTTATCAAATAATTCACAGGGCAGCTGATCAAAGCTTAGCTCCCCATCGTCTGTGTTACAAGCAGCCTAACCGCTTGCCAAGCCGTTTAGGTGGCAAGTAGCGCAATGTGTGAGCCGGCTACATAAACCAAAACAAAAACAGTTCATAATTTAAAAAAACATACTGTGTGGGGACCCCAGCTGACACGGTGCACTCATTGGGGTTCCCGGTCACTCTACGAAGAAAACTACACCAAAAAAAGTTTAAAAAACTCATGACGACCTTTTGACCTGTCGACCTAGTACATGTCGACCTAGTGACCCTATCGACCTAATGCATGTCAGCCAATAGTGGTCAACATAATGAGATGTGACCTAAGTTGTGTCGATCCAATGACCCATACCTCTCTCCAGCAATAGCCCCCCTAGGCAGCTGAGGACACAGTAGAGACCTAGGACCAGTCCCGCAACATCAGAGAAGATGAAAGATCCAGAATGCGAGCCAATATTCCTGGTCACAGACAGACAAGGATGCTCAGGAAAGCGGGGCAGAATCAGCAGGCACTATACATTGTGTCACACGTTGCATAACTGAAAACAAATAACGGCATTAAACACAGAAAACACGTTCCTAGTCATACCGTATATGTTATATAATGAACAGAGGACAATCTTTATGTCTCCTCCCAAACTCCATGTAATCAGAAATGGTAACATCAACAAAAGCCCTAGAAGGAAAGCTGATACTAGCAGACTAAGACGGGCACCAGAGACAACGTAAGATGAGCTCTGTTCCTGGACATCCCTCTTATTCTATGACTGACGTCACCTTTCTTATCAATTAACTAGCTCAACACAAGTGATGGTAATCATACATTAAGAGAAAAGTCCAGGAGCAGAGCATTGTGTCTCTCCTGGAATGGGTCACGTTGGGAGGTATGTTCAAGTCAACTGGAGATGCATTAACCACAAAGAGGAGAGGCAGGCCAATAAAGGCATGCTCTTAGACTGGATTGGTGGAGACATCTTCTGTGCAACTGTCCTTCAATCCAAAGGGCCAATGCCACGACACCACTGGAGCTTTGCCCAGAAAGTTCTCCAGGTCATGTAAAACCTGTGGTCCACGACCCCTCTGGGATACAACATTCCACACATGGATTATGAGGGCTAGTGTTTTAGTTATTTCTCTTTTTTGTTACTTGAAAGCTCATTTTGCAAAGTATACCATCATGATCTACCTAGCTGAGGGCACACAAATGTCCCCCGGCTATGCTCTATATCTACCTCCATATTCTGGTAGAACGTTGGATTCCACAAGAAAGAAAAGATCACTTGTCCCTTTAGAAGACTACTGAAGACCAAGCAGAGCAGCACGTACCTGACTTTGTGACACACTGCAGCGCCGCAGAGTTACAGATTAGGGTCTGCGCAGTGTAACTGCTTTAAGTTAGTCACCCTCAGCCAACGCCACAGCCTTCCATTTACAAAAATAACACAGTGGTTATGACACTTGCAAAGCAACACAGTTAAAATGTATTATACACAGAGGCCGGGCTATTTTACATATTTGATATAGAGCCTAAATTAAGCTGCAAAAAAGGGGCTATGAATCTTCGGAGCCTCATTATCAAACCAACTCAAACCTCAAATCAAGAAAAATACATTTCATAAACAAAGGCCCAATATGACTTTAATGGGACAATAAATTTTCTGAGCACTTGCAATTGGTTTCCTTCCACATTGCGCGTTTTAATTCTACACCAAGCCGAAATTAAAAGCAGAAAATAGCAACATAGATCTGACACCGCGTTATCCGGAGATCTCCAAATAAATACAGCTGATTAATCCTCCAGAGGGCCAGCAGGAAATCGCTCTACAAAGCGGCCAGGGTGCCTACAGCAGCCACGGGGTTAATTAAAGCCAAACTACAAAGACACAATAGATAAGAACACAACACAAATAATTACTATGGTGAAAACTCCGCTCTTTTCATACTTTAGACACTGGATCCGGGGTTTTCTGCAGAATTGTTTGGAGGAAATTGTGACACTTTCCGAAACAGTAAAGGGTCGTGTTAATGAATAGGTGGTTAATCGTTTGGCAAAATAATAAAGAAACTCTTTAGTGAGGGCGGGTAAAATGGCAACATTCTAAAGAGAAGATTCGCAGAACTTTTTCCCGTGAAGAAATACACAGTAGCGCAGCGTCTGAACAACATGGACGAGGCGGCCGCTACACAATTACAGATGGAAATGCTTTATCCACAAGTCATAACGAATTAAATATCAAAGTAAATATTTTATTTACAAGTCGTCATCCCCACCGCCTGTCTTACACTGTTACCCCTTTGCCTTCCTCCCACTTGTTGTGCACGGCTTCACCAAGAAGCCCAGATGGAGTAACACAGTAGATCACCATTATTTGGGATATCTCACAGCTTCGGGGCTTATGCAGAGTATGGGAACACGGCACATACACAAGACATGTAGGGAACACGGCACACATAGAAGACATGTAGGGAACACAGCACACATAGAAGACATACGGCACACACAGAAGACATGTAGGGAACACGGCACAGACAGAAGACATGTAAGGAAGATGGCACACATAGAAGACATGTAGGAAACATGGCACACATAGAAGACATGTACGGAACACGGCACACATAGAAGACATGTAGGGAATACGGCACACATAGAAGACATGTAGGAAACATGGCACACATAGAAGACATGTAGGGAACACTTCACACACAGAAGACATGTAGGGAACACGGCACACATAGAAGGACATGTAGGAAACATGGCACACATAGAAGACATGTAGGGAACACGGCACAAACAGAAGACATACGGCACACACAGAAGACATGTAGGGAAGACGGCACACATAGAAGTCATGTACGGAACACAGCACACATAGAAGTCATGTACGGAACACAGCACACATAGAAGACATGTAGGGAACACGGCACACATAGAAGACATGTAGGGAACACGGCACACACAGAAGACATGTAGGGAACACGGCACACATAGAAGACATGTAGGAAACATGGCACACATAGAAGACATGTACAGAACACGGCACACATAGAAGACATGTAGGAAACATGGCACACATAGAAGACATGTACGGAACACGTCACACACAGAAGATATGTAGGGAACACGGCACACATAGAAGGACATGTAGGAAACATGGCACACATAGAAGACATGTAGGGAACACAGCACACACAGAAGATATGTAGGGAACACGGCACACATAGAAGACATGTAGGAAACATGGCACACATAGCAGACATGTAGGAAACATGGCACACATAGAAGACATGTAGGAAACACGTCACACACAGAAGATATGTAGGGAACACGGCACACATAGAAGGACATGTAGGAAACATGGCACACATAGAAGACATGTAGGGAACACGGCACACACAGAAGATATGTAGGGAACACGGCACACATAGAAGACATGTAGGAAACATGGCACACATAGAAGTCATGTACGGAACACAGCACACATAGAAGACATGTAGGGAACACGGCACACATAGAAGACATGTAGGAAACATGGCACACATAGAAGACATGTAGGGAACACGTCACACACAGAAGACATGTAGGGAACACGGCACACATAGGACATGTAGGAAACATGGCACACATAGAAGACATGTAGGGAACACGTCACACACAGAAGACATGTAGGGAACACGGCACACATAGAAGACATGTAGGGAACACGGCATACATAGAAGACATGTAGGGAACACGGCACACACAGAAGACATGTAGGGAACACGGCACACATAGAAGACATGTAGGGAACACGTCACACACAGAAGACATGTAGGGAACACGGCACACATAGAAGACATGTAGGGAACACGGCACACATAGAAGACATGTAGGGAACACGGCACACACAGAAGACATGTACGGGGCCCACAATGATTCTATTTTACGGTTTGTGTATGTAAAACTGGGCCTAATTCAGACCTGATTGCAGCAGCAAATTTGTTAGCAGTTGGGCAAAACCATGGGGGTCATTCAGACCTGATCGCACGGTAGGTTTTTTTGTAGTCCTGCGATCGCCTAATCGCAAGGCTAAACTGCACATGCGTACGGGTACAAAGCGGATCACCACTCAGCAATGGGTTTAACAACGAAAACATTCGCACAACTGATCGCAAGGAGATTGACAGGAAGAGGGCGTTTGTGGGTGGCAACTGACCGTTTTCAGGGAGTGGTTGGAAAAACGCAGGCGGGATCAAGCGTTGTCAGGGAGGGTTACTGACGTCAATTCCGGGCCCGGACAGGCTGAAGTGATCGCAGCGGCTGAGTTAGTCCTGGGCTGCGCAGAGACTGCACAAGATCTGTTTGTACCGCTCGGATACACATGTGATCACACACTTACACAGCGGAAATACACTCCCCCTGTAGGCAGCGACTATGCGAACGCAGGGCTGCAAAAAAAAGCAGAGCGAGCGATCAGTTCTGAATTAGGCCCCATGTTCAGTGCAGGTGGGGCAGATGTAACATGTGCAGAGAGAGTTAGATTTGGGTGGGTTATTTTGTTTCTGTGCAGGGTAAATACTGGCTGCTTTATTTTTACACTGCAATATAGATTTCAGTTTGTACACACCCCACCCATATCTAACTCTCTCTGCACATGTTACATCTGCCCCACCTGCAGTGCACATGAGGGGGTCATTCCGACCCGTTCGCACGCTGCTTTTTTTCACAGCCATGCGAATGGGTCCGAACTGTGCATGCGCGTGGGTGACGGGCAGCGACGAAAATACCAAAGAACGCGTTTGCAGTGGCGAATGCAAGAAGATTGACAGGAGCAGGCCGACAGGGGGAGGAAACTGACCGTTTTCCGGGAGTACCAAAGAAAACGCAGGCGTGTCCGTACGTCAGCAGGAAGGGATCCTGACGTCAGCTCCAGGAAAGATCGTCGCAGTGGGTGAGTAAGTCTTGAGCTGTGCGGAGACTGCACAAACCTTTTGCTTGCACAGTCTCTGCACAGCGGATCGCAGCCCTGCAAAGCCCTAACCCCCTCCCCTGTAGGCGGCGACTACCTGATCGCAGCAGTGCTAAACGTAGCCTGCTAGCGATCAGGTCGGAATGACCCCCATGGTTTTGCCCATTAGCTAACAAATTTGCTGCTGCGATCAGGTCTCTGCCTCATAGCACATACAGATCCGACGGGCGGCCCTCGTCATCAGCCGGCTGCAGTTTTCTCCTTGTGTGGTCTCCCTGTGACTCCCCCGGGCACCTCTGTACCAGGAAGGTCTATGAAGGCTGGCATGATAATGTAACTAATATTTTATTGTACATATGAATGACGGAAAATGTATAAATTAACCATTGTTTCAGAAATGTATTAAATTTCCTTATTTCATTATACTGTATTTATGAATTTACAGGTTTTATTAACAACAGGCCGTATTCAGGTTGGATCGCTGCGCGGGACCTGTTCGGCACATGTGCAGAACGGGGTCCTGCAATCGTATTGCAGATATGCCTAAATGACAGTGATAGGCATAAGCGTTCACGGGGAGGGACGGGGATGGAGGCGGCCGGCGTTGGGAACGTTCTGGGAGTGGTGATGCAAGACTTTAACGCTGTCACAACATCCTTGGCGTCACTAGCCTCCCTGCGACTGCATGTGTGAGTAAGGTCAGACTTACAAAGAGTGCAGTCACAGATGAACATCGCAACGGTTCATCCTGTGCTGCGATAGCATTGCCATTTTTAGGAATCGCTAATGTAGTAAGGAGGTGGTATGCGCCTCCTCCTGCGGGTGGTATGCGCCTCCTCCTGCGGGTGGTGTGCGCCTCCTCTTGCGGGTGCTATGCACCTCCTCCTGCGGGTGGTATGCCCCTCCTCCTGTGGGTGGTATGCCCCTCCTCCTGCGGGTGGTATGCGCCTCCTCCTGCGGGTGGTATGCCCCTCCTCCTGCGGGTGGTATGCGCCTCCTCTTGCGGGTGCTATGCACCTCCTCCTGCGGGTGGTATGCCCCTCCTCCTGTGGGTGGTATGCCCCTCCTCCTGCGGGTGGTATGCCCCTCCTCCTGCGGGTGGTATGCGCCTCCTCCTGCGGGTGGTATGAATGCGCCTCCTCCTGCGGGTGGTATGCATGCTCCTCCTTCTGCGGGTGGTATGAATGCGCCTCCCCTGCGGGTGGTAAGGACCTCCTCCTGCAGGTGGTATACATGCGCCTCCTTCTGCGGGTGTTATGCACCTCCTCCTGTGGGTGGTGCGCGCCTCCTCCTGCAAGTGGCATGCGCCTCCTCCTGCGGGTGGTATGCACCTCCTCCTGCGGGTGGTAAGGACCTCCTCCTGCGGGTGGTATACATGCGCCTCCTTCTGTGGGTGTTATGTACCTCCTCCTGCGGGTGCCATGCACCTCCTCCTGTGGGTGGTATGCGCCTCCTCTGCGGGTGGTATGCATGTGCCTCCTCCTGCGGGTGGTATGCGCCTCCTCCTGTGGGTGGTATGCATGTGCCTCCTCCTGCAGGTGGTAAGGACCTCCTCCTGCGGGTGGTATGTGCCTCCTCCTGCAGGTGGAAAGGACCTCCTCCTGCGGGTGGTATGCGCCTCTCCCTGCGGGTGGTAAGGACCTCCTCCTGCGGGTGGTAAGGACCTCCTCCTGTAGGTGGTATGCTCCTGCAGGTGGTAAGGACCTCCTCCTGTAGGTGGTATGCGCCTTCTCCTGTAGGTGGTATACGCCTCCTCCTGCAGGTGGTAAGGACCTCCTCCTGCGAGTGGTATGCTCCTCCTCCTGCGGGTGGTAAGGACCTCCTCCTGCAGGTGGTAAGGACCTCCTCCTGTGCGTGGTAAGGACCTCCTCCTGTAGGTGGTAAGGAACTACCCCTGTAGGTGGTATGCTCCTCCTCCTGCAGGTGGTAAGGTCCTCCTCCTGCGGGTGGTATGCGCCTCCTCCTGCGGGTGGTAAGGACCTCCTCCTGTGCGTGGTAAGGACCTCCTCCTGTATGTGGTAAGGACCTCCCCCTGTAGGTGGTATGCTCCTCCTCCTGCAGGTGGTAAGGTCCTCCTCCTGCAATGCTAAGGATCATAATTTAAAACTGCTAAGAGCAGCTTTACAATTACGGTCCAACCTGAATAAGGCCCCGCCTCATGGAGAACACAATTTTATTTTATTATTATGTTTGGTGGTTGAAAACCATTGTATTCTGTCAATTATTTTACTCCTGACAAACTGTCACGCCTGAGGGTAGGGTTTGGGCAGGCGTTTGTGGGCGGAGCTGACTCAGAGGGAGGCTTGAACCAGGCTTTGCGCATAGAAGGTGGAACTGGAGGATATTGAAGATATATACTTAGATGATTTGTTGGTGTCTCAGCAGTGATAAGCCTCGTGCGGAATAATATAAGTAACAGGAACCGTGGCTCACTGCTGGTTCTGAATAATGAGTTAACTAGAACCGGATTGGAGACCAGAATGCAACTGGAATGTTGGCCGGAGTGGAGACGGAACAGTAACTAAAATGCTGGCCAGGATGGAACCGGAATGGACTGGAGTGTTGACTGGGCTGGATCCGGAACGATGACACTGATGGGAGATTTCACTGTATAATGGGGGTCATTCCGAGTTGTTCGCTCGCAAGCGGATTTTAGCAGATTTGCTCATGCTAAGCCGCCGCCTACTGGAAGTGAATCTTAGCATCTTAAAATTGCGAACGATGTATTCGCAATATTGCGATTACACCTCGTAGCAGTTTCTGAGTAGCTTCAGACTTACTCGGCTTCTGCGATCAGTTCAGTGCTTGTCGTTCCTGGTTTGACGTCACAAACACACCCAGCGTTCGCCCAGACACTCCCCCGTTTCTCCAGCCACTCCTGTGTTTTTTCCGGAAACGGTAGCGTTTTTTCCCACACGCCCATAAAACGGCCTGTTTCCACCCAGTAACACCCATTTCCTGTCAATCACATTACGATCGCCAGAACGATGAAAATGCCGTGAGTAAAATTCCTAAGTGCATAGCAAATTTACTTGGCGCAGTCGCAGTGCGGACATTGCGCATGCGCATTAAGCGGAAAATTGCTGCGATGCGAAAAATTTTACCGAGCGAACAACTCGGAATGACCCCCCATGTCTTTCTTTGTAACATTTTGGGTCAGATGAGTTTCATGGGGGTAGAGGTGTAGTTTTGGGCACAGAATGGGGAGAGTGCTGCCATGGGCCCAGTGTTTGTTCAGCTTGACCACTTACTGCAGCAGGAAAAGAAGTAGGAAAAGCGGAAGCAGTATGTTGTGTACCAGAGGAAATGGGTCACAGAGGAAGGTATTTTATTCAATATCATTATCGTTTTCTTGTTTTTTCCAGCCACCCAGGAAAAATCCAAATCTGGAAATCTGAATTATTTAACAATCAGATCTGCGGCTGGGAATTGATTTGTTGGAAGAATCTATATTGATTACAATACATGAAACTAATGAGTTTGAGGTGAAAGCCTGTATATACAGTTACCATAATGTGAAGTCATAGACAGGGGCGCAGGTCATTGATCCAGTTACTTAGGCGCAGGCTGTGCGCTCATTGGCTGTAATAGGAGCAAGATATCACATTGTTTTGGGCAGAGATGTGACTGATGTGATGACTTATACACTGAATGGATGAAACGGATACAGCCGGCTTGTGTCAGCACTGTGATGGATGCGTGTGTTACACATTGTGATAATCGGTGTCTGAGTTCCCCTCTTAGCTATTGCTGGCTATAGTATCAAGGAAGATCCACGCAGAAACTATAATTGCTTTAAACTGATGGTGGAGAAAACCAACCAAGGAACATATATCCCTTCCAATCGGGGTGATAATCCTTAGTTGGCGGTGCATTTATATGGCGCCACAAGGGATCCGTAGCGCCCCATTACAGAGTATATAAAACAAATAAGGAAAACAAGAATACAGTGACTTACAGGTCAAGACAATACAGTAAAAGTACAGGGTATATACACACTGCTGCATCAGCAGACGACACTGACATAAGTATTAGGGCAGCAGAAACTGAGGGATTTGGTGCCTTAGAACAGTGTATGGAGTAGAAGATATATTTATTTATTTTAAAGGGAAAGGAACATATGGGGAGAGGGCCCTGCTCGTGAGAGCTAACATTCTAAAGGGGAGGGGCACACAGAAAGGAGTGACACAGATTGGGAAGACAGTGAGCAGGGGCCACAGAGGGTTTAGGATGAGAGAAAGCTGGGATTGTGGGTCTCCTTTTAAATATTTTTGTTGTTGCATACAGTACCTTTCATTAATTATCACATATAACACGCCACTCTACTCTCTCATTACCTACACTGTACACACTACGGGGTCAATTTACCAAGGTGGGAGATTTTTTTGGAACTGGTGATGTTGCTCATAGCAACCAATCAGATTCTATCTATTATCTTCTAGAAGCAGCTACATAAATGTTAAGTAGAATCTGATTGGTTGCAATGAGCAACATCACCAGTTCTAAAAACCTCTCACCTTAGTAAATGTCCCCCATTGAATTGCTCACATTGGAGGCTACTCAGATGGAGGATCTGCACCTACAGTAGCATAGGGCTGGTGAACGTTACAATGGTGCGACTGATGGCGTCTAAAGACTCACAAAGCGTTATTGCAGCATCTGTAGACACTGAAAGTGACGTCTCTGTCCTTGTATATCTGGATGTACACCAGGGAAGGGCATTGTAGCGTCATTAGCATAAAGTCACAGACGCAACTGCAGCAAAAGACGCAAGACAGGCCGCAACTGCGCCCAACTCAGGATCAGACCCTATAAGGAGGAATCCCACCCCCTCAACAGACTCCACCCCCTCAACAGACTCCACCCCCCAGTAGGGCTGCTTCCAGAAACTTCCCGGGCTGGTTTTCCATCCCAATCCACTCCTGTCCCGTGAAACCCTTTGATCACCTTTTGTGCTACTGAACTAGGTCGTTGCTCTAGAACAGCTGTATCATTTTCCAATTACGCATAGCTCATACAAAGGTATATTTGCTTTATATTGTTGTTTAACCCATGTTTTATTTGGAATGTTTCTAATTTAAAGAGCAAATATCGCCACATTCTGTATTACCCCCTTGTGTATGCGTTCAAAAAGGGGTGTGGTCTTGCATAAAAGGTGTGTGGCCTCATGTGAGCCCTCATTATACATCACTCTGGGGGTGTGGCCATGTGGAAGCCCCCATTCTCCATCACTCGGGGGGAGGGGGGATGTCCCACACCTCTGGAGATGTTGGGCTGCCCCCGGAGACACCTACTGCTCTGCTGGCTCCTTCTCAGTGATAGGAGACAAGCGCTGCAGGAGAACGTCACACTGCAGCACCCTGGTCCTGTCACTGCAGAGGAGCCCCCATTTTGGTGTCACCCCCTCCGAGAGTGACACCCAGGTGCCGCCCACACCCTCCACACCCCACTTATGACGCCAATGTCATGAGATATCCGCCTCATCCCAGGTAATGCCCTACAGCAGCAGCTGGAAGGAACATTCTGATACTATAGGGTATATTTACCTAAGTGTGGGTGTATAGCAGAGGGGATGTTGCCCATAGCAACCAATATACTGGGTGTACACATAGCTGCTGATCCATACAATATATCGGTCATTGTGTACCCAGCTTTAATGTGCATTGCCGCGCTGGACAATGTATCTGGAACAAGTGACACGTTTATACTGGAATACGTCCCTCCGTCACAGAAATATCGCCGCTTAGGATGGTGGACCGTCTCTATCTTGCAGCAGTGTGAAGGAAGACTGTGTAATACATTCACTTACATTCCTTATATGTGGGAGTAATATTGCCCAGTCTCTCCTACAACAGATTCCTCTCTCCACACCCCGATTACTGATCAGGCAGTCCGGCCGGTCACTCTGCAGCCCCCCCTCTTCCCCGGCTGTCATGCCAGCCACTAATGCTTTAAATATGAGTTAAAAATGACATTTCTTCCCGCAGATTTGTTGGATTCGGAGCAAGAAGGGTCTGTGGATGTTAAATAAACAATTTCTGCTTGCGACAAGCCCTGCCACCCTGTCCTCACCATGTCATGTGGCCGGTGATGACTTACTGTCTCTCAAGCATGACCAAACGATTAGGGCAGCCGTGAATGTGTATCTGGACAGTAATGGGAGCTCTCTTTCCATTTGCCATGCATTGAAACCTGAGCGCTCCGTTGGCCTGTGTATTTTCAGTTTGATGAATTCATTATTCTACATCTCTTCCCTCCCTTCAACGCAGATCTCTTCCCGAAAAAGCCAGCGCTTTTCCTTTAAGTCTTCCATTTCTGTCTGGAGATTTGTCACAATGTCTGTGGCTGACTCATCTATTTCACAAAGCACTTCAATATGCATTGTGATATGTGGATACCAGGCTGAAAATCATCTTATATCACCTTTTGTTTTATTCCCCCCCCCCCCCCCCATGCAATGGAAACAAAATGCATTTTTCTTTACCGCATACGAGTTTACTTCTATTTTGGAGATACTCTTACAGATTCCTAAGCAAAAATCAGGTAACCTACACTCAGCGAGCAGATGTAGCCGGTGCCTAAATACAGCATCCCACTATGACTATGTAACAGGGAACAGACCGGCCGCTGCCGCAGACTGCACACTCTGATACTCTATATATTGCTGTAACAGCTACCTGCCGTGACGTATCGGAACAATGTTATTATAACGCATTGAAAAATTAACGTTAATTTTGACCTAACGTTATTAGAATTAATATGCTTTTTCCATAAAGCCCCAAAATGCTACTATAGCATTTCAGCAGCTCCCACATGATTTAAGGAAAAATAAGATTTTAAACCTACCGGTAAATCTTTTTCTCTTAGTCCGTAGAGGATGCTGGGGACTCTGTAAGGACCATGGGGTATAGATGGGCTCCGCAGGAGACATGGGCACTCTAAAGACCTTTTATGGGTGTGAACGGGCTCCTCCCTCTATGCCCCTCCTCCAGACCTCAGTTATAGAACTGTGCCCAGAGGAGACGGACAGTACGAGGAAAGGATTTTTGTTAATCTAAGGGCGAGATACATACCAGCCCACACCATACACACCGTACAACATGGAATATACTAAACCAGTTAACAGCATGAACAAAACAGTATCAGCCAGAGACTGAACTCAACTGTAACATAACCCTTATGTAAGCAATAACTATATACAAGCCTTGCAGAATATGTCCGCACTGGGACGGGCGCCCAGCATCCTCTACAGACTAGGAGAAAAAGATTTACCGGTAGGTTTAAAATCTTATTTTCTCTTACGTCCTAGAGGATGCTGGGGACTCCGTAAGGACCATGGGATTTATACCAAAGCTCCAGACCGGGCGGGAGAGTGCGGATGACTCTGCAGCACCGATTGAGCAAACATGAGGTCCTCATCAGCCAGGGTATCAAACTTGTAGAATTTTGCAAAAGTGTTTGAACCCGACCAAGTAGCTGCTCGGCAAAGCTGTAATGCCGAGACGCCCCGGGCAGCCGCCCAAGAAGAGCCCACCTTCCTAGTGGAATGGGCCTTTACCGAATTTGGTAACAGCAATCCAGCCGTAGAATGAGCCTGCTGAATCGTGTTACAGATCCACCGTGCAATAGTCTGTTTAGAAGTAGGAGCGCCAACCTTGTTGGCTGCATACAGGACAAACAGTGCCTCTGTTTTCCTAACCTGAGCCGTTCTGGCTATATAAATTTTTAAGGCCCTGACTACATCAAGGGACTTGGAATCCTCCAAGGCACCCGTAGCCACAGGCACCACAATAGGTTGGTTCATGTGAAACGACGAA
Source organism: Pseudophryne corroboree (assembly GCF_028390025.1). Taxonomy (NCBI): domain Eukaryota; kingdom Metazoa; phylum Chordata; class Amphibia; order Anura; family Myobatrachidae; genus Pseudophryne; species Pseudophryne corroboree. The sequence continues at coordinate 936,273,587 of NC_086447.1, forward strand.
ACCACTTTAGGCAGAAATTGAGGACGAGTCCTCAACTCTGCTCGATCCACATGGAAAATCAGATAGGGTCTCTTGTGAGACAAAGCCGCCAATTCGGACACCCGCCTTGCAGATGCCAAGGCCAACAACATGACCACTTTCCAAGTGAGAAATTTCAATTCAACTGTTTGAAGAGGTTCAAACCAGTGCGATTTAATGAACTGTAACACCACGTTAAGGTCCCACGGTGCCACTGGGGGCACAAAAGGAGGTTGGATGTGCAACACTCCCTTTAAAAAAGTCTGGACTTTTGGGAGAGAAGCCAATTCCTTCTGAAAGAATATAGATCTGCACCTTAATGGAGCCTAACTTTAGGCCCATATCCACACCTGTCTGTAGAAAATGGAGAAAACGACCCAGCTGAAAATCTTCCGTAGGAGCATTCTTGGCGTCACACCAAGACACATATTTCCTCCAGATACGGTGATAGTGCTTCGCCGTTACCTCCTTCCAAGCTTTAATTAGAGTAGGGATGACTTCACCCGGAATCCCTTTCCTAGCTAGGATTTGGTGATCAACCGCCATGCCGTCAAACGTAACCACGGTAAGTCTTGGAACACACAGGGCCCCTGTTGTAACAGGTCCTCCCTGGGAGGAAGAGGCCACGGATCTTCTGTGAGCATTTCCTGAAGATCTGAATACCAGGCCCTTCGAGGCCAATCTGGAGCAATGAGTATTTTCTGCACTCTTGTTTGTCTTATGATTCTCAATATTTTTGAGATGAGTGGTAGTGGAGGGAACACATAGACCGACTGAAACACCCATGGTGTCACTAGGGCGTCCACCACCACTGCCTGAGGGTCCCTCGACCTGGAACAATACGTCCAAAGCTTTCTGTTGAGGCGTGACGCCATCATGTCTATTTGAGGGAGTCCCCAACAACTTGTTACTTCTGCAAAGACTTCTTGATGAAGTCCCCACTCCCCTGGATGGAGATCGTGCCTGCTGAGGAAGTCTGCTTCCCAGTTGTCTACTCCCGGAATGAAGACTGCTGACAGAGCGCTTACATGATATTCCGCCCAGCGAAGAATCCTGGTGGCTTCTGCCATTGCTGCTCTGCTCCTTGTCCCGCCCTGGCGGTTTACATGCACCACGGCTGTGACGTTGTCTGACTGAATCAGAACAGGCAGGTTGCGAAGAAGATTCTCCGCCTATTGCAGGCCGTTGTATATGGCCCTTAATTCCAGCACATTGATGTGTAGGCAAACCTCCTGGCTTGACCATATTCCCTGAAAATGTTTTCCTTGTGTGACTGCTCCCCATCCTCGGAGGCTCGCGTCCGTGGTCACAAGAACCCAATCTTGAATGCCAAACCTGCGACCAACTAGAAGGTGAGCACTCTGGAGCCACCACAGGAGAGAGACCCTGGCCCTGGGGGACAGGCTTATCCTCCGATGCATCTGTAGATGGGACCCTGACCACTTGTCCAGAAGGTCCCACTAAAAAGTTCTTGCATGGAACCTGCCGAACAGAATGGCCTCGTAGGCCGCAACCATCTTTCCCAATACTCGAGTGCATTGATGAACTGATACTCTTTTTGGTTTCAGCAGGTCCCTGACCATATTCCGGAGTTCCTGGGCTTTTTCCATTGGGAGAAAAAATAAGATTTTACTTACCGGTAAATCTATTTCTCGTAGTCCGTAGTGGATGCTGGGGACTCCGTAAGGACCATGGGGAATAGACGGGCTCCGCAGGAGACATGGGCACTTTAAGAAAGAATTTGTATTCTGTTGTGCTCTGGCTCCTCCCTCTATGTCCCTCCTCCAGACCTCAGTTAAAGAAACTGTGCCCGGAAGAGCTGACAGTACAAGGAAAAGATTTTGGGAATCCAGGGTAAGACTCATACCAGCCACACCAATCACACCGTATAACTTGTGATAAACTTACCCAGTCAACAGTATGAACAACAACAGAGCATCAGTGCAACCCTGATGCAACCATAACATAACCCTTGTTTAAGCAATAACTATATACAAGCATTGCAGAAAAAGTCCGCACTTGGGACGGGCGCCCAGCATCCACTACGGACTACGAGAAATAGATTTACCGGTAAGTAAAATCTTATTTTCTCTAACGTCCTAGTGGATGCTGGGGACTCTGTAAGGACCATGGGGATTATACCAAAGCTCCCAAACGGGCGGGAGAGTGCGGATGACTCTGCAGCACCAATTGAGCAAACGATAGGTCCTCCTCAGCCAGGGTATCAAACTTGTAGAACTTTGCAAACGTATTTGCACCTGACCAAGTAGCAGCTCGGCATAGCTGTAATGCCGAGACCCCTCGGGCAGCCGCCCAAGAAGAGCCCACCTTCCTAGTGGAATGGGCTTTCACTGATCTTGGCTGCGGCAATCCAGCTACAGAATGAGCCTGCTGAATCGTGTTACAGATCCAGCGAGCAATAGTCTGCTTTGAAGTAGGAGCACCAAGCTTGTTGGATGCATACAGGATAAACATTGACTCCGTTTTCCTTACTCTAGCCGTTCTGGCTACATAAACTTTTAAAGCCCTGACCACATCTAGTAACTCGGAATCCTCCAAGTCACGTGTAGCCACAGGCACCACAATAGGTTGGTTCATATGAAAGGATGAGACCACTTTTGACAGAAATTGTGGATGTGTCCTCAATTCCGCTCTATCCATATGGAAAATCAGATATGGGCTTTTATGAGACAAAGCCGCTAATTCTGACACGCGCTTAGCCGAAGCCAAGGCTAATAGCATGACCACCTTTCACGTGAGATATTTCAACTCCACTGTTTTAATTGGTTCAAACCAGTGTGATTTCAGGAAACTCAACACCACGTTAAGATCCCAAGGTGCCACTGGAGGCACAAAAGAAGGCAGAATATGCAGCACTCCTTTCACAAACGTCTGAACTTCTGGCAGAGAAGCCAACTCCTTTTGAAAGAAAATGGAAAGGGCCAAAATCTGGACCTTAATTGGGCCTAACTTCAGGCCCAAATCCACTCCTGACTGAAGGAAGTGAAGGAAACAGCCCAGCTGAAACTTCTCTGTAGGAGCATTGCTGGCCTCACACCAAGAAACATATTTTCGCCATATCCGGTGATAATGTTTAGCTGTTACGTCCTTCCTAGCCTTTATCAGCGTAGGAATGACCTCCTCCGGAATACCCTTTTCTGCTAGGATACGACGTTCAACCGCCATGCCGTCAAACGCAGCCGCGGTAAGTCTTGGAAGAGACAGGGTCCCTGTTGCAACAGGTCCTGTCTTAGAGGAAGAGGCCACGGATCCTCTGTGAGCAATTCTTGCAGATCTGGATACCAAGTCCTTCGTGGCCAATCTGGAACAATGAGAATTGTTCTTACTCCTCTTTTTCTTATTATCCTCAGTACCTTGGGTATGAGAGGAAGAGGAGGAAATACATAGACCGACTGGAACACCCACGGTGTCACCAGGGCGTCTACAGCTACCGCCTGAGGGTCACTTGACCTCGCGCAATAGCTCTGTAGCTTTTTGTTGAGGCGTGACGCCATCATGTCTATCTGTGGTAGTTCCCACCGACTTGTAATCTGTGTGAAGACTTCTTGATGAAGTCCCCACTCTCCCGGGTGGAGGTCGTGTCTGCTGAGGAAGTCTGCTTCCCAGTTGTCCACTCCCGGGATGAACACTGCTGACAGTGCACTTACGTGATTCTCCGCCCAGCGAAGAATCCTGGTGGCTTCCGCCATCGCCACTCTGCTCCTTGTGCCGCCTTGGCGGTTTACATGAGCCACTGCGGTTATGTTGTCTGACTGAATCAGAACCAGTTGGTCGCGAAGTAGGGACTCCGCTTGACGTAGGGCGTTGTATATGGCCCTTAGTTCCAGGATGTTGATGTGAAGGCAAGTCTCCTGACTTGACCACAGGCCTTGGAAATTTCTTCCCTGCATGACTGCCCCCCACCCCCGGAGGCTTGCATCCGTGGTCACCAGGACCCAGTCCTGAATGCCGAATCTGCGTCCCTCCAGAAGGTGAGCACTCTGCAGCCACCACAGGAGAGACACCCTGGCCCTGGGGGATAGGGTGATTAACCGATGCATCTGAAGATGTGATCCGGACCACTTGTCCAGGAGATCCCATTGAAAGGTCCTCGCATGGAACCTGCCGAAGGGAATGGCCTCGTATGACGCCACCATCTTTCCCAGGACTCGTGTGCAGTGATGCACCGACACCTTTTTTGGTTTTTATGTCTCTGACTAGTGTCATGAGTTCCTGAGCCTTCTCCATCGGGAGATAAACCCTCTTCTGGTCTGTGTCCAGAATCATGCCCAGGAAGGGCAGACGAGTCGTAGGAATCAACTGCGACTTTGGAATATTCAGAATCCAGCCGTGCTGTCCTAACACTTCCAGAGAGCGTGCTACGCAGATCAGTAACTGCTCTCTTGACCTCGCTTTTATGAGGAGATCGTCCAAGTATGGGATAATTGTGACCCCTTGCTTCCGCAGGAGTATCATCATTTCTGCCATCACCTTGGTAAATATTCTCGGTGCCGTGGAGAGACCAAAAGGCAACGTCTGAAATTGGTAATGACAATCCTGCACCACAAATCTGAGGTACGCCTGATGAGGTGGATAAATGGGGACATGAAGGTATGCATCCTAAATGTCCAGAGACACCATAAAATCCCCCTCTTCCAGGCTTGCAATGACCGCTCTGAGCGATTCCATCTTGAACTTGAACCTTTTCAGGTATATGTTCAGAGAATTTAAATTTAATATGGGTCTGACCGAACCGTCCGGTTTCGGTACCACAAACATGGTCGAATAATAACCCTTCCCTTGTTGAAGGAGGGGAACCTTGACCACCACCTGCTGAAGATACAATTTGTGAATTGCAGCTAACACTACTTTCCTCTCTAATGGGGAAGCTGGCAGGGCCGATTTGAAGTATCGGTGAGGGGGCATCTCTTCGAATTCCAGCTTGTATCCCTGAGACACAATCTCTATTGCCCAGGGATCCACCTGGGAGTGAACCCACTTGTGGCTGAAATTTCGGAGACGCGCCCCCACCGGGCCTAGCTCCGCCTGTGGAGCCCCAGCGTCATGCGGTGGATTTAGTGGAAGCCGGGGAGGACTTCTGTTCCTGGGAACTAGCTGTGTTGTGCAGCTTCCATCCTCTGCCCCTGCCTCTGGCAAGAAAGGACGCACCTCGGACTTTCTTGCCTTTTTGTGATCGAAAGGACTGCATTTGGTAATACGGTGCTTTCTTAGGTTGTGAGGGAACATATGGCAAAAAATTTGACTTAACAGCAGTAGCTGTGGAGACCAGGTCCGAGAGACCCTCCCCAAACAGTTCCTCACCCTTGTAAGGTAAAACCTCCATGTGCCTTTTTGAGTCGGCATCGCCTGTCCATTGCCGAGTCCATAGGACCCTTCTGGCAGAAATCGACATTGCATTTATTCTAGAGCCCAGTAGGCTAATGTCTCTTTGAGCATCTCTCATATATAGGACAGCGTCTTTTATATGCCCCAGGGTCATTAATATAGTATCCTTGTCTAAGGTATCAAGTTCCTCAGACATGGTATCCGTCCATGCTGCTACAGCACTACACACCCAGGCCGACGCAATTGCCGGCCTTAGTAAGGTACCTGAATGTGTATAAATGGACTTCAGGGTACCCTTTTGCTTTCTATCCGCAGCATCTTTTAGGGTGGCCGTATCCTGTGACGGCAGGGCTACCCTCTTGGATAAGCGTGTTAGAGTTTTGTCCACCCTAGGGGAGGATTCCCAGCGTAACCTGTCCGTTGGCGGGAAGGGATACGCCATAAGTATCCTCTTGGAAATCTGCAGTTTTTTATCTGGAGATTCCCAAGCCTTTTCACATAACTCATTTAGCTCATGTGAAGGGGGAAAGGTCACCTCCTGCCTTTTTTCCCCATACATATGAACCCTCTTGTCAGGGACTGGGGTTTCCTCTGTGATGTGCAACACATCCTTCATTGCTATAATCATATAACGGATGGATTTAGCCAATTTAGGCTGTAACTTTGCATCATCGTAATCGACACTGGAGTCAGAATCCATGGGGTATATTTACTAAGGTCCCGATTTTGACCGAGATGACGTTTTTTCTTCAAAGTGTCATCTCGGTAATTTACTAAGCAAAAATCACGGCAGTGATGAGGGCATTCGTAATATTTTGGAAGTCCTAGGAAAAAATCACGAATCAATACACCATCGGTCAAATACGCCTGCAATTTGGTAGAAATCGGGAATTTACTAAAAAGTGCAAATCACAAACACTGCCGACAATAGCCAAACACTGCCGTGCAGAAATACAATTCGTGAAAAAGTGCTAAAAAAAAACAGACCTGCTTTTTTATCCCGTGTTTGGATAGGCATGCAGGGATCCATGAGATCCGTGCATGTTTATCAGTGGGAAGGGGATGGGAAAGTGTTCATTTTTTGGAAAAAAATTGCGTGGGGTCCCCCCTCCTAAGCCAAACCAGCCTCGGGCTCTTTGAGCCGGTCCTGGTTGCAAAAATATGGGTAAAAAATTGACAGGGGTTCCCCCATATTTAAACAACCAGCACCGGGCTCTGCGCCTGGTCCTGGTTCCAAAAATACTGGGGACAAAAAGCGTAGGGGTCCCCCGTATTTTTAAAACCAGCACCGGGCTCCACTAGCTGGACAGATAATGCCACAGCCGGGGGTCACTTTTATACAGCGCCCTGCGGCCGTGGCATTAAATACCCAACTAGTCACCCCTGAAGAAACCCTCTTAGACATAACTCAGAGGTGGTTTCTGGCATTCGGGGAAAGGGGTCCCATGTGAAAACATGGGGCCCCTTTCAGGGTTTTCCGCCGCATGCTGGTACTTGTGGTTCTCCAAGTACCAGCTTGCGGGGGAGGCTTGCTGGGACTTGTAGTACTGCTACTAAAAACAATATTCATAACTTACAACAAAGGCTATCAGCCCCCCATCCGCAGCCCATTGGATGGGGGGGACAGCCTCGGGCTTCACCCCTGGCCCTTGGGTGGCTGGAGGGGGGGGACCCCTTGATTGAAGGGATTCCCACTCCTCCAGGGTACCCCGGCCAGGGGTGACTAGTTGGGTATTTAATGCCACGGCTGCAGGGCGCTGTATAAAAGTGACCCCCGGCTGTGGCATTATCTGTCCAGCTAGTGGAGCCCGGTGCTGGTTTCAAAAATACGGGGGACCCCTACGCTTTTTGTCCCCCATATTTTTGGAACCAGGACCAGGCGCAGAGCCCGGTGCTGGTTGCTTAAATATGGGGGAACCCCTGTCAATTTTTATCCCATATTTTTGCAACCAGGGCCGGCTCAAAGAGCCCGAGGCTGGTTTGGCTTAGGAGGGGGGACCCCACGCAATTTTTTTTTTAAGTTTAAACATTTTTTACAAGGTGCACAATGAAGCCCAGCACGGATCTCTCAGATCCGGCCGAGATTCATTGTATTAAAGTCGGCAGTGTTTTACAAGTCACTCACGTAAAACACTGCCTAAAAAAACGAATGACATCGACATCGGAAAAACCGAAAATGCAGAATACGGCAGCTTAGTAAATTAGTCGTAATCAATTCAAAAAGTTGCATATTTACACTTTCGATGTCATTCGTGATTGAACTTTGACCTCAAATGGGAAAATACGATTCTTAGTAAATTTACCCCCATGTCGGTATCTGTGTCAGCAATTTGGGATAGTGGGCGCTTCTGAGACCCTGATGGCCTCTGCGACATCGGATCAGGCATGGGTTGAGACCCTGACTGTCCTAAGGTTTCAGCTTTATCCAACTTTTTATGCAAGGAATTAACATTATCATTTAAAACCTTCCACATATCCATCCAATCAGGGGTCGGCGCCGTCGGCGGAGACCCCACATTCATTTGCTCCCGCTCTGCTTCCACATAACCTTCCTCGTCAAACATGTCGACACAAGCGTACCGACACACCACACACACAGGGGATGCTCTTTTTTGAAGACAGTTCCCCCACAAGGCCCTTTGGAGAGACAGAGAGAGAGTATGCCAGCACACACCCCAGCGCTATATGTCCCAGGAATCACACAGTAACTTAGTGTTAACCCAGTAGCTGCTGTATATTATGTTTTTGCGCCAAATTTATGTGCCCCCCCTCTCTTTTTACCCTCTTCTACCGTGAATCTGCAGGGGAGAGCCTGGGGAGCTTCCTCTCAGCGGAGCTGTGGAGAGAAAATGGCGCTGGTGAGTGCTGATGAAGAAGCCCCGCCCCCTCAGCGGCGGGCTTCTGTCCCGCATTTCTGTACACTATTATGGCGGGGGCTCATACATATATACAGTGCCCAACTGTATATATGTGTACCTTTTGCCAAGAGGTCCTAATTGCTGCCCAGGGCGCCCCCCCCCGCGCCCTGCACCCTACAGTGACCGGAGTATGTGGGTGTAGTGTGGGAGCAATGGCGCACAGCTGCAGTGCTGTGCGCTACCTCAGTGAAGACTGGAGTCTTCTGCCGCCGATTTCGAAGTCTTCGTGCTTCTTTCATTCGGCTTCTGTCTTCCGGCTCTGCGAGGGGGACGGCTGCGCGGCTCCGGGATCGGACGACAAAGGGTGAGATCCTGTGTACGATCCCTCTGGAGCTAAAGATGTCCAGTAGCCTAAGAAGCAGGACCTATCTTCAGAGAGTAGGGCTGCTTCTCTCCCCTCAGTCCCACGATGCAGGGAGTCTGTTGCCAGCAGATCTCCCTGAAAATAAAAAAACTAACAAAATACTTTCTTATAGCAAGCTCAGGAGAGCTCACTAAATAGCACCCAGCTCGTCCGGGCACAGATTCAAACTGAGGTCTGGAGGAGGGACATAGAGGGAGGAGCCAGAGCACACCAGAATCCAAATTCTTTCTTAAAGTGCCCATGTCTCCTGCGGAGCCCGTCTATTCCCCATGGTCCTTACGGAGTCCCCAGAATCCACTAGGACATTAGAGAAACCCTCTGTTTTTCCGTGTCCAGAATCATGCCCAAAAACGACAGCCGAGTTGTTGGAACCAACTGCGACTTTGGTAGATTTAGAATCCAGCCGTGTTGTTGTAGTACTCTCAGGGAGAGAGACACGCTTTTTAGTAACTGTTCTCTTGATCTTGCTTTTATCAGGAGATCGTCCAAGTATGGGATAATTGTGACCCCCTGCTTGCGCAGGAGCACCATCATTTCCGCCATTACCTTGGTGAAAATTCTCGGGGCTGTGGAAAGCCTAAACGGCAACGTCTGAAACTGGTAATGACAATCCTGTACAGCGAATCTCAGGTATGCCTGATGAGGAGGATATATGGGGACATGAAGGTATGCATCTTTTATGTCTAGTGACACCATAAAATCCCCCCCTTCCAGGCTGGAGATCACTGCCCGGAGAGATTCCATCTTGAATTTGAACCTCTTCAAATATAGGTTTAGAGATTTTAGATTCAGAATTGGCCTGACCGAGCGATCCGGCTTCGGGACCACAAATAGGGTTGAATAAAACCCCTTCCCCTGTTGCACTAGGGGAACCTTGATAATCACTCGCTGTTGACACAGCTTTTGTATGGCAGCTGAAACTATCTCCCTCTCTGGGGGAAAAACTGGCGAGGCCGATTTGAAAAATCGGTGTGGAGGCACATCTTCGAACTCCAGTTTGTAGCCTTGGGACACAATTCCGACTACCCAAGGATCCAAATCCGACTGAACCCAGACCTGGCTGAAGAGTTGAAGACGTGCCCCTACCGGTGCGGACTCCCGTAGCGAAGCCCCAGCGTCACGTGGTGGATTTGGTAGAGGCCGGAGAGGACTTTTGCTCCTGGGAACTAGCCGTAGCTGGTGTTCTTTTCCCTCTACCTCTGGCGAGGAAGGAAGAGCCACGCCCCCTTCTGAACTTATGAGACCGAAAGGACTGCATCTGATATTGAGGTGTTTTCTTTTGCTGTGGGGAACGTAAGGCAAAAAAGAAGACTTACCCGCGGTAGCTGTGGAAACCAGGTCCGCGAGGCCCTCCCCAAATAAAACTTCACCCTTGTAAGGCAAAGCCTCCATATGTCTCTTTGAGTCGGCATCACCTGTCCATTGGCGGGTCCACGGGGACCTTCTAGCATATACTACCATGGCATTGGCTCTTGAACCCAAAAGCCCAATATCTCTCGCAGCCTCCCTCATATATAATGCTGCGTCCTTGATGTGACCTAAGGTCAACAAAATACTATCTTCATCTGGGGTGTCCATGTCAGATGACAACTTATCTGCCCAAGCTGCAATTGCGCTACCCACCCATGTCGACGCTACTACAGGTCTGAGCAGGGCTCCCGTAGTCGCATAAATTGATTTTAAGGTAGATTACTGCCTGCGATCCGCAGGATCCTTTAGGGCCGCCGTGTCCGGAGACGGTAGGGCCACCTTCTTGGACAAGCGCGTTAAGGCCTTGTCCACCGTGTGCGAGGATTCCCACCTTAACCTGTCCTTTGAGGGGAAAGGATACGCCATAATAATTCTCTTGGGAACCTGCAGTCTCTTGTCTGGAGTTTCCCAAGCCTTTTTCAAATAAAGCGTTCAGCTCATGAGATGGGGGAAACGTTACCTCAGGTTTCTTTTCCTTAAACATGCAGACCCTCGTGTCAGATACAGAGGGGTCCTCCGTGATATGCAAAACATCCTTTATTGCAATAATCATATATTGAATACTCTTGGCCACTCTTGGGTGTAACCTTGCATCATCATAGTCGACACTGGAGTCGGAATCCGTGTCGGTATCAGTGTCTGCTATCTGGGTAAAGGGACGTTTATGGGACCCTGAAGGGTCTTGTGACACAGTAAAAGCCATGGACTGACTCCCTGCTTTGTCTTTGGACTCTGCTTTATCCAATCTCTTATGTAATAAAGCCACATTAGCATTCAAAACATTCCACATGTCCACCCAATCAGGCGTCGGCTGTGCCGACGGAGACACCACCACCATCTGCTCTGCTTCCTCCCTAGACGAGCCTTCCGCTTCAGACATGTCGACACACACGTACTGACACCCCCACACACACTGGGATATATGGATATGGAGACAGACCCCCAATAAGGCCCTTTGGAGAGACAGAAAGAGAGTATGCCAGCACACACCCAGCGCCACTACGTTCTGAAACAAAGCCCCAGACCTGTAAAGCGCTTTTATAACAAAATTAGCACCAAATAAATGTGCCGCCCCCCCCCACCCCTCGTTTTTGCCCCGTTACTTGTACAGCAGGGGAAGAGCCCGGGAGTAGCTTTTCTGCAGCATGCTGTGGAGAAAATGGCGCTGGTTAGTGCTGAAGGATCAAGCTCCGCCCCTCGACGGCGGGCTTCGGTCCCGCTATTTTTCTTTATACTGGCGGGGTTTTTAATATATACTGCCTCCGCAGTATCTATATATCAGCCAGTCTAATTCTGAGGCCATAATTGCTGCCCAGGGCGCCCCCCTGCGCCCTGCACCCTTGCTGTGCCTTGTGTGTGTGTGGGAGCAATGGCGCGCTGCGCGGTACCTAATGAAGATCTGAGGTCTTCGGCCGCCTTTGAAGTCTTCTTGCTTCCTTACTTACCCGTCTTCTATCTTCCGGCGCTGTGAGGAGGACGGCGGCGCGGCTCTGGGACGAACAGCAAGGATGACACCTGTGTTCCGACCCTCTGGAGCTAATGGTGTCCAGTAGCATAAGAAGCAGAGCCCATCAGTCCAGGAAAGTGGGTCTGCTTCTCTCCCCTCAGTCCCACGATGCAGGGAGCCTGTTGCCAGCAGTGCTCCCTGAAAATAAAAAACCTAACAAAAGTCTTTTCTAGAGAAACTCAGTAGAGCTCCCCTAGTGTGCAACCAGTCTCCTCTGGGCACAGAATCTAACTGAGGTCTGGAGGAGGGGCATAGAGGGAGGAGCCAGTTCACACCCATAAAAAGGTCTTTAGAGTGCCCATGTCTCCTGCGGAGCCTGTCTATACCCCATGGTCCTTACGAAGTCCCCAGCATCCTCTAGGACGTAAGAGAAATAAAAGCTTGATAAATAGGCCCCTAAGAACATTTTATATATCAATAAAAAAAAAAAAAATTTCCAGTGATATACCAGAATGCGTGCGCAGCAATAGAATATGGCGGACTAACACTCCAGCGTAGATACCACAGGTGCAGGGAGAGCAGCTGCTATGGGGCCCAGAGCTGATAGGGGCCCTTTTTCCTGTCGCAGTTACATGCAAATACATAAGAGCAGGTTACTAGGCATGTTTCTGCATAGAAACCAAATCACTGTAAAGAACAGAAGCACGTAGAGCGCCAGTATTGGTAAGTACAACCGTTACCTGTGCCACAGAACGCATCAGATTAGCAGAAACAGTTCTATCACTGATGAAACACGTCAGAACTACAGGTCCATTAATCACAGTAGACTTTCAAGAGAGAGCTACAGAGCTAGGGGGGTCATTACGAGTTGATCACTCGCTAGTTATTTTTTGCAGCGTTGCGATCAGATAGTCGCCGCCTATAGGGGAGTGTATTTTAGCTTGGCAAGTGTGTGATCACATGTGCAGCCGAGCGGTACAAAAAGTTTTGTGCAGTTTCTGAGTTGCTTTGAACTTACTCAGCCGCTGCGATCACATCAGCCTGTCCGGTCCCGGAATTGACGTCAGACACCCGCCCTGCAAACGCTTGGACACGCCTGCGTTTTTCCAAACACTCCCAGAAAACGGTCAGTTGCCACCCACAAATGCCCTCTTCCTGTCAATCTCCTTGCGATCAGGTGTGCAAATGGATTCTTTGTTAAATCCATCGCTCAGCAACGATCCGCTTTGTTCCCGTATGACGCGCCTACGCATTGAGGGGCATACGCATGCGCAGTTTTGACCTGATCACACCGCAGCTAAAAAACCTAGCGTGCGATCAGGACGGAATGACCCCCTAAGTGCACTCAATACTGCTGTAGATACTGTGAGACAGAGAGGTCCTCTGCTGGTGCAGGTATTATATACCACAGGGATCTCGCCACTGCCGGGACTTGTTTTGCATGGCACAGTGTTTCTTTTGCCACCAATGCCCAGTATTGCCTTTACACCGTGAGCCACAGATACAGATCTAGTCCTGGGATCTGGAAAACTCTTATGCCCAACACCTGACGCTCATTACCTGTGCCTAGTACGACTACCCTCCAGCTGTAGGTGGCTACCCTGCTGGCTCCTGACCTCTGGCTCTCCTCTGGGCCTCTACTACATAACCCTCCCTCCGCGCATGTAAAGACTTCTCTGGATAAAACTCTGCATCATCTCCAGGTGTTCCTGGCGGTACCTGTACTTTCTGCAGCAGGCGCACACTGGTTGTGGCAGTAATTAGGGGCACGCAATTTGTGCATAATATGCAGGTTACATGGACAATCGCTGCTGGTGGTATCAGTGACCTGTCTATAGCTACAGCGTTCGCACCAGTAAGTTGAGTTCCCTGAGCTCCGGCGATTGCTCGTCTTACCCTGAAATCGCACTAATTTTATGTCTACTCTTCTCTAAAGACGGAGGACCATTATGTCTAGGAGTGGTAACTACAGGAAAGTGCAGAAATAAAGTGCCATCAATATTATTGGCAATCAGATTCATAGGTAATATTGATTATCATACGACATAAAATGAAAGAAGTCATGTAAAGTTCACAAAGAGCAGCGACGTGTGATAGTATTACAGGGTGGAGAACGGTCTGCAGAATGGGAAAATCATTTATCTGTTCCGGAGAAAGATTGTTAGAAAAGTTTTGTATGATACACCCAATCACAATGCCTAAGACAATACACAGATAGCATGTCACGTGTCTGTTCTACACATGTCAGAATTCCATTGTTACATACAGGGATTGTCCATTGACTTTCTCAAAGGTACATTCTAATTCAGGGGTATAGGTTTCCAAATTAAAAAGACAATTAAACCAGCTATTCATTTGTATTTTCCCATTTACCTGTCTATATACAACATGCACATATTATAATGATCAACACAGGACTAATGAACCCACTCTATCTGGTCAAATTAGAGCGGATGTATGGGTCAGCATGGTGGCACAGTGATTAGCAGTGCTACCTCACCCTGTCATACCTCCCAACACTGGAGCAGGGGAAGGTGGCGGATATGCCTCTACTGGACTCGGACACGTGCCCATTTAAAAAAAAAGAATAATCTATATCTGATGCCACACACCGTGGAGATAGCAACTTTCTTACCATGCGGCAATGCAACCCCTCCAAAACCACTCGGGACAAATATCCTGATCCAGGCACCGCGCTGCAGTTATTCAAATTGGGACTTTCCCACCAGAAGTGGGAGGTATGCGTCGCTGGGGCCATGAGTTGGATTCTTGACGAGGGTCTGGCCCATGTTGAGTTTGCATGTTCTTCCTGTGTTTACTTGGCTTCTTCCAGACTCTACAGCTTACGCACACCGTCCAAAACTACACCAGTAGGTTCATTGGATGCTGATTAATACCCCTTTTCCACCAAACCCTGGATTTGGAATGTGGTTCCTAGCCGGGTCAGGCCCAGGACTTGTACCCTTTTTCCACTGCACACGGGTGCAGTCTCTTATACAGATGCCACGCCCCTCACTGAAGTTTCCATACGCAAGCCCAGCACTATGGCAGCTGCTGGTCTGCCCCCAGCCGGCGCGCACTTTCACTCGGCACCCATAGCAGGGAAAGCAGTGTGTGCCGCGTCCCGCAACCTTCTGCCCGCCCAGGGGACCCTGCAGTTCGGGCTCTCTACATGGTGTAAATGGCTCCTGGGTCCTACCCGTGGCTAACCCTGCTTGATACGTGGGTTGGATTCCCGGGTAACTGGACACAGGTTTTTGTTCGGGACCCTTTACTAAAACCTGGGATGATGGGCATTCATGTGCAAAAACCCAACTCCGATATTGCAGGATCTGATGTGAATGACAAATATTCTCAGTAGAACGCTACATAATATGGTGCCTACATGATAATAAATAGATAACAGAAAGCGTCCTACAGGTCACCAGCGGTTGCAGGTTCCGGCGCTGGAAGACGGTAAGACTTCACGGCAAAAGTTCTATCTTTTTCTACTAAATTATGTCCCAGATGAAAGATCATTGGGGGTCATTCCGAGTTGATCGCTAGCTGCCGTTTTTCGCAGCGTAGCGATCAGGCTAAAAATCGGCTGTGCTGCGCATGCGTATGGGCCGTAGTGCGCACGCGCTAAGTATTTTCACACAAAACTATGCAGTTTTACACAAGGCCGAACGACTCTTTTCAATCGCTCGAGTGATCGGTGAGTGATTGACAGGAAAGGGGCGTTTCTGGGAGGTAACTGTCCGTTTTCCGGGAGTGTGTTAAAAAACGCAGGCGTGTCAGAAGATAACGCAGGCGTGCCTGGAGAAACGGGGAGTGGCTGGCCGAACGCAGGGCGTGTTTGTGACGTCAAAACAGGAACTAAACTGTCTGCAGTGATCGCAAGGTAGGAGTAGGTCTGGAGCTACTCTGAAACTGCTTGAAATTATTTCAACACTGTTCTGCTAACCTTTCGGTTGCATTTCTGCTAAGCTAAGATTCACTCCCAGAGGGCGGCGGCCTAGCGTGTGCAATGCTGCTAAAAGCAACTGCCGAGCGATCAACTCGGAATGAGGGCCATTGTGCAGCAATCTGCTTCCCCGATGGTGCGACGGTCGCCCTTTCCATTTATCCCAGATGTCATCTGATAACAAACATCACAGAGCAGTTGTCACATCTGTCATTTTTCCACTCTTGTTGACATTTGCGAAGTGCGGGCCACGCGGTCAGACAGTGTTCAACTGTACATGATGCGGTGCCAAGCCCCTTCTTATGTTTCTCTTTAGCCTCATCAAATTAATAATCCATGAATTAAGTGTAACCCCCAGCGTAACGCCTGACAACATCCTTGGAATGTATATTGAGGATGGCGGAATGCCGCATTACATTTCATATTCAAGTGCTCGGATATTTTGTGATCATTAATGCCTCTAGATGCCTATAGGTTATTTTGGATCTTGCGGGGTCGGGTACATACCACCCCAGACTTCAGCACACTACAGCTGAACATACTCCATAGTGATCTATGTAAAGCAGCATTGTTTGGAACTCGTTTACGACCACGCAATGCAGTGAGAACACGTGTAAGAACTAAGAACCTATTTCCTCTGTGGAAGGATGAGAGGAGTCGTGTCGGGATAAAGGAGGCAGATCTACACAGCGGCTTTATAATATCCAGGAAGACGAGTGAGGAGGACTGTATATAATATACAGTATTTATATCAGCGCACAGCTTCCTCTCAGTATCCTGCTCCCTGCTGGGCCCGCTAGTCCGGGTAACAAGCCTAAACCCGCCCGAGGGAGAGATGGACCTACAGCGCCCCATTGCAGAAGATACCTCCGACCCTACTATGGTCAGACCCACCCACTACGCTTCTATGTCATGCTCCTGTTTTACACCAAGCTTCCCGCACCTCTCCGGTAAGGGAAGGGGAAATATGATTGATCAGGACATTTGGCAGCGACATACGGCCCAATCCGTGGCACAGTGAACCGCATTCTGAGATTTATTTCCGGAACTGGCACCCCAAGCGTCAACCCCTGAGAGGGGGCCTTGCCGAGCCACCAACACTTCCAGGCCTGATAGCGAAAGCGGTTCTGGCACTGACGGTAACAGCGACTGAAATCGCCACCAGGGCGGCACTCTCCACCATGGACTTATATAACCTTCTGCTCTTGTAGGAGGCATTATTTATTGGCGATACTATTGCACGCAGTGAGATTGATAGAAGATAACATTCTGAATGATAGCATCGGATGTATTACATAAAGATGTAATAAGGTGCTTGCTGCAACCAGTGACATATCAACTGCTATTACTCTGCCTATGATAGACTGGTAAAGGCTGGTACACAGACGCTAAAATGCTCAGCGATACCTTACTGTACCCACAGACTTCCCACGCAATGCCGCGCCCCGCGGACAAACCTTTATCCCTAACAGCATTATACAGTCCCATAAGGGCTCCTGACAATGCCACCCTCTCCGTCGCCCGCATTACACTCGCCATTACCGTTTTATATTGCCACTCCGGCGACTTATTAGTGTCACTTACACACACAAACATTTGTATATACAGGAAAATAGGTTCTCATTTGTCTGATTTACACGGTAGCGTGGCAGAGGTCAACTATTCCTTTCCACATATTCTAATGTATCACCTCTGGCTATAAAAATCTGCGTTTAATCACAATATACTCAACAGCGGCTGTGACATGAGGGAATAGCGGCCGCCCGGCTCTCTCGGCGAGCACGGAATATCTGATTTAGTGGAGAGATAAAATGATGGAAAAGTCAGAGCTGAGACTTCCATAAACTGCTCACAAGTACCCTCAACTTAAACGCTCCCTTGTTGCCTCTTAACTACGAGTTAAATAATCTTTCTAAGGCCAGAAAGTAGTGACTCTATTAATTCCTATTGCCTAAATATGCTTAACCTTTCCTGCGTAATGTGTCTTTTTATAAGTGTGTTTCTCATCCTAAAGGAAGCTGTAGAAACGGCTTTATTAATGGTACCTATTAATGGGTCGTGTGGAAGGTATTTATGATATTTTTGGTCCGGGGCTCGGAAATCTGATGTAGACCCCCTCTGGCACAGAGAGATTGCTTGGTGAAATATCACAAATTTAACAAGATTCTCTGGAGAAATGTCTGGTTGCATCAATTGAGGGAACGTTCTAAATCAGGCGCGTTCTGACTGAACGGCCTAATCAAATTAAGAGAAAATAGTAAAATAGGAATTCATTGTTGGAGATATATCACCCGCCTGCTTTGCAGCGGACACCACCTGCCGTTCTCACCTACCTTATTTACTGCCCCAATGGAACCATTAAGGGACAGTTAAGGAACTGTAGAAGACTGTAAGGATCCTGTAAACTGCGGGAATAAGCTTTAATCGTTACGGCTATAACAAATAACATCGCTCGCAGAATCCCTGCCAGGTCAGAATAAATGGTCCAAGCATTGTCACTGATTCATTATACTCAGTCTCATTAAAGGGACAACGCATCTTTATTTTAGAAGATATATACGGTTTACCACTCTTTTTGAGAGATGCTATACAGTATTATATATATACTGTATTCTGGCATGCCATGACGTCCGGTTGGCAGGAGGCATGCTGCCCCATTGGAAATTACTTGTTTGAGTTTGGTGATAAATATGGCAGCTCCTATTAACTGTATGTTGCAAACAGTACAAAGGCTTATGGATAGTGTAGGACAAATTATACCAAAAAGTGCTGAAATGTGATGGCCAGGGAAGATAATACAGCGGGGAGGATGGTAAGACACACAAAGCTACATGACAACAAAGGGCGGCAGAGCAGGCAGAGTGTGGAGAAAGGGAAGTATTTTATGTCTCCTGCTTTACTATATTCTTCTGAAATAGCCTCCAATACAAATCAGTATTAAAGACTAATAGGAGTGGTTTTCAGAGTCAGACCGCTACTCGTAATAAAATCTACCTGGTCCAACCTGTGGACCTCCCATGTCTCTTCACATACCCATATTCTGGTCCCACATCTCAAAGGACTTTATTGTGGACCCACCCCTATCCAAAGGGTTGAAAACCACATAGGTAGTGGTGGACCGTATCAGCTACGTGGTGGTGCACTTCATTCCTCTCTCCGGTCTTCCATCTGTCAAGGTACTAGGTTCAATGTTTGTTCAATATATATACACATGGGATTCCATCTAACGCCATTTCAGATATAATGTCACAGTTCACTGTGTTATGTCAACATCCAAAAGCTTTATCTGACAGCGACGTCCTAGACTGACACCACAGGGAATAGAATAACTTCTAAAATATTTGGAAGAAGGTGCAGGTTACTCTCTCACAGTCTGCCGCATAACCAGAATCTTACATTTATAAACACCGGAAGGTCTAGTACGTTCAGCTGCAGCATTAGGCGGAAACAAACCTCTGATCAATTAGGACCATGATTTTAGATGGATTTCCCACCATCACTAAAGATTCCCAGGACCTTTCACTGTTTCTTATTCTAGCTGGTGTGTAATCTGAAAGGTTTTGGCCCATGACTTCAGTGAGGACATCTTCAGCGTTAGTAGATGGTTGACCGTTATTGGCGTTTGGATCCCCAGACCTCCTCTCATTGGCTCCTCTGGCTTTACTAAGCTTCCTGTCTAGCAAACTCTGTCAGCTTCAGAGACGGACGCAGTTCACATCACTGCTGCATCTTAGAAATATGATGTCACAGGAAGCATCTGAGGGAAACCTGCCGGGAATTGCAAATCCGAGTGCTCAATCCTAAAACGCAGAGGCCGGGAAGTCTGAGTCGGAAGACGCAGACCCTGGCCTAGGTACTCCCAGAAAATGGGGGCAACACCCCTTATTTTCTGGAATGGGTGCAGGTATCACCCCACACCCAGGCTGCAGCTCGGGAGGCACTGCATGCAATGACGCAAGACCTGTTCTGCCACTGCGCACCACCATCGGAGATGTATGCAAATCATTCCAATGACAATTTTTGTCAATGTACTGATCATGAGAATCTTGCCCTGTTGTGACCCAGATTATCTATGAATTCTGCTTCTTTTTCCTGCCCTGAACTCGGCCTGCAAACAGAGATTCGGACTTAACCGATTCTCACTGTGCGACAGGGGCCGGGTCGGCACTTAGCCAGTATCGCAAGCACATAATGAGTGTGCTTGCGATCCTGGTTCTGTGCGATTTTGGCTAAGTGTCAATCTTGACTATCTCTTCTATAGAGATAGCCAGGATTGACTTGCCTGCACAGTCTATTTTTTCTGCCGATGCCGACCGCGCGAGGCCGCGCATCGGCATCTAATCGGGATCGCAAGGTGACTGTCACCTTGCGATCTGCACTATCTTTTCTTCCGATTCTGACTATATAGTCAGAATCGGAAGAAAAGATCTCACCGTGTGTACACACCCTTACTCTTGCCTGTTACTTGCCCTTAAATTCGGATTGTTTATGGGATCTTTTCCCGCCTGCTGCTTGCTCTCTCCCTTGGATATCTTGGATACTGTAGAGGGGTAGATATAGCTTAAGTGAAATAACAGTTGGAAATACAATTGAAAAGTGTAAAAATCACTGTCAAACACAGTTATATTCTATTAAAAAAAATTTTTGGTTGTAAACAATTGTTTGACTGACGAAAGGAAATGCCGCAACAACACAACATAGTGTCGACACGACAAAGCGACAAATCTCGCGACACTTGCATTTTTTAAGTGAAAATATAACTTTCAAATAAAAAATATATGTCATAAAGAAAGATAATTGGATGTTGCAAAGGAAAAGATACTTTTATTCCTAGAATTTCACTAATAAGATCTGAGATACAATTGCAATCTAAACACTTGCAATTTCCAGTAAGAGTAAGGGGCCGATTCAGACCTGATCGCTTCTGTGCATTTTCTCACAGGCTGTGATCAGGTCTGAACTGCACATGCGTATGTACCGCAATGCGCAGGCGCGACGGACCGCAGCAGCAGGGAGCGCCTTTCAGCGTCAGGATGGTGCGAAAAATCTGAATGTACCGGCGATTGCAAAGAGATTGACAGGAAGGGGGTGTTTGCGGGTGGCAACTGACAGTTTTTAAGGAGTGTCCGGAAAAATGCAGGAGGGTCCAGGCGTTTAGAGGGAGGGTTTCTGACGTCAGCTCCGGCTCCAATCATCGCACTGGAAGAGTAAGTCCCGGGCTGTGCAGAGACTGCACAAACTGATGTTTGTGCAGTTCTGCTACAAATGCGATCGCACCCCTGCACACATCCAATACCCTCCCCCTGTAGGCGGCAACTACCTAATCGCAGGGATGCAAAAAACGCACACCATACCGATCAGGTCTGAATTAGACCCAAAGGGAGGTAATTGTATCCCCGGAGGCCACTCAATTAGCCCCGATGAGCAGCTGATTATCGCGGATTTTGTTTCACCTGCCTCAGACAAGACAGCGGCCGCAAAAACACATGTTTTATTAAACCTGTGTGTTTTCGTGATAACATTTTTTTTTCTACGGGTGATGTAATTAGATAGCTTGTAAAAAAAATATCGGTGAAACATCAGAAAATAAATATGTTTTATCATGCCTAATTGAATACCACCCCATAAGATTTGCCATGTTGATCAATTTGTTGGGCTTCAACTACAAGAGGAAGCTTATTCCATGGCCAGCTGTATGTTGGCTGCTCTAGAGTAGGAACAGATACAATCTTTACCTACAGTAAACTCTTCTTTCGAAAAATCTTGCAATAGTGTATCTAAAAAAAAATTCAGTAAATTCTAATTTTACTTTAAACTTTGGGGTATATTTACTAAGGTCCCGATTTTGACCGAGATGCCGTTTTTTCATCAAAGTGTCATCTCTGTAATTTACTAAGCAATAATCACGGCAGTGATGAGGGCATTCGTAATTTTTTGGAAGTCCAACAAAAAAAATACAAATGAATACACCATCGGTCAAAACGCGGCTGTTTAAGTATGAATCTCGGTAATTTACTAAGAAGTGCAAAGCAAAAAAAAAAAAAACACTGCCGTGAAAAATTACAACTCGTAAAAAAGTGCTAAAAAAAAACAGACCTGCTTTTTTAATCCGTGATTGTATAGGCATGCAGGGATCCATGAGATCCGTGCATGTATATCAGTGGGAAGGGGTGGGAAAGTGGTTATTTTCTTTTAAAAAATTGCGTGGGGTCCCCCCTCCTAAGCATAACCAGCCTCGGGCTCTTTGAGCCGATCCTGGTTGCAGAAATATGGGGGAAAAATTGACAGGGGTTCCCCCATATTTAAGCAACCAGCATCGGGCTCTGCGCCTGGTCCTGGTTCCAAAAATACGGGGGACAAAAAGAGTAGGGGTCCCCCGTATTTTTAAAACCAGCACCGGGCTCCACTAGCTGGACAGATAATGCCACAGCCGGGGGTCACTTTTATATAGTGCCCTGCGGCCGTGGCATCAAAAATCCAACTAGTCACCCCTGGCCGGGGTACCCTGGGGGAGTGGGGACCCCTTCAATCAAGGGGTCCCCCCCCCCAGCCACCCAAGGGCCAGGGGTGAAGCCCGAGGCTGTCCCCCCCATCCAATTGGCTGCGGATGGGGGGCTGATAGCCTTTTGTGAAAATGAAAAGATATTGTTTTTAGTAGCAGTACTACAAGGCCCAGCAAGCCTCCCCCGCATGCTGGTACTTGGAGAACCACAAGTACCAGCATGCAACGGAAAAACGGGCCCGCTGGTACCTGTAGTACTACTACTAAAAAAATACCCAAAAAAAGACAAGACACACACACCGTGAAAGTAAAGATTTATTACATACAAGCACACAAACATACATACATACTTACCTTATGTTCACACGCAGGTCGGTCCTCTTCTCCAGTAGAATCCAAGGGGTACCTGTTGAATAAATTCTACTCACCAGATCCAGGGTCCCAGGGTCCTCGGGGCAACCATTTGTAATCCAGGTACTTGAATAAAATAACAAAACGGATACCCGAGCCACGAACTGAAAGGGGACCCATGTTTGCACATGGGACTCCTTTCCCCGAATGCCAGAAACCCACTCTGACTTCTGTCTAAGTGGGTTTCTTCAGCCAATCAGGGAGCGCCACGTTGTAGCACTCTCCTGATCGGCTGTGTGCTCCTGTACTGTCTGACAGGCGGCACACGGCAGTGTTACAATGTAGCGCCTATGCGCTCCATTGTAACCAATGGTGGGAACTTTCTGCTCTGCGGTTGACCTAAAGTGACGTCACCGCTGAGCAGAAAGTTCCCACCATTGGTTACCATGGAGCGCATAGGCGCTACATTGTAACACTGCCGTGTGCCGCCTGTCACTCAGTACAGGAGCACACAGCCGATCAGGAGGGTGCTACAACGTGGCGCTCCCTGATTGGCTGAAGAAACCCACTTAGACATCAGTCAGAGTGGGTTTCTGGCATTCGGGGAAAGGAGTCCCATGTGAAAACATGGGGCCCCTTTCAGTTCGTGGCTCGGGTATCCGTTTTGTTATTTTATTCAAGTACCTGGATTACAAATGGTTGCCCCGAGGACCCTGGGACCCTGGATCTGGTGAGTAGAATTTATTCAACAGGTACCCCTTGGATTCTACTGGAGAAGAGGACCGACCTGCGTGTGAACATAAGGTAAGTATGTATGTATGTTTGTGTGCATGTATGTAATAAATCTTTACTTTCACGGTGTGTGTGTCTTGTCTTTTTTTGGGTATTTTTTTAGTAATAGTACTACAGGTACCAGCGGGCCCGTTTTTCCGCCGCATGCTGGTACTTGTGGTTCTCCAAGTACCAGCATGCGGGGAGGCTTGCTGGGCCTTGTAGTACTGCTACTAAAAACAATATCTTTTCATTTTCACAAAAGGCTATCAGCCCCCCATCCGCAGCCAATTGGATGGGGGGGACAGCCTCGGGCTTCACCCCTGGCCCTTGGGTGGCTGGGGGGGGGGACCCCTTGATTGAAGGGGTCCCCACTCCCCCAGGGTACCCCGGCCAGGGGTGACTAGTTGGATTTTTGATGCCACGGCCGCAGGGCACTATATAAAAGTGACCCCCGGCTGTGGCATTATCTGTCCAGCTAGTGGAGCCCGGTGCTGGTTTTAAAAATACGGGGGACCCCTACGCTTTTTGTCCCCCGTATTTTTGGAACCAGGACCAGGCGCAGAGCCCGATGCTGGTTGCTTAAATATGGGGGAACCCATGTCATTTTTTTCCCCATATTTCTGCAACCAGGATCGGCTCAAAGAGCCCGAGGCTGGTTATGCTTAGGAGGGGGGACCCCACGCAATTTTTTTTTAAGTTTTACAGTGTTTATTTAAAAAAAAAAAAAAAAAATGAACCCCAGCACGGATCACACAGATCCGGCCGAGATTCATTGTGATAAAGTCGGCAGTGTTTTGCTAATCACTGCCGTAAAAAACGGGAAAAAAACACGAATGACATCGACATCGGAACAAATGAAAAATCCGAATACGACAGCTTAGTAAATTAGGCGTAATAAATTCAAAAAGTTGCAGTTTTACACTTTCGATGTCATTCGTGATTGAACTTTGACCTGAAACGGGAAAATACGAATCTTAGTAAATTTACCCCTATGTTTATAAATTAGTATAAGGTATAATATCAGTATTTATATTAGTACAAATATGAGTGCTAAGCTTTGTTAAAATGAAAGCAATGTATATATATTTTTTTTGTTTTTGCTGTTACTTTGTTATAAAATAATTATTGTAATAAGAAAAGTATACTGGATGATATTGTATGAAACACTGAAATGTTCCCAGCTGTGCATTATTTATGCCTTTGCTGATAATGTTTTTGGTGTCTGTACACATTGCTCTATCTGTGGGGGTCATTCCGACCTGATCGCACGCTAGAATTTTTCGCTGCGATCAGGTCAGAACTGCGCATGCGTAGGCACCGCAATGCAAAGGCGCGTCGTACGGGTACAAAGCGGATCGTTGCTGAGCGATGGATTTTACCAAGAATCCATTCGCACAGCCGATCGCAAGGAGATTGACAGGAAGAGGGCATTTGTGGGTGGCAACTGATCGTTTTCTGGGAGTGGTTGGAAAAACGCAGGCGTGTCGAAGCGTTTGCAGGGCGGGTGTCTGACGTCAATTCCGGGTCCGGACAGGCTGATGTGATCGCAGCGGCTGAGTAAGTTCTGAGCTATTCAGAAACTGCACAAAACTTTTTTGTACCGCTCGGCTGCACATGCGATCGCACACTTGCAAAGCAAACATAGACTCCCCTATAGGCGACTATCTGATCACAGCGCTGCAAAAAATAGCTAGCGAGTGATCATCCAGAATGACCCCCTGTATGTCTACTGTCTAAATAAAAACAGTTTAAATTACAAAAAAAGAAAAGTATACAATAATAAATTTAGTTAATTTTTAAATCATGGCTCTCATTCCGAGTTGTTCGCTCGCAAGCTGCTTTTAGCAGCATTGCACACGCTAAGCCGCCGCCTACTGGGAGTGAATTTTAGCTTAGCAAAATTGCGAACGAAAGATTCGCAATATTGCAAAAAGACTTCTCTGTGCAGTTTCTGAGTAGCTCGAGACTTACTCTTCCAGTGCGATCAGTTCAGTCAGTTTCGTTCCTGGTTTGACGTCACAAACACACCCAGCGTTCGCCCAGACACTCCCCCGTTTCTCCAGCCACTCCCGCGTTTTTCCCAGAAACGGTAGCGTTTTTTCACACACACCCATAAAACGGCATGTTTCCGCCCAGAAACACCCACTCCTATCAATCACATTACGATCACCAGAACGAAGAAAAAACCTCGTAATGCCGTGAGTAAAATACCAATCTTCATAGCAAATTTACTTGGCGCAGTCGCAGTGCGAACATTGCGCATGCGCAATGAGCGGAAAATCGCTGCGATGCGAAGAAAATTACCGAGCGAACAACTCGGAATGACCACCCATAGTCGCAATCAAATCAATTTAATTTTTATTGAAATTACATTTTGTTTTGTTAAACTTTTATTTTATTTCTCCAATCAGAGCTTTTATATATAATAGCATTTTTGGTCTATTTACTAAATAATTTGCTAATACTGTCTAAGAACTGCTGCACATTACACATCGGACCCGCACAACGCCGGGTGACCCTGCTTGTCCTAATATATAAACATACAGCAGCCATAACCTAATTAGTGCCAATATGGGATTCATTATACTGGATCTAACCTTGCCCACTGCCTGCCCCGGCCTCAGGTTGTTAACTGGACTTTAACCGTATCTCGGATAAAACCTGCATCCTGCCTGTCTGTACTCAGACACTGCAGCATACAGTCAGTGCCCGCTGGGCACTCTGCCATCTGTCAGCCAAGTACCTGCCTCTTGAAACTGAAGACACCAACTACCTGTCTGTATAGAACGCTCTATGGGAAAGCCAGCCTGCTATAGGGCTTTCCCATAGACAAATGACAACCACGCATTGCAAATCTCCAATCTGCAGCAACTACAACGCGTTTTACAATCTGCAGCACCAAGAACTGTGATCTGCGTCATCCCATGTAGCTGCTTAACATAACTCAGAAAATAATTGCTGTATGGACACTTTCGTTACATACAAACTGGCGTTAAATAACACAGCGTCTCCCCGCATTGCTTGGGACAGGCACCATATGCACCTACAGCTAATGCCCAAAAGAGAAAAACAGGTGAATTACTGACACTAATGGACGTTTATAGGGGCTATTCAATTGATTCTCCGATAGATGCCCATTGGCTGCGGCAGTCACATTTTTTCTTGCAGCCTTTGGTGAAGAATTAAGATGTTAAAAATTCCGTAGTTTGGGCGCCCAAAACGGGACTTTGGATGACCAATCAAGCGCTTTAGATGGGTTTATGCTCTTTGCGCGACTAAACCCGAAGCTGTCTGGCGGGGTAACTACTAATGGGCGTCTATCGGAGAAACAATTGAATAGCTCCAATAAACACCCATTAACACAGACGTCCAGCAGGGGGCGCCGGCAACAATTGAATCAGCCCCTAATTCTCTCATCCCTCATAGCCTCAACTAGTAGTTTATAAATCTCAATTTACGGATACATCCAAATCCATCAGCATTTTAGCAAAAAAATAATTTAAAAAATTTACGACCTAAGAAAACGACTGAGACAATCAGCGGATGTAGTGGAGTCCGATATCGCCAGGTATGCTGGATGCCGGCCCACCTCAATAGTTTTTTTAAAGGGGCAAACACAAACAAAGGCAAAACAATGCTTTGTTAGTAATTGCCCCTTTAAAAAAAGTCCGCATTCTGGCCGGCCTTACGCACCTCCTGCGATTTTAGAATCTACATCCTGAAATCTGAACCGAAATCCACCTAAATCGACCTTTAGTAAATATACCTCGTACAGGGACGGATCTAGAATTTTCTTTAGGGGGGGAGGGGGGGTTTACTGTTTAACCTTGACTCCTCCCTCTACAATCCCAAGTCCTCCCATCTGCAATCCTAACTCCTCCTCTCTCAATTCTGACTGAACTTTTTGAGCGAGACTGAGATAGAGCTTTGTGATTGTTCTATGTACATGTAACTGTGCTATGGGGTAATTGTATTTATTAGCCCTAGTACCCACACACCAGCAAGTGAGGGGCAAATGCTCTGTAACCCTTGCTCTCCTGGCTCCTCTGTGCTGCTGTTGTATAAGCTGCAGCACATCGTTCTGCCTCAGGCTCTCCCTGGAGAGCTCTCTTCTGCTCAAAAGTGGGCGTGGCTAAGACTGTGTTGGGGGGGGGGGGGTCGCCCCCTTCGCCCCCCCCCTTAAATCCGGCCCTGACCCAGTGGTATCTATGTATTAGCTGAGACTATTTTCTCTTTAAACACAACTAAATACGACGACAAGTCAAGTCTTACTGAAAGCGAATGTCTGAGATCTTTACATCTACCGGAGAGTTCTTAGGAGCTTTGCCTGCAGGTCAGGGGGACACCCCAGGAGATGGCCTGTTCCCCCGTCACCGGCAGGAAAAGCCGGCTGCATTGTGACATGTTGCTATCTTTTATCTGTTGATTGGTTTCCGCAGAAGCCCGGCTGGCGGTGAGATCCCGAAAGGCTGCTGCCATTATGTAAAGTACTTCTTAGCAGGTAATTGTAGACGCGGCTAAGATGATTTCCATCTTGTGCCGGGTCTAAGCTACTTGTTTGCTAAGGGCCGTTTCCTGCTTAACATTACTGATGAATTCAAGTCCTAACATTGAAAATAGCTGAAGTGGAATTACAATATTAAAGTTGTACATTAAACACCGCAGGCATGCAATCACAATGATTACTAAGATGGCATCTAATCTTTTCATAATTATTGCAGAGCATGACTGCAAAATCAATGACTGCAAACTCCAGAACTGGTCATTACCCAGGCAAGGCGCAGGACTGGGGATTCACACCGCTGTGCATCATCTTTATTGCAAACGTGTTGTTTCTGCTGGGAAGCTGTGTGCGGACACAAACAAGGAGATAACGCTGCGCCCAGGCAATTACAGCTCTCTGCTTTGGGGAACTTTCCTAAAGCGTTCTCAGCCTGCCCACGCAATCTACTGGAGAGACTGACGATGATACCAAACTGACGCGGTGCTGGGAAGTGGGACACAGAGCCGGCCTTAGGCATAGGCAAACTAGGCAAATGCCTAGGGCATTTGGTATGCTTAGGGGCACCAGCAGCTTCTGCTGATTAAAATGATATGCGGCATACCTATATTGTGTGTGACTGCGGCTGTATCTGCATACGAAATGCTATGTTGCAGTGTATTCCTGGAAATCACTGTAATGTAGCATTTTGTATGCAGATACAGCCGCAGTCGCACACAGAATATAGGCATGCTGCATATCATTTTAATCAGCAGAAGCTGCTTGTGCGTCCTAGCCACATAGTAATGCAAATAAGATCCTTTTATAGAAACAAAAGGCGCCCAACGTTAGCAGAGCTGTCAACTGACTCATGCCAGGCATCTCCTGCAGAACTAGCGGCGATGCTAGGGGGCACCAGCCAAAATCTTGCCTAGGGCATCATATTAGTTAGGGCCGGCTCTGGTTGGACCTTCGCGCGGTCTCGCGGCCTAATTCAGTAAGGATGGCTCATGCGATCCCCGAAGGTGGGGAAACTGCGCGTGCGTATCATGCAAATTATTCAATATTTTCTGTACAGTGCGGCCAAATATGAAGGTGCTCTATAAATAACTAATAATAATGTGTCGGGAAAATAAATTAATGTTATACTAAAAGCACATAGGAATAAATGAGGGTATATAACAAATATAAACCGATACAAAGCAAAAGAGGAGTCAATATTATACAGACTCGGCGATGCCATATAGTGTCAGACCCAGAGAGACAGGCATTTGGTACATGACGGCAGTGCGGCACTGGGACCGTATTACAGGCACTTCCCCAAGTGAACCCACTCAGCTGAAAGCAAGGAAGGGGCACATTAGTAAAGTGGATCTTGCTTCAGGAATAAAAATTAGCCACTGGTTATAAAGATGAAACAAATGAAGCTGATTTAATGCAGCGCACACTGCCTTTATCCTAAGTTTGAGCAATTTTTCAAATCAGTGCCACAGGGCATGTGGAGGCTTTAGTTCCTGATGAAATTGCAAATGTGGAGGCACAATAAAACCGTGCAGTATTGTATCTCAGATGCTAAACACCAGCACTACACATGACAATGTTTTGCAGAATTTACTCATTAACCTTTACAAGTGTTTTGTGTTAACCAATTTGACATTTTTTTGTTAAAAGAAACACATCTGCTGGGTTATATAAAAACATATTTAAAGAGACAGGCGGAGTTATTTATCAAGCATGTGTTGGGCGTAATCTCTGCATAGACAGGCAGCAAATTATCCTGGCTACACCGTATACAGGCCCTCATTCCGAGTTGATCGCTCGCTAGCTGCTTCTAGCAGTCGTGCAAACGCTAAGCCGCCACCCTCTGGGAGTGTATTTTAGCTTAGCAGAAGTGCGAACGAAAGGATCGCAGCGCTGCTACAAAAAAAAGATTGTGCAGTTTCTGAGCAGCTCCAGACCTACTCCTAGCTAGTGATCACTACAGACTGTTTAGTTCCTGTTTTGACGTCATTAACACACCCTGCGTTCGGCCAGCCACGCCTGCGTTTCCACAGGCACGCCCGCGTTTGTATCTGACACGCCTGCGTTTTTACACACACTCCCCGAAAACGGTCAGTTACCACCCAGAAACACCCACTTCCTGTCAATCACTCTGCGGCCAGCAGTGCGACTGAAAAGCGTCGCTAGACCTTGTGTGAAACTGCATCGGCTTTTGTGAAAGTACGTTGCGCGTGCGTATTGCGCCGCATGCGCAGAAGTGCCGCTTTTTAACCTAATGGCTGCGCTGCGAACAACGGCAGCTAGCGATCAACTCGGAATGACCCCCACAACCCACTGACTGTATCTATGGCTCAAATGGCCACACGGCGGGTATCGCCCTCGCAAGGCTGCCGGTACATAACTCATTACCCGGCAACAGTGCAGACACGGGCAATGAGAAGTTGTCTCTGCCAATCTGCCACCCAGGAGTGTGATGTTGGTTTCCCCAAATTGCAGATATCTGGCCATTCAGCATTCAGATCTCATGGTCCAGTGCAGCAGACCACTGTGCACACCATGTCAGATCACAGATCATTGTAGACGTCAGGGTCAGCCAGGGAGATCGCCCTCATACACGGGGCACCCACACATAGCTACATCACCCGCATTGGGGGCACTGTGGCATCATGAGATCTGGGGGGCACTACAGGGTGTTCATCACAGTTGTGGCGCTGGGAATATTCGCACATGATATCATAGTGATCATTTTATTAGTGGACCCCACAGGTTAGTTGCCCCGGGGTCCCCACAAACGTTAATCCGAACCTGGTAGAACCACGTTTTCCACCAGTCTTAATCTACATCTAATCAGCTACAACAGGGGCTGGTGATCACACTGTCACACTGGCAGTATATACAGCAACTGAGCTGACCATACTGTCATTACTATGCGACTGTACTGGTAAGTGTGAATACAGTTTGATGCATTGCTACGTAAGGTGTATACACACGGTGCCACTTTCCACGCGATATGGACTATATAGTCAGTCTCGCACAGAAACATAGCGCATATCGCACCGTGTGTATAAGCTTGTAATGCCGATGCGCGGTCCTGCGGGATCGGCATCGCAAGAAAATATAATGTGTGCAGGCAGGACCAATACTGACCACATGTCTCCGGGCACAATGCAGTAAGTATCGGTGCGACACCCCGTTGCACCGGGTGTATGCACCTTTAGTGTGTGACCTGTTTCCTCTCCTGATATTTGGTGAGACAGGGAAAGGTTTTGCAACGCTCAGGAGGTCTGATGCTCGGCTGGAAATATACTGTGCTCAAAAGAATCATGCACGGAAAATGTGACCTGCTTTCCCAGAGTGTGTGCATTGCGAGATGCGACTTCATCTGCGTGCGTTCCAGGCTTATTACTAGCCACCGCCATTAGTGAGGATCCGCATCTACCCAACGGGCCTTATTCATATTGTGCGCAGATGCAATTGCGATTCTCTAGGCTACAGAGCTGCTACTGATAGTAAGTGCTACTGCCAGCCAGAAATTAAAAGAGACCGCCACCGGAGCCATCACACGCTCATTCACAATTGCGTACACATTCGCAGACTATATACAAAAAACGAGGAACATCAGAGCTAAGGGTCGGCCTATGGCTGCACACACTGGGTGCGACAGTAGCGACGCAGGCGCCATGTTTTTGCAGCTGACGGCAGATACATGCCCCAAAAACAGCCATGACCCGCCTAAGTCTTCCCAACCCCCCCCCCCCATTAATATCAGCAAACCGTCATTTCCTGTTAGTCGCTTTTCCGTAAAATCCTCATTGCGAGCAGAATCGCAGCGGCACCTTGGCGCATGTACATTACAATTGCAGCACATGCGCAGTCTGACGATAATCGCTCCATTGCGTGAACGTCGGCCATTGCGTACAACCACATGATATAGGACCAAGGAGCACTCCACACAGTCGGATGATCCCTCACTTCCAGCACAAGCATATCCCACACCTGCAGTAACCTGGATGTTCCCTTACAGCCCAATTCTGCCTCTTCCGACACTCACGTAGCTGTGATCCAGATGCGTTACTCTGCGTCGTACCATCGTAAGAGCCCTATATCACCCAATATACGCTCCTCAGAACGGGCCCCGGTGTTTCCACTATACCTAGATCTTCTCATATATGTACGTGTATGAGAAATGCAATTGTACGAGGCTATTAATAATAGGATTTTAATACCTACCGGTAAATCCTTTTGTCCTAGTCCGTAGAGGATGCTGGGGACTCCAAAAGGACCATGGGGTATAGACGGGATCCGCAGGAGACATGGGCACACTATAAGACTTTGAATAGGTGTGAACTGGCTCCTCCCTCTATGCCCCTCCTCCAGACCTCAGTTATAGGAACTGTGCCCAGGGAGACGGACATTTCGAGGAAAAGGATTTTTGTTACACTAAGGGTGAGATACATACCAGCTCACACCACACCACCCCGTACACTGGATTACCAGGAATACCAGATAACAGTATGAACGGACAACAGCAACAAGCTGAACATAACCGATACACAACCATCGTGTAACCGAAAACAACAACTAACAATACAACTGCAAGTAACAGTCCGCACAGGGACGGGCACCCAGCATCCTCTACGGACTAGGAGAAAAGGATTTACTGGTAGATATTAAAATCCTATTTTCTCTTACGTCCTAGAGGATGCTGGGGACTCCAAAAGGACCATGGGGTCTATACCAAAGCTCCAGATCGGGCGGGAGAGTGCGGACGACTCTGCAGCACCGACTGAGCAAACATGAGGTCCTCATCAGCCAGGGTATCAAACTTGTAGAACTTAGCAAAAGTGTTTGAACCCGACCAAGTAGCTGCTCGGCAAAGTTGAAGTGCCGAGACCCCTCGGGCAGCCGCCCAAGATGAGCCCACCTTCCTGGTAGAATGGGCCTTCACTGACTTCGGCAACGGCAATCCAGCCGTAGAATGAGCGTGCTGAATCGTATTACAAATCCAGCGTGCAATAGTCTGCTTGGAAGCAGGATTTCCCATATTGTTGGAAGCATACAGGACAAACAGAGCCTCCGTTTTTCTAACAAGAGCCGTTCTGGCAACATAGATTTTCAAAGCTCTTACAACATCGAGAGATTTTGGCACCGTCACGGCATCCGTAGCCACAGGCTCCACAATAGGTTGATTTATGTGAAGCGAAGAAACCACCTTCGGCATAAACTGTTGACGAGTCCGCAACTCCGCTCTATCCACATGGAAAATCAAATATGGGCTCTTGTGAGACAAAGCCGCCAATTCCGACACCCGTCTGGCGGACGCCAAGGCTAAAAGCATTACCACTTTCCAAGGGAAAAATTTCAACTCAACCTTTCACAAAGGTTCAAACCAGTGAGACATAAGAAATTGTAACACCACGTCAAGATCCCACGGTGTCACGGGTGGCACAAACGGAGAATGGATATGCAGAACTCCCTTCACGAAAGTCTGAACTTCAGGAAGGACGGCCAATTATTTTTGAAAGAAAATAGATAAAGCCGAAATCTGCACTTTGATGGAACCCAATTTCAGGCCTGCATCCACGCCTGCCTGCAAAAAGTGGAGGAAACGACCCAGCTGAAACTCCTCCGCAGGAGCTTTCTTGGCATCACACCACGACACATATTTTCTCCAAATACGGTGATAATGCTTCATTGTGACCTCCTTTCTAGCCTTAAGGAGAGTGGGGATGACTTCCCCAGGAATACCCTTTCAAGCTAGGATTTGGCGTTCAACCTCCAAGCCGTCAAACGCAGCCGCGGTAAGTCTTGAAATACGCATGGCCCCTGTAGTAACAGGTCCTCTCTGAGAGGAAGCGGCCAAGGATCTTCTATGAGCAATTCCTGAAGATCCGGATACCAGGCCCTCCGTGGCCAATCTGGAACGACGAGTACTGCCGGAACCCTTGTTCGTCTTATGATCCTCAATACTTTTGGAATGAAAGGACGTGGAGGGAACACATATACCGACTGAAACACCCAGGGAGTTACCAGGGCGTCCACTGCACTGTCTTGGGGGTCCCTTGACCTGGAACAATACCTCGGAAGCTTCTTGCTGAGGCGAGATGCCATCATGTCTATTTGAGGAATTCCCCAACGCCTTGTCACTTCTGCAAATACCTCTTGATGAAGAACCCACTCTCCTGGATGGAGATCGTGTCTGCTGAGGAAGTCTGCTTCCCAGTTGTCCATGCCCGGAAGGAAGACTGCTGACAGAGCGCTCACGTGCTTTTCCGCCAAGCGGAGAACTCTTGTGGCCTCCGCCATCGCCGCTCTGCTCTTTGTTCCGCCCTGGCGGTTTACGCACGCTTCCGCTGTTACGTTGTCCGACTGAATCAGGAAAGGTAGACCTCGAAGAAGGTGTTCCGCTTGCAGAAGACCGTTATAAATGGCTCTTAACTCCAGAACGTTTATGTGGAGACAAGTTTCCTGACTTGACCATTTTCCCTGGAAATTTCTTCCTTGTGTGACTGCTCCTTAGCCTCGGAGACTTGCATCCGTGGTCAGCAGGACCCAATCCTGGATTCCAAACCTGCGTCCCTCTAGAAGGTGAGAACTTTGCAGCCACCACAGGAGAGAAATTCTGGTCCTGGAAGATAGACTTATTTTCCGGTGCATGTGTAGGTGAGACCCGGACCATTTGTCCAGCAGGTCCCACTGAAACACCCGGGCATGAAACCTGCCAAACGGAATGGCTTCGTAAGCCGGAACCATCTTCCCTAGCACACGAGTGCATTGATGAATCGACACTCTTGCCGGTTTTAGAATCTCCTTGACCATGCATTGGATTTCCAGAGCTTTTTCCGCTGGAAGAAACACTCTCTGCAGTTCCGTGTCCAGGATCATGCCCAAGAAAGGCAGCCGAGTTGTCGGAACCAACTGAGACTTTGGTAAATTTAGAATCCAACCATGATGTTGCAGAACCGTCAGGGAGAGTTCCACATTTCTTAGCAACTGCTCCTTCGATCTCGCCTTTATCATGAGATCGTCCAAGTACGGGATAATTGTGACACCTTGCTTGCGTAGGAGCACCATCATTTCCGCCATCACTTTGGTGAAGACCCTCGGGGCCGTGGAAAGCCCAAACGGCAACGTCTGAAATTGGTAATGATAATCCTGCACCGCAAATCTCAGGAAAGCCTGATGTGGAGGATATATCAGGATGTGTAAGTAGGCATCTTTTATGTCGACTGACGCCATAAAATCCCCTCCTTCTAGACTGGAGATCACTACTCGAAGAGATTCCATCTTGAACTTGAAAGTTTCCAAATACAGATTGAGGGATTTTAGGTTCAGGATCGGTCTGACCGAGCCGTCCGGCTTTGGTACGACAAAGAGGCTCGAATAAAACCCCTCTCCCCGTTGGGACGGGGGTACCGGGACAATGACACTCTGTTGACACAGCTTTTGTATCGCAGCACTCACTACTTCCCTTTCTGGGATAGAAACTGGCAAGGCTGATTTGAAAAATCGGTGGGGGTCACCTCCTGAAACTCCAGTTTGTACCCTTGGGACACTATGTTTAACACCCAAGGATCTAGGCCCGAATGAAACCAGACCTGACTGAAGAGTCTGAGACGCACCCCCACCGGCACGGACTCCCGTAGGGGAGCCCCAGCGTCATGCGGTGGACTTGGCAGAGGCCGGGGAGGACTTTTGGTCCTGGGAGCCTGAGACAGCAGGCGACCTTTTTACTCTTCCTCTACCTTTTGAAGCAAGGAAGGATGAGCCTCTTCCTTTTTTGTATTTATTAGGCCGAAAGGACTGCATCTGATAATGGGGTGCCTTTTTCTGTTGTGCCGGAACATACGGAAGAAAAGATGACTTACCCGCTGTAGCGGTAGATACCAGGTCAGCGAGGCTGTCACCAAACAAGACACTACCTTTATAAGGGAGAGCTTCCATAGCTTTCTTGGAGTCGGCATCAGCATTCCATTGATGAATCCACAGCGCTCTCCTGGCCGAGACTGCCATGGCATTGGTCCTTGATCCCAAAAGGCCAATATCCCTCGCCGCATCCTTTAGGTAAGCTGCAGCGTCCCTGATATAACCGAGAGTCAACAGAATGTTATCCCTATCCAGGGTATCCATGTCAGATGCCAAATTATCAGCCCACTTATCAATAGCACTACTCACCCATGCCGACGCCACGGCCGGTCTGAGGAGTGCACCCGTAGTGACATAAATGGCCTTTAAAGTCGTTTCCTGTTTACGATTCGCAGGATCCTTGAGGGCAGCAGTGTCGGGAGACGGAAGCACCACCTTCCTGGACAGCCGTGACAGAGCTTTGTCCACATTGGGAGATGAATCCCACTTTTCCCTGTCGTCAGAGGGGAAAGGATATGCCATAAAATTTCTCTTGGGAATCTGCCACCTTTTACCCAAGCTTTTTCACAAAGCGATTTCAGTTCATAAGAGGGGGGAAACGTCACCTCAGGTTTCTTTCCCTTATACAAACAAACCCTTGTATCAGGAACAGCAGGCACTTCAGAAATATGTAAAACATCTTTAATAGCCACAATCATGTACTGAATACCCTTAACCAATTTTGGATGTAAACTGGCCTCACTATAGTGGACACTGGAGTCAGAGTCCGTGTCGGTATCCGTATCAGTTATTTGGGTAAATGAACGCTTTTGCGACCCTGGGGGGACCTGTACCTTGGATAAGGCGTCCTCCATGGATTTTCTCCACGTTTGTGTCTGAGAATCAGATTTATCCAGCCTTTTAGACAATAACGCCACATTTGCATTCAATGTACTCAACATATTCACCCAATCAGCAGTCGGCAATGCCGACAGAGTCACTCCCAAATCGTTCTCTGCGCCCCCAGTAACTTCCTCCGGGGAGGAGCACCCAGCCTCAGACATGTCGACACACCGTACCGACACCCACCCACTCACACTGGCTATAAAGGACAGACTCACAGGGAAGCCTGTTAGAGAAAACACAGAGGAAGTATACCAGCTCACACCCCAGCACCTATACAATACTGAATTATACTGTATAAATACTGTATTATAATATAATACTGAGCGTGCTGTTATATAGCACCAAACTTCTGCCCCCCCCCCCCCCCCCGTTTTGTTCCCTGTACTTGATCAGGAGAGTGGAGGTCCGGGCCAGCGTCTCTGCAAGTCTGCGAAGAGAGAAAATGGCGCTGGTAAGGGCTAAGCAACGTCCCCACCTCGGCGCTGTAGTACCGCTCAATTTTAAATATTTATACTGGCGGGGGCTTATATTTAGTGCCTAGGCACTTATAATATATTTCTTTGCCAGTTATATTGCCTCAGTAACATGCTGCCCAGGTCACCCCCCCCTGCGCCCTGCACCCTGTGACTGACGTTAGAAGTGTGTGTGGGAGCATGGCGCGCAGCGCGGCCGCTGCGCTCTACCTCGTTACTGAAGTCTTCTGCCGTTACTGAAGTCTTCTTTCTTCTAATACTCACCCGGCTTCTTTCTTCTGGCTTCTGTGAGGGGGGTGACGGCGCGGCTCCGGGAACAAGCAGCTAGGCGCACCAAGTGATCGAACCCTCTGGAGCTAATGGTGTCCAGTAGCTTAAGAAGCAGAGCATTTAATTTAGAAGAAGTAGGTCTGACTTCTCTCCCCTCACTCCCACGAAGCAGGGAGCCTGTAGCCAGCAGGTCTGCCTGAAAATAAAAAACCTAACATAACGTATTTTCAGAGAAACTCAGTAGAGCTCCCCTGGTGAGTGTCCAGTCACTCCTGGGCACAGAATCTAACTGAGGTCTGGAGAAGGGGCATAGAGGGAGGAGCCAGTTCACACCCATTCAAAGTCTTATGGTGTGCCCATGTCTCCTGCGGATCCTGTCTATACTCCATGGTCCTTTTGGAGTCCCCAGCATCCTCTAGGACGTTAGAGAAAATATTATATAATGTCATCATTTGATTAACATACAGTATGTCTATCTGCTATAACTATGGGCCTAATTCAGACCTGATTTACGATCAGCTTCCCTGACATGCGGGAGGACGCCCAGCACAGGGCTAGTCCGCACTGCGACGCCGGCGCAGTTCAGACCCGATCGGCTGCTGTGCAAAAACGCAGAGCACCTATCAGGTCTGAATTAGGCCCTATATGTGATATTACTGGGCTTAAACCTTTTACTGCTACTTAGTGTCAAATGGAAATCTAATAAACCACAGGGTCTGGCCATAGATCACTTATACCCCTTTTCCACTGTAGCATGGGTCGCAGCCTTGTCGCCTGACAGATTTTAAGCAGCGATCGCTCCGTGAGTAGCCCCCTTAAGACAGCAATCTGCAAATCATCATATTGCCAACTGTGGGATGTGTGCCTGCAGGTCAGATTCACAGCACAGAAAAGGACCAGTTATGTTTATTTCTTAGGAAACAATTATATTACCATCAATTTAAAAAAATAAGATTTGAAAGTTATCCGCTACAACGCACCAACTCCATTTAACAGCCCAAATATCACCCCCCAACTCCCTTTTTATTGCAGTGCCCAAACTTTTGTGGCGCTAAGCTGATTCCCCCAGTCCTTGCAGAGAGAGTCTGGCTTCCTCATGCATACAGGATCCCAGGTAGTGTTGCAAAACCTCTTAAATCATGGTAAATTACACATCACATGCTGGTGGCTCGGTCATGGGAAATTATGAAGCTACGTGACGTCTCATTTGTTGTGCTGAAAACAAATGTAAATAAATTACTGGATGAATCTCATTTACATTTAGAAAACTCACTCGGCTGCAATAATGCGACTGCAGATTCTGCTTATTTTTTTTAATGGGGCTTTAAAGAGAAGTGTCACTCATTAGAAGGGGCAATGGTTGGAGACAGGGGGTGTAGATGTGCTGGAACCCCTGACTTGCACTGCGTTAGCTTTGTCACAATTCTGATTAACCCTTCAAGTGTGATTGAGCTGTGGAAAGTAGCGTTAGGATTTCCGGCGGATGGTCGCTTTACAATGAGCTCTCTATGTAAACATAGCAAAGAAAGCATAATAAATAGCTTATTACAATCAGCGTACATTAATATTAATGCTCAGGATTGAAAAACAGCAACAAAAAATTTAATATTATGTATTAGGTAATATTTTTATAAATTGTATTTATTCATCACATTATTACAGATAGTATTAATCATATTGTAGTGAACATTCTTGACTATAGCTAATATTCTGTTTAAGTCGTATTACAGCTCACGCTGAGGCATTTTATCTGTGTTCTGTAGCAGCGCAGCTATCCCAGCGCACCACATCCCACCAGTCTACATGATGCAGTATGGGTAATAGCTGCTGCCCAATGGGGGTCATGTGTCAGGGTGAGGATACTGATTGGCTCCTGAGCTTGTGGGGCTGATTCAGGGTGACAGCGAACGAACACACATATGCGCAGACCTGCATGCATCTGACACTTACAAGTATAGGTGGGAACTGCAGACCTGTTGAAACATGACATATGCCTGACAGGAGGCGTATATTTTGCTGCAGGGCTGGTATAAATACCCGCTCACGATGATTAAACCAAACGCACAATGCGCCAGTGTGATGATGGACGCATGTCAACCTATGTGCCGCTCTGCATGTAGAAATCCGCTATTTTTCTGGATCCTTTATCTTTTAGAGTTAATTACGCCCAACTTGTCAACAACTCTGCATCAGCCGCTAAGTGTTAATGTATTAGCGCTGAGCTCCTTCATGTCAGCAGGCTAACAGGATAACCCCTAAGAGAAGACCTGAATTATGTCACCAGTCTGAGGCCAACCCTAGAAGGCCAAAAAAGACAGGTTACCACAATCCCTAATTACAGTTCTGGTGTCCTGATGTCAGGAGCAGGGCTGGAGTATTGCCATGCTGACTTTCTCCATGTACCCACTTGTGACTTTCTACAAGCCAATGGCATTTCACCGTCAGCGTAAGTGACATTGTGATTTTCTATTTGTCCTTCTTATTATTATCATAGAAGCTGTTTGCACAACTAATGATCTGGATGTGTCATTTTTTAAACCCTTTTGGTACTGTAAGCCTTAGAAATCTTTTTCGGATTAAAAACATTTAATTCTAGCGTATTTCTCTGTGTTCTTTGATGATCATAGAAGCCTATGAGACCCATATTACAAACAATTGTGTGAAATTATCATTTGAATATTAATAAGTGTGTAGGTAGAAGCGAAAGGGCTACTTAATAACAGACCACTGAAATCACCCTTGCTGGAGGCAGGTAAGTTGTATTATTAGCCCTGAGTGCTTTCCCTGAGTACTATCACCACGGACATCGGTTCCATATCTGAGGACTGGCTGATTTGTGACACAAGCTTGAGAAAGCGCACATAGCTGCCCGAAACATTGCTTTTGTATCCTGATGCTTCAATAAACACTTTTGTGCTCAAACTTACTATAGAGTTCCAGTTTCAATGCTAACTACAGTATTTATATCTTGGCACCGTTTCCTTCATATAACAGAGAATAAATATACCTGTGCTCGATGCTAACCATATTATACATGGTACCAGCTGTGCGGCAATATTAATGCCATATATGTGTACAAAACAGAAAGACTTTTGCGATCGGCGCTAACAATAATATACTGTTTATATAACAATAATATAATATATACACACACAACAGTTATTTGTTTTCTTTTTCTTAGTGAAGAACTGTGTTTGCAATGCTGGAATGTGAATCCCGTATTTATATTTACACTGCGATACTGTAATTTAGCTGCAGGATGTATAGCGCTGAGAGCCACTGAATCACATCAGACAAACAAGCAGCTGCGATGATGAAAGGAGGACGCCTGTAATGAGAATACATAAGGCTGGGTGGGGCTGTGGCTATCACTCCTATGCTGCCCAGAGTGCAGAAAATGTAAATGAGGTGTCAGGCACAGGACAGATTGCAGCCTAGAAAAGAAAGAAAAAAACTAAAAATAAAAGTATATATAACTCACTGATAAAACAGGGTGTCATGTAACGCAACGCTGGACTGAGCAGCGAATGCGCCCCAAATTAATAAGCTCACATCAACCCGCGGACTGAAACGTAATATAAAGGAAAGCAGAATAGCCACAGATAGTCGTAATGATTATGAAATACTGTAGACCTGCATGTTACCCTGTGATACAGGATTATCTACAGAGTGCAGGAAGCGAGCGGGGCAGGAAGACTTCTCTTCTGCACGCAGTACTGATACAGAAACTAGTATACTCCGGGCCACAATGCAGCACTCAGATGCGAGATCCAGCATCCAGGGGCCGCACAGCTCGTAAGAGAGTGGTTCCGCATGGCGTGGCCCCATAGCGGCTACACTCTTATAGCAGTGGCGGTATTTCCCCCGCTGCACTTACTAAAACGTGGTGCAGAGAAAAGAGCTGAGAACTACAGCAGATGGAAGACCGCAAAGAGATATAGTAATACCGCACTGCACACAAATATATATATGTATGATACAAAGGGAGTAATTTCATCAGTGGCAGCGATACAGTGTATCACCTGCTGCATCTACATTACATCAAAGAAGCATGTGCAGGGACACTGTTGTGATGCAGGAGGGACTGAGACTACTGTGGGTAGTACCTGGTAGGAGTTATTCAACACACACTACCACAGGTAGGAGTTATTCAACACACACTACCACAGGTAGGAGTTATTCAGCACACACTACCACAGGTAGGAGTTATTCAGCACACACTACCACAGGTAGGAGTTATTCAGCACACACTACCACAGGTAGGAGTTATTCAGAACACACTACCACAGGTAGGAATTATTCAACACACACTACCACAGGTAAGATTTATTCAGCACACACTATTACAGGTAGGAGTTATTCAGCACACACTACCACAGGTAAGATTTATTCAGCACACACTACCACAGGTAGGAGTTATTCAGCACACACTACCACAGGTAGGAGTTATTCAGCACACACTACCACAGGTAGGAGTTATTCAGCACACACTACCACAGGTAGGAGTTATTCAGCACACACTACCACAGGTAAGATTTATTCAGCACACACTATCACAGGTAGGAGTTATTCAGCACACACTACCACAGGTAAGATTTATTCAGCACACACTACCACAGGTAAGATTTATTCAGCACACACTATCACAGGTAGGAGTTATTCAGCACACACTATCACAGGTAAGATTTATTCAGCACACACTACCACAGGCAGACATTATTCAGCACACACTATCACAGGTAGGAATTATTCAACACACACTACCACAGGTAAGATTTATTCAGCACACACTATCACAGGTAGGAGTTATTCAGCACACACTACCACAGGTAAGATTTATTCAGCACACACTATCACAGGTAGGAGTTATTCAGCACACACTACCACAGGTAAGATTTATTCAGCACACACTACCATAGGTAGGAGTTATTCAGCACACACT
This sequence comes from Pseudophryne corroboree, assembly GCF_028390025.1. Classification (NCBI taxonomy): domain Eukaryota; kingdom Metazoa; phylum Chordata; class Amphibia; order Anura; family Myobatrachidae; genus Pseudophryne; species Pseudophryne corroboree. The sequence goes on from NC_086447.1 coordinate 936,315,639, forward strand.
ACCACAGGTAAGATTTATTCAGCACACACTACCACAGGTAAGATTTATTCAGCACACACTATCACAGGTAGGAGTTATTCAGCACACACTACCACAGGTAAGATTTATTCAGCACACACTACCACAGGTAAGATTTATTCAGCACACACTATCACAGGTAGGAGTTATTCAGCACACACTACCACAGGTAAGATTTATTCAGCACACACTACCACAGGTAAGATTTATTCAGCACACACTATCACAGGTAGGAGTTATTCAGCACACACTACCACAGGTAGGAGTTATTCAGCACACACTACCACAGGTAGGAGTTATTCAGCACACACTACCACAGGTAGGAGTTATTCAGCACACACTACCACAGGTAAGATTTATTCAGCACACACTACCACAGGTAGGAGTAATTCAGCACACACTACCACAGGTAAGATTTATTCAGCACACACTATCACAGGTAGGAGTTATTCAGCACACACTACCACAGGTAAGATTTATTCAGCACACACTATCACAGGTAGGAGTTATTCAGCACACACTACCACAGGTAAGATTTATTCAGCACACACTACCACAGGAAGGAGTTATTCAACACACACTACCACAGCTAGGAGTTATTTAGCACACACTACCAACTGGTATGAGTTATTCAGCACACACTACCACAGGCAGGCGTTATTCAGCACACACTACCACATGTAGGGGTTATTCAGCACACACTACCACAGGTAGGTGTTATTCAGCACACACTACCACAGGTAGGGGTTATTCAGCACACATTACCACAGACAGGCATTATTTAGAACACACTACCACAGGTAGGAGTTATTCAGAACACACTACCACAGGTAGGAGTTATTCGGCACACACTACCACAGCTAGGAGTTATTCAGCACACACTACCAACTGGTACTGTATGAGTTATTCAGCACACACTACCACAGGCAGGCATTATTCAGCACACACTACCACAGCTAGGAGTTATTCAGCACACACTACCACAGGCAGGCATTATTCAGCACACACTACCACAACTAGAAGTTATTCAGCACACACTACCACAGGCAGGCATTATTCAGCACACACTACCACAGGTAGGATTTATTCAGCACACACTACCACAGCTAGGAGTTATTCAGCACACACTACCACAGGCAGGCATTATTCAGCACACACTACCACAGCTAGGAGTTATTCAGTAAACAATACCACAGGCAGGCATTATTCAGCACACACTACCACAGCTAGGAGTTATTCAGCACACACTACCACAGGCAGGCATTATTCAGCACACACTACCACAGCTAGGAGTTATTCAGCACACACTACCACAGGTAGGAGTTATTCAGCACACACTACCACAGCAGGCATTATTCAGCACACACTACCACAGGTAGGAGTTATTCAGCACACACTACCACAGGTAGGAGTTATTCAGCACACACTACCACAGGCAGGCACTATTCAGCACACACTACCACAGCTAGGAGTTATTCAGTAAACACTACCACAACGTATCCTAGTAGCAGAGTTACTGATACATGCTACAGTATAATAATGTCAAATTCTAATGCAAAAAAAAGCTAATGCTACTATATGAAAAGATGCAATAGAAGTGAACGCATGTGATTAGAATTTGTCCTCGTGCTGGAGACCGCACCTGACACGCGATTCCAGTGCACGTGGATCTCAGCGACATCTTATTAGCATGGCCCCGGATAGGTCACAGTTTATTTGTTGTGGGATAAACAGGCAGGCCATGAAATAATTATTTTTAATTGTGCATTGCCAAAGCTATCAAGCCAAAAGCTAAATGATACCACTATTGTGATTATATCAACAGCGGTGCCAGAATCCTTCACTGCAAAGCGTCCCAGCTGTCCTAAATTGTCTTCTGATGACCAGTCCGCCTTGTGCCACGGAGCATGCCAAACAATGGGCCACAGACTAAGAGGGCTGAGGGCTTGTTGTTTTCAGCCTGGCATCAATTACAGCTTGAAAGCTGTTTCGAGAACTTCATCATTAACAAATCACTTCCTGAAATTGTTATGAGGTGCTTTAAATATGCAAATAGCAAGCTGCTCACGGGTAATATCGCCTGCAAAAAAAAAAATTGCAAATCAAGACTCCCACATTTATTAATGGATATTGCTTTCAACTGCTCTGATTATGCATTACTGCAAATTGGTTTCTCAATGCGTGTGACTCTATAACAGAGATGCAGCAGTCATTCATACAGACAGCGGCAACAGGGTAGAACCTGGAATGATGGATATCCGTCTGAACTCTTGCCGCGCGGCTCTGCAGAAGGCATATAATAATTGCTGTCCAAGTGGAAGACACCGCTTATTTCTATGCCATCAACCCGCTTAATGAGTTATCCAAAACAGCTGGGCATTCTAATTCAAGTCAAGGGGGGTTATTTCTGGACAGTTTCAGATATTAATTAACCCCCTTAATGAGCACAGACCAATAGAACAATGCACACCTGTAATGGATATCATCCTGAACAATGGCCGATAAATTCCGAATACAACTAATGTTACGCAACAGAGTAACGTACTGTCTCCCCCCCCCCCACCCCCACCTAGAACGCAGCCAAATATTTGACAAAGCTGTTGGGAAAATGTTCAGAATTTGAAATCAAATTAACATTAAATATGATTTTTTTTTTAAATATTATAAACAAAATATAGAATTACAACGCCGTTATAAATGTAGATCACAGACAAGATTATATATCTATAGATCTATTAGCTAAAAACTGCAAAGTCGAAAAACCAAACCGTAGAGTCACTTACCTCTAGTCCCAACTTTTCAGACGTGAACCGGGGAAGGGAAGGACGGGTACCGGGGGGAAGGGGGGAAGGAATCGGAGGTAACAACCTCCAAGTTTGCGATATTGAAAATCGGGCGAGTTTATAGCGGCATTCGAACCAAACTCGCTGGAAACGTGACATTTACAAACGTAACTCGCAATCCCAATGTTTTTACTAGAAGTCAGCGAATGTAATGAGAGCCGACTTAACAGGTCCCTTCAATTAATTACAGAGGAACATCATGCTGGCACTTGTAGTGTCACACGTTTGTAATATACAGTAATTGGTGCCTTTATCATTTGTAAATTTGCACCCAATAAATATAAAAATATGCATAAATGAAAATACTATTATTTTTAAACATTAAAGCTCCACAATAATAAATGTGCCATATAATTAAGAACCATCTATATATTTATTATTTTTGGGGGGGCCCAATTCGGTATTAATCAGTAATACATATGTTTACTGAGTCTCTTTATTATACAAAAGTTCAAAGAATGAAAAAAAAAAGTGAAAAAATCATATCGACCTTTTGTCATGTCGACCTAGAACATGACAACCTAGAGTCCCTGTTGACCTAGAAACCATGTTGACCTACTTATTGTCGACCTATAGTGGTCAACCTAGACAGTGTCAACATAAGCGTGATGGATCTAGAGACCGGATACCCTTGGAACGCATGTACAGTACTTTCAGCAATCTCTCCGGCCAAAGACAGTATCTGGCGATTTTGCCCTTTCATACCAGCTGAGTATTACTGAGCCCACCCGCAATAGCGGCTTATGGATCGTTCCGGCCACAGAAGCAAGCTTACATTAGCTTGTGGTAAGAACTAAGTATACTTACAGACATGAAGAAAGAAAGAACAGCGCTTGTGACCACAGAACAAAATCACCATCAATGAGAAAGCGGGCTTCAGTGTACAGGATGCATAATACGCCGGTGATAATAGCACAGGACATGTCTGCCTAATAATGCGCACATACTAGCACAGTATTATATATATAATATACTGTCTACTGCAAGAATCAATGGGGGTCATTCCGAGTTGATCGCTAGCTTCTGCGCATGCGTATGCACCACAATGCGCACGTGCAACGTACTATTACAACTAACAATGTAGTTTCACACAAGGTCTAGCGATGCTTTTCAGGCGCACTGCTCGCCGCTGAGTGATTGACAGGAAGTGGGCATTTCTGGGTGTCAACTGACCGTTTTCAGGGAGTGTTTGAAAAAACGCAGGTGTGCCAGGAAAAATGCAGGCGTGGCTGGGCGAACGCAGGGCGTGTTTGTGACGTCAAAACAGGAACTGAACAGTCTGAAGTTATCGCAAGCGCTGAGTAGGTTGTGAGCTACTCTGAAACTACACAAAAATATTTTGTAGCCGGCTCTGCGATCCTTTCGTTCGCACTTCTGCTAAGCTAAAATACACTCCCAGTGGGAGGCGGCTTTACGTTTGCACGGCTGCTAAAAACTGCTAGCGAGCGAACAACTCGGAATGACCACCATTGGGCCTAATTTGGGCCCTCATTCCGAGTTGTTCGCTCGTTAGTGGTTTTCGCAACGGAGCGATTTGTCGCAAACTGCGCATGCGCAATGTTCGCAGTGCGTCTGCGCCAAGTAAATTTGCCAAAAAGTGCAGTATTTTACTCACGGCTTAACGAAGAAATTTCTTCGTTCTGGTGATCTGAGTGTGATTGACAGGAAGTGGGTGTTTCTGGGCGGAAATTGGCCGTTTTATGGGTGTGTGCGGAAAAACGCTGGCGTTTCTGGGAAAAACGCGGGAGTGGCTGGAGAAACGGGGGAGTGTCTGGGCGAACGCTGGGTGTGTTTGTGACGTCAAACCAGGAACGAAACTGACTGAACTGATCGCAGTGGCAGAGTAAGTCCCGAGCTACTCAGAAACTGCAAAGAAATTTCTATTCGCAATTATGCGAATCTTTCGTTCGCAATTCTGCTAAGCTAAGATTCACTCCCAGTAGGCGGCGGCTTAGCATGTGCAAAGCTGCTAAAAGCAGCTAGCGAGCGAACAACTCGGAATGAGGGCCTTAGAGTTGATCGCAGCAGCAGATTTGCTAGCAGTTGTGCAAAACCATGTGCACTGCAATGGGGGCAGATGTAACATGTGCACTGCAGTGGGGGGCAGATGTAATATGTGCACTGCAGTGGGGGGCAGACGTAACATGTGCACTGCAGGGGGGGCAGATGTAACATGTGCAGAGAGAGTTAGATTTGGGTGGGGTGTGTTCAAACTGAAATCTAAATTGCAGTGTAAAAATAAAGCAGCCAGTATTTACCCTGCACAGAAACAATATAACCCACCCAAATCTAACTCTCTCTGCACATGTTACATCTGCCCCACCTGCAGTGCACATGGTTTTGCCCAACTGCTAACAAATTTGCTGCTGCGATCAACTCTGAATTACCCCCATAGAGTACGGGGCAGTACGGTAATGGTTAGTATTACTGCCTCACAGCACTGAGGTCATGGGTTCGATTCCCACCATGGCTCTAACTGTGTGGAGTTTGTATGTTCTCCCTGTACTTGCGTGGGTTTCCTTTGGGTACTTCGGTTTCCTCCCACAATCCAAAAATATACTGGTAGGTTAATTGGATCTCAACAAAAATAGGATTTTGGTACTTACCGGTAAATCCTTTTCTCCTAGTCCGTAGAGGATGCTGGGGTATAGACGGGATCCGCAGGAGCTTGGGCACACTGAAAAGACTTAAGACTGGGTGTGAACTGGCTCCTCCCTCTATGCCCCTCCTCCAGACCTCAGTTATAGGAACTGTGCCCAGGAGAGACGGACATTTCGAGGAAAGGATTTTTGTGTAAACTAAGGGCTACAAACATACCAGCCCACACCACAACCATACCGTACAACCGGAGTAACAGTAAACCAGAGAACAGTATGAAAAAACAACAGCAACAAGCTGAAACCAGAAATACACAACCCGTGTATAAACTAAGTGAACCGACAAAAGAACACTACAAGAACAGTCCGCACTGGGATTTACCGGTAAGTACCAAAATCCTATTTTCTCTTATGTCCTAGAGGATGCTGGGGACTCCAAAAGTACCATGGGGTTTATACCAAAGCTCCAGACCGGGCGGGAGAGTGCGGACAACTCTGCAGCACCGACTGAGCAAACGCAAGGTCCTCATCAGCCAGGGTATCAAACTTATAGAACTTGGCAAACGTGTTTGAACCCGACCAAGTAGCCGCTCAGCAGAGCTGTAGAGCCGAGACGCCCCGGGCAGCCGCCCAAGACGAGCCCACCTTCCTGGTAGAATGGGCTTTCACCGACTTCGGCACCGGTAATCCGGCCGAAGAATGAGCCTGCTGAATCGTACTACAAATCCAGCGTGAAATAGTCTGTTTTGAAGCAGGATGACCAATCTTGTTGGAAGCGTACAGGACAAACAGCGCCTCCGTTTTCCTGGCAACCGCCGTACGGGCGACGAAGATCTTCAACGCCCTCACTACATCCAGAGACCTGGGAACTGTCCCTGCATCCCTGGCCACCGGTACCACAATAGGTTGATTAATGTGAAACGAGGAGACCACCTTTGGTAAAAATTGTTGCAGAGTCCTCAATTCTGCCCTATCCGAATGAAAGACCACGTACGGGCTTTTATGAGATAAGGCCGCCAACTCAGACACCCGACTGGCAGAAGCCAGTGCCAACAACATGACTACCTTCCAGGTGAGAAACTTCAACTGAACCTTACGCAAAGGCTCAAACCAGGAAGACATGAGAAACTGTAAAACCACGTCCAGATCCCATGGGGCCACAGGAGGCACAAACGGAGTATTGATATGCAAAACTCCCTTCACGAACGTCTGAACCTCTGGGAGGGCAGCCAGTTCTCTTTGAAAGAAAATAGACAATGCTGAAATCTGCACCTTGATGGAGCCCAACTTCAGGCCTGCATCCACCCCAGCCTGCAAAAAATGGAGAAAACGCCCCAAGTTAAATTCTTCCGCAGGAGCCTTCTTAAACTCACACCAGGAAACATACTTCTTCCAAATACGGTGATAATGCTTCGCCGTAACCTCCTTCCTAGCCCTGAGGAGAGTAGGTATGACCTCTCCTGGAATACCTTTACGAGCTAAGATCTGGCGCTCAACTTCCATGCCGTCAAACGCAGCCGCGGTAAGTCTGGAAACACGCATGGACCCTGCAACAACAGGTCCTCTCTTAGAGGCAGCGGCCAAGGATCTTCCACTAGTAATTCCTGAAGAACTACGAGAATCGCCTGAACCCTCGCTCGCCGAATGATCCCCAGTACCTTTGGAATGAGAGGAAGTGGAGGGAACACATACACCGACTTGAACACCCACGGAGACACCAGGGCATCCACCGCACTGGCTTGGGGGTCCCTTGACCTGGAACAATACCTCGGAAGCTTCTTGTTGAGACGAGACGCCATCATGTCTATCAGAGGGAGTCCCCAAAGCTTTGTCACGTCTGCAAACACCTCTTGATGAAGAGCCCACTCTCCCGGATGGAGATCGTGTCTGCTGAGGAAGTCTGCTTCCCAGTTGTCTACTCCCGGAAGGACGACTGCTGACAGGGCGCTCAGGTGTTGTTCCGCCCAGCGAAGGATTCTTGTGGCCTCCGCCATTGCCGCTCTGCTCCTTGTGCCGCCTTGACGGTTGATATGTGCCACCGCTGTGACGTTGTCTGACTGTACCAGGACAGGTCGACCCTGAAGAAAGCTTCTTGCCTGTAGCAGGCCGTTGTAAATGGCTTTTAACTCGAGAACATTTATGTGAAGACCCGCTTCCTGGAACGACCATTTCCCCTGGAAGTTCCTGCCTTGGGTGACTGCACCCCAGCCCCGGAGACTCGCATCTGTCGTCAGAAGTACCCAATCCAGGATACCGAACCGGCGTCCCTCTAGAAGGTGAGACTCTTGTAGCCACCACAGGAGGGAAATCCTGGCTCTGGGAGATAAACTTATCTTCCGGTGCATGTGCAGGTGAGACCCGGACCATTTGCTCAGCAAGTCCCACTGAAACACCTGGGCATGAAACCTGCCGAACGGAATGGCTTCGTACGTCGCCACCATCTTCCCCAGAACGCGTGTACATTGATGGATGGACACAGTCTTCGGCTTCAGAAGTTCCCTGACCAACAACTGCAGTTCCAGAGCCTTTTCTTGTGGAAGAAAAACTCTCTGTAATTCCGTGTCGAGAACCATGCCCAGAAAGGACAGCCGGGTGGTCGGAATCAACTGAGATTTTGGTAAATTTAGCAGCCAACCATGCTGTCGAAACACCGACAGCACCAAGTCCACACTCATTAGCAACCTTTCCTTGGACCTCGCCTTTATCAGGAGATCGTCCAAGTACGGGATAATTGAAACCCCCTGTTTGCGAAGGAGAACCATCATTTCCGCCATGACCTTGGTGAACACTCTCGGGGCCGTGGAAAGGCCAAACGGCAACGTTTGAAATTGGTAATGAGAGTCCTGTATCGCAAACCTGAGGAAGGCCTGATGCGAAGGAAATATCGGGACGTGTAAGTAGGCATCCTTTATGTCAACTTACGCCATACAATCCCCCCCTTCTAGGCTGGAAATCACAGCTCGAAGAGATTCCATCTTGAACTTGAAAACTTTCAAGTATGGATTTAGGGATTTTAGATTCAGAATCGGTCTGACCGAACCGTCCGGTTTCGGCACCACAAATAGGCTCGAGGAGAACTGGAACAATTACCTTCTGATGACACAATTTTTGTATCGCTGTCAACACCAGCTCCCTGTCCGGAAGAGACGCTGGTAAGGGCGAAATGAAAAACCGGTGAGGGGGCACCTCCCGAAACTCCAGCTTGTATCCCTGAGATACAATCTCTAGGACCCAAGGATCGAGGCCTGAACGAATCCAGACCTGACTGAAGACTCGGAGACGCACCCCCACCGGTCCGGACTCCCCCAGGGAAGCCCCAACGTCATGCGGTGGACTTGGTAGAGGCAGGGGAGGACTTTTGGTCCTGGGCGCCTGACACGGCAGGCGACTTCCTACCCCTTCCTTTACCCTTTGAAGCGAGGAAGGACGAACCATTTCCACGACTGTATTTATTAGGACGAAAGGACTGCATCTGCTGATGCAGTGCCTTTTTGTGCTGTGTGGGAACATAGGGAAGAAAAGAGGACTTACCCGCCGTCGCGGTAGAGACCGGGTCCGCCAAGCCGTCCCCAAACAAGACATTACCTTTGAAGGGTAAAGCTTCCATAGCTCTCTTGGAGTCTGCATCAGCATTCCATTGATGGATCCACAACGCCCTCCTAGCCGATATTGACATGGCATTGGCTCTTGATCCCAAAAGACAAACATCCCTCGCCGCATCCTTCAGGTAATCTGCAGCGTCCTTGATATAACCAAGAGTCAGAAGAACATTATCTTTTTCAAGGGTATCCATGTCAGTGGCCAAATTCTCGGCCCATTTAGCAATAGCACTACTCACCCACACCGACGCCACAGCAGGTCTGAGCAATGCGCCTGTATTAGCGAAAATGGACTTCAGAGACGTCTCCAGCTTGCGATCCGCCGGATCCTTGAGAGCTGCCGTGTCCGGAGACGGAAGCGCCACCTTCTTAAGGGGGGTACACACGGAGAGATCCGTGCTTAAAATCTAAGCAATCTTGCTAGATTGCTTAGATTTTAAGCATGGATCTGCCGTGTGTATGCCCTCCAGCGATAGCGATGCGCGGCCCCGCGCATCGCTATCGCCGATGCTAGATTGAGCCTGCATGCAGGCTCAATCTAGCGGGTCGCTCACTTCACCGTTGTGTGAAGTGAGCGGCCCCCCGTCGGCTTTCCCCCTCGCTCAGCACATCGCGCTGTGCTGAGCGGGGTGAGAGATGTGTGCTGAGCGGTCTGTGTTAAGATCGTTCAGCACACATCTCTCCCGTGAGTACCCCCCTTTAGACAAACGAGATAGAGCTTTGTCAACATTTGGAGACGACTCCCATTTTTCCCTGTTATCAGAGGGGAAAGGATACACCATGTAAATCCTCTTGGGAATCTGCCACCTCTTATCCGGCGACTCCCAAGCCTTTTCACAAAGAGTATTAATTTCATGAGAGGGGGGAAATTTCACTTCAGGTTTTTTCCCCTTGAACAAACAAATCCTTGTTTCCTGCACCGCAGGTTCATCAGAAATGTGTAAAACATCCCTTATAGGGGGTCATTCCGAGTTGTTCGCTCGCAAGCGGATTTTAGCAGATTTGCTCATGCTAAGCCGCCGCCTACTGGGAGTGAAACTTAGCATCTTAAAATTGCGAACGATGTATTCGCAATATTGCGATTACACACCTCGTAGCAGTTTCTCAGTAGCTCCAGACTTACTCGGCATCTGCGATCATTTCAGTGCTTGTCGTTCCTGGTTTGACGTCACAAACACACCCAGCGTTCGCCCAGACACTCCCCCGTTTCTCCGGCCACTCGTGCGTTTTTTCCGGAAACGGTAGCGTTTTTTCCCACACGCCCATAAAACGGCCTGTTTCCGCCCAGTAACACCCATTTCCTGTCAATCACATTACGATCGCCAGAACGATGAAAATGCCGTGAGTAAAATTCCTAACTGCATAGCAAATTTACTTGGCGCAGTCGCAGTGCGGACATTGCGCATGCGCATTCAGCGGAAAATCGCTGCGGTGCGAAGATTTTTACCGAGCGAACAACTCGAAATGACCCCCATAGCCACAATCATGTACTGAATACTCTTCACTAAACAAAGCCGCCTCAGAAAAATCGACCTCAGAGTCAGAGTCGGTATCAGTATCTGCCACCCGAGTAAACGGCCGCTTCTGCGAGCCCGATGGGATCTGTACCTGAGATAAAGCCTCCTCTATGGACTTTTTCCACACCTGTGTCTGTGACTCAAACTTATCTAACCTCTTAGATAACGAAGCTACATTCGTATTGATTGTAGTTAATAACGTGAGTAAATCAGGTGTCGGCTGCGCCGACAGACCCAAATCCAGACCCACCACTTCACCCCCTACAACCTCCTCCGGTGAATCACAATCAGCCTCCGACATGTCGACACAATTGATCGACACAGCGACACACACACAAAATGCCTCAGCTAGGGGACAGGCCTATAGTGAAGCCCAGAGAGAGACCCAGAGGGAGTATGCCAGCTCACACCTCAGCGCCTATATATCCCTATAGGGGATATATAATACCAGCGCTGCTAGAATAAACTAATGCACCACACTGCGCCCCCCCCCTGAGAAATCTTCCCGTTACTTGCGGGGAGCGATGGAGGTCCGGCCCAGCGTCTCCTTGCCGCCGCGTGGAGGAGAGGAAGATGGCGCCGTGAGCCGCGCTCTAAGCTCCGCCCCTTCCCGGCGGGCTTCAGCGCGCCTGATTTGAAAATGCAGGCGGGGGCCGATGAACGGTGCCGAGGCACAGACAGTGCTTCTGCCGGCTACCCGGACCCCAGTGACCTGCTGCCCAGGGCGCCCCCCCCAGCGCCCTGCACCCTGCGAGTGCCATCCGCTATGTGTGTGGGAGCATGGAGCGCAGCGTCTCCGCTGCGCTGTACCTAGTCACCGAAGTCTTCTGCCGTCCTGAAGTCTTCTGATCTTCTCATACTCACCCGACTTCTTTCTTCTGGCTTCTGTGAGGGGGGTGACGGCGCGGCTCCGGGAACAAGCAGCTAGGCGCACCAAGTGATCGAACCCTCTGGAGCTAATGGTGTCCAGTAGCCTAAGAAGCAGAGCCTTTAATTTAGAAGAAGTAGGTCTGACTTCTCTCCCCTCACTCCCACGATGCAGGGAGCCTGTAGCCAGCAGGTCTCCCTGAAAATAAAAAACCTAACATAAAGTCTTTCAGAGAAACTCTGTAGAGCTCCCCTAGTGTGTGTCCAGTCACTCCTGGGCACAAAGTCTAACTGAGGTCTGGAGGAGGGGCATAGAGGGAGCAGCCAGTTCACACCCAGTCTTAAGTCTTTTCAGTGTGCCCAAGCTCCTGCGGATCCCGTCTATACCCCCATGGTCCTTTTGGAGTCACCAGCATCCTCTAGGACGTAAGAGAAATTAACCCTAGTGTGAATGTGTGTGCGTGTACATGTGATAGGGAATATAAAGTGTAAGCTCCACTGGGGCAGGGACTGATGTGAATGGCCAAATATTCTCTCTGTACAGCGATGCGGAATATGTGTGCGCTATATAAATAACTGGTAATACCCCCATAGAGTAAGTCCCAGTAATGTATACTGCGCTCTCAATGCAGAGAGATATTTCCCTGAGACAATACAATATTATTATATACTGTATATAACTCTCCCCCCCCCCCCCCTGTGTTGATACCTTGCACTGTCCTCCTGCGTTGCGCTGTCTGAGTCTCTATGCGGGATGGAGAGACGCCCACTTGGCGTATGGACACAGGGGGGCAGGGACCGCGCTCTCTGTTAGTGCAGCACACTGCCATAATGTTGTATTTTTAATCCCTCAAGAGAACCACAGTATAGATATTGGTAAAACTGTAAGACGCGTTCACCTGCTATAAATACCTTTGTCCTTTCTAGGGAACCAGCCTCAGGGATTAACAACTCCCAAACAGTTTGATTGAACTTGAACTGCATTAACTTCATCATCTGCTGTGAACTCTTATCCTCAGGTAAGTTCTGCTACATGCACAGGAAGCATCCAAGCAGGCTGTAATCTGACATCTCACGGGTTACGGCATCTTTCTTCACATCGCCCTGATAGGCTGACATAACGCGTCCCTTCCCATATTCACAGGGAAGTGCGCTGTGCACGTGGAATAGTTACGTCCTGCTGACCACTGATCTCTGTGCCCACAAAGGGTCCCTACTTATTCTGTCATTAATGTAACACCAACAGGGAGCTACAATAAGACAGACAGAAGGTCGGGCAGAGGCGGCAGCCACATCCTCTAAGCACGCACAAAGCCTATATACAGAGGGATAATATATACCTATATGTACTAACAAAAGTAGCAAACTCTTAAGTGACATGTACTCAGTGGTGCCGAGAGACGGGGGGAGAGGGTACAAATTACCCGGGCCCAGGTCTGATAGAGAGGTCCAGTACGGGCCCAGGCCTCCTCCCCTTACCTGGCAGCAGCAGCTGCAGCTCTTCTCCTCGGCCCAGCACATGCTGGTGTGTCCAGGGGTGAAGTGTGGCCGTGGAGGTGCTTAAAATACTATTTTTTTCAGTATTTGCATGGCCACACCTCCTGTGAATAGGCCCCTTGAAAAGTACCCGAGCCCAGCCTGGCTCTCGACTGCCCTGCATATACTACCATTGATTGTGACAGCATGTGTAGCATTCAATGCCAGTTTGCGCTGACATCTGTCTATACAATCCCTGTATTAAGTGCAAGAAGAAAATATTTGTGGGGAATCAGCCACTTCCGCGGCGCTGACCCCTTACGCTGTACATATCAGATTATTTTAGCTTTACCCGTTCCTTACATATATTTAAAAAAGAAACGGAAACGCCCGGTACAGACACGCCCCATATTTGTCCTTATCCTGATTTTATCTGTAAACAAAAAAACAAATTCAATCTGGAACAAACATTCCTGGCCAGCGCGTTTCCCCGCGCTAATGCTCTTTTATACGAGACAAAAGGGTCACTATGTAACTGAGCGGAACCTAGAATTTTTATGCTCGCATTCCATCAGGTTTGTAATTGGAAATAAAGTGAAATCCTAAGGCCTGGAACCCTTATTTCTTCATAATGTTACACACTTAATTGCTCCTGTCATTTACCAACACGATTATGTTGTCTACAAATGGAGACAAATAATAGATTTTAGTACTTATGCAGAGACTTAAACTGCATGCGGAGAGCCACAAACTACACCATTAAACTGGAATTACAGCTTCAAGTCAGAAACAAAAATTTAACCCCAGTAATCATTATCCCCCTCAAAATAAAAGCCCACATGAGTCAGATCCAATTTTTAACCAGCAGAGAATCAAAGCCTTTTATTATGTCAGCGTGATAGTTCTGTTACAGTGAAATCTCCGACGGAAATGTTTAGAAAACAAGAGGCAATGTCAGCTAGTAAAATAAGGGGGGTGGGTGGGCTGTACAGTGGAAGATCATATAACGAATGTAAGCCGCCAACCCCACGTCTGGTTGGGAAACGCTCAAGGTGACTTTTTGCAGGGGGGCCTCACACGCAGATGTAACAGGGGCCCCAACATTTAGCGTTTTAAAAAAAACTAACCATCTAAATATTAAAAACGTTAAACAAAATATAACAGGCGCTCGGCGAGTCGCAGGGAACCAGCGCGGATTGCACACGCAATTCCTTTGGCAGACACCCTGATTTTGCAAACAAGTTGGTATCTTTGAGGGCGCATGTGACACCGCCAGGAAAAATTGCAATAAATAGCTGGAAAGCGTTGTACCGTAGGTGCTGCTTTGTAACAGGTCTAAGTTATACGTAAAATATTGAAGTACGAGTAGGAAATAAAAGTGGATTGAGTAAATGAAAAGGTCCAAGTGCGCAAGGCCAATAGCCGCCACAAACGCAGACTCATTTTCTTACATCCGGTTTAGAGGTGTTCTCAAGAAAGACCTTTTGTTGTGCACGTTGAATAATTACATACATTTAATATTTCACTTTCCCTGTTTCCATCACTCCACAGATAGATCCAACTGGTTTATGATGTATTCGTCTTCATAAAAGGACATATGTGTTTAGCGGCTGCCAAGGTGCTAACCGGACGACGACGCAGGCAATTTGCAACACGGTAACATTTTGAGCAGCTTATGAGTTTTGAGCCAAAATTGGGATTGGGGTGAGTGAGTGAGCGTGAGGTCTTGACATTTATGTACACAATGCCTGCACATTACACAGAGCATCACAACTAGGAACACACACAGTAAAGACACAAACCTGGGAATTACAGACAGATAAAGGTAGGAGGGCCCTGCACACACGCTTATAATCCTATCTGTGACATTTTTACTTTATTTTTTATTATATTTGAAACTGTTTTAATAACCTCAATATCAAACACTTCACTTTAGTCACATGTACAAGTCAGTTACATATATCAAAACATCAAGATCAAAACATAATACACCATGGACAGTGAAAGAGGGGTGGGAGTGGGGGTGGGGTTGGGGGGGGGGGGGGAGATTAAGAGATAGAAGTAAACTGTGCTTAGATGTGATATATCACGTGGAACATGGGAACTGCACAGAATACCCTCAGAAAGAGTCATTTGCCCCAAAATTCCAGTGACATTTTCAGGTTTTAAAGATTGGTGGCTACAGTGGGGAGGCCTATCAATTCACAAGGATCTAATGAGGGCTACCACTTAACTAAGGTGACAACACTGAGAAGGCCTATCAATTCATTAGGGACTAGAGACTACGCTGCGAAGGCCTATCCATTTACTAAGGCCTGGTAACTAGGCCTATCAATTCACTAGAGATCAGTGACCACACTGAGGAGGCCTAACCATTCACTAGGGACTGGTGACTACACAGAGGAGGCCTATCCATTCATTAGAACTGGTGAAAACACAAAGGAGGCCTATCCATTCATTAGAACTGGTGAAAACACAGAGGAGGCCTATCCATTCATTAGAACTGGTGAAAACACAGAGGAGGCCTATCCATTCATTAGGGATTGGCGACTACCCTGAGAAGTCCTATCCTTTCACTAGAAACTGGTGACTACAGTACACTGAGGAGTCATATCCATTCACTAGGGGCTGGTAACTAGATTGAGGGGGCATATCAAATCACTAGAGATCAGTGACTACACTGAGAAGTCCTATCCATTCACTAGGGACCAGTGACCACACTGAGGAGGCCTATCCATGCACTAGGGACCAGTGATTATACTGAGGAGGCATATCCATTCACTAGAGACTGGTGACTACACTGAGGAGGCCTATCCATTCACTAGAGACCGGTGACTACACTGAGAAGACCTATCCATTCACTAGGGACCGGTTACTACACTGAGGAGGCCTAGCCATTCACTAGAGACTGGTGACTACACTGAGGAGGCCTATCCATTCACTAGAGACTGGTGACTACACTGAGAAGTCCTATAAATTTACTAGGGACCGGTGATTATACTGAGGAGGCTTATCCATTCACTAGGGACTTGTGACTACACTGAGAAGTCCTATCCATTCAATAGGGACCAGTGACCACACTGAGGAGGCCTATCCATGCACTAGGGACTGGTGATTATACTGAGGAGGCATATCCATTCACTAGAGACTAGTGACTACACTGAGGAGGCCTATCCATTCGCTAATGACCAGTGACTACACTGAGGAGGCCTATCCATTCACTAGAGACCGGTGACTACACTGAGAAGTCCTATAAATTTACTAGGGACCGGTGATTATACTGAGGAGGCTTATCCATTCACTAGGGACTTGTGACTACACTGAGAAGTCCTATCCATTCAATAGGGACCAGTGACCACACTGAGGAGGCCTATCCATGCACTAGGGACTGGTGATTATACTGAGGAGGCATATCCATTCACTAGAGACTGGTGACTACACTGAGGAGGCCTATCCATTCACTAATGACCAGTGACTACACTGAGGAAGCCAATTCATTCACTAGGGACCGATGATTATACTGAGGATGCCTATTAATTCACTAGGGACCGGTGATTACAATGAGGATGCCTATTAATTCACTAGGGACCATATAAATTTCTATTTTGCAGGATATTCTGATCATTTGGAACATACAGCAAAATATACATGATTTACAAGTAATCTCTTACCTTTGGTCACTATGGATATTTTGTCATTTGATATCTGTAAAAAGAGAAAAAAAAGTTGTTTTTTTGCTAAGATTCCATATTAGCTAATGAAAGATTTAGTCAACAGATTCTAATAGTAATATTTATGACAGGTCAATGCATTCATTTAATCTGTAGAAAAAACGTCATAGAAAGAGAACAATGTGATATGTAGGTTTCATTTTCCCCAGAATAGACCCAATATATCCACCTAATATATTAACTTCCAATACCTATTTTCAGCTTCTAATAACCCAAATGAACATACAGTAACTGTTAATTTAGGAGCTATAATTGATGGGTCTTCAGGATACATGAATGTCCAGATTACGGGGCCTTTACAAAGGATGGAAAGATTCTTTGCATAAATCAGAATTAAAAGAGACCACTGAATTGAGATTACAAATCCGCTTAATAAATTTGGCTTTAAGTGTCTACTACTCTTTATACCCAAGGTTGTAGTCTGCATCCAATAGGAAGAAATAATATTTAAATGTATGACGACTAATTTTAACAAAACCTGTAACCTTAATCATAAATGCATAAACAAAAGTACAGTTCTATGGCAAGGACCAACCGTACCGAGGACATGTCCAGCGTCTTCAGTGTTAATGGTAAGATGCCACCATGGGGGGCCTCACTACCAACCAATGAAGAGCAGCTTTCTATACAGTACGTATAACCTGAGTGATGATACATTGCTGTTATCAGGATTCATATGTATAACCGGCGTAATAATACATTGCTGTTATCAGGATACAGACGTATAACCGGCGTAATAATACATTGCTGTTATCAGGATTCATATGTATAACCGGCGTAATAATACATTGATGTTATCAGGATACAGACGTATAACCAGCGTAATAATACATTGCTGTTATCAGGATTCATATGTATAACCGGCGTAATAATACATTGCTGTTATCAGGATTCATATGTATAACCGGCGTAATAATACATAGCTGTTATCAGGATTCATATGTATAACCGGCGTAATAATACATTGCTGTTATCAGGATTCATATGTATAACCGGCGTAATAATACATTGCTGTTATCAGGATTCATAAGTATAACCGGCGTAATAATACATTGCTGTTATCAGGATTTATATGTATAACCGGAGTAATAATACATTGCTGTTATCAGGATTCATATGTATAACCGGCGTAATAATACATTGCTGTTATCAGGATTCATATGTATTACCGGCGTAATAATACATTGCTGTTATCAGGATTTATATGTATAACCGGCGTAATAATACATTGCTGTTATCAGGATTCATATGTATAACCGGCGTAATAAAACATTGCTGTTATCAGGATTCATATGTATAACCGGCGTAATAATACATTGCTGTTATCAGGATACATACGTATAACCGGCGTAATAATACATTGCTGTTATCAGGATTCATATGTATAACCGGCGTAATAATACATTGCTGTTATCAGGATTCATATGTATAACCGGCGTAATAATACATAGCTGTTATCAGGATTCATATGTATAACCGGCGTAATAATACATTGCTGTTATCAGGATTCATATGTATAACCGGCGTAATAATACATTGCTGTTATCAGGATTCATAAGTATAACCGGCGTAATAATACATTGCTGTTATCAGGATTTATATGTATAACCGGAGTAATAATACATTGCTGTTATCAGGATTCATATGTATAACCGGCGTAATAATACATTGCTGTTATCAGGATTCATATGTATAACCGGCGTAATAATACATTGCTGTTATCAGGATTCATATGTATAACCGGCGTAATAATACATTGCTGTTATCAGGATTCATATGTATTACCGGCGTAATAATACATTGCTGTTATCAGGATTTATATGTATAACCGACGTAATAATACATTGCTGTTATCAGGATTCATATGTATAACCGGCGTAATAATACATTGCTGTTATCAGGATTCATATGTATAACCGGCGTAATAATACATTGCTGTTATCAGGATTCATATGTATAACCGGCGTAATAATACAGTACATTGCTGTTATCCGGATTCATACGTATGACCGGCGTAATAATACATTGCTGTTGTCAGGATTCATATGTATAACCGGCGTAATAATACATTGCTGTTATCAAGATTCATATGAATAACCGGCGTAATAATACATTGCTGTTATCAGGATTCATAAGTATAACCGGCGTAATAATACATTGCTGTTATCAGGATTCATATGTATAACCTGCATAATAATACATTGCTGTTATCAAGATTCATATGTATAACCGGCGTAATAATACATTGCTGTTATCAAGATTCATATGTATAACCAGCGTAATAATACATTGCTGTTATCAGGATTCATACGTATAACCTGCGTAATAATACATTGCTGTTATCAAGATTCATACGTATAACCGGCGTAATAATACATTGCTGTTATCAGGATTCATATGTATAACCTGCGTAATAATACATTGCTCTTATCAGGATTCATACGTCTAACCGGCGTAATAATACACTGTTGTTATCAGGATTCATATGTATAACCGGCGTAATAATACATTGCTGTTATCAGGATTCATATGTATAACCGGCGTAATAATACAGTACATTGCTGTTATCAGGATTCATACGTATGACCGGCGTAATAATATATTGCTGTTGTCAGGATTCATACGTATAACCGGCGTAATAATACATTACTGTTATCAGGATTTATACGTATGACCGGCGTAATAATACATTGCTGTTATCAGGATACATACGTATAACTGGCGTAACAATACAATTGCTGTTATCAGGATACATACGTATGACCGGCGTAATAATACATTGCTGTTATCAGGATACATACGTATAACCTACGTAATAATACATTGCTGTTATCAGGATTCATACGTATGACCGGCGTAATAATACATTGCTGTTATCAGGATTCATATGTATAACCGGCATAATAATACATAGCTGTTATCAAGATTCATACGTATAACCTGCATAATAATAAATCGCTGTTATCAGGATTCATACGTATGACCGGCGTAATAATACATTGCTGTAATCAGGATTCATATGTATAACCGACGTAATAATACATTGCTGTTATCAGGATACATACGTATAACCGGCGTAATAATACATTGCTGTTACCAGGATACATATGTATAACCAGAGTAATAATAAAACTGCTGTTATCAGGATACATACTGTACGTATAACCGGCTTAATAATACAATTGTAATAATAAATCACTGTTGTCAGGATACATACGTATGGGTTCACTACGATATGCCGGCGGTCGGGCTCCCGGCGACCAGCATACTGGCGCCGGGAGCCCGACCGCCGGCTTACCGACAGTGTGGCAAGCGCAAATGAGCCCCTTGCGGGCTCGCTGCGCTCGCCACGCTACGGGCACGGTGGCGCGCTACGCGTGCCACACTATTTTATTCTCCCTCCAGGGGGGTCGTGGACCCCCACGAGGGAGAATAAGTGTCGGTATGCCGGATGTCGGGATCCCGGCGCCGGTATACTGTGCGCCGGGATCCCGTCAGTCGGCATAAAGAAGACCAGCCATACGTATAACCGGCGTAATAATAAAACTGCTGTTATCAGGATACATACGTATAACCGGCGTAATAATACAATTGCTGTTATCAGGATACATACGTATAACCGGCGTAATAATAAATTGCTGTTATCAGGATACATACGTATAACCGGCGTAATAATAAAACTGCTGTTATCAGGATACATACTTATAACCGGCGTAATAATAAAACTGCTGTTATCAGGATACATACATATAACCGGCGTAATAATACAATTGCTGTTATCAGGATACATACGTATAAACGGCGTAATAATACATTGCTGTTATCAGGATACATACGTATAACCGGCGTAATAATAGGATTTTAATACCTACCGGTAAATCCTTTTCTCTTAGTCCGTAGAGGATGCTGGGGACGCTTCAAGAACCATGGGGTATAGACGGGATCCGCAGGAGACATGGGCACTTTAAGACTTTGAATGGGTGTGAACTGGCTCCTCCCTCTATGCCCCTCCTCCAGACTACAGTTTAAGTAACTGTGCCCAGGGAGACGGACATTTCGAGGAAAGAATTTATTGTTAAACCACGGTGAGCATTTTACCAGCTCACACCTCCAGTATGCCGCAGAACGTGGCATTCAATAGAACACCAGCCGACGGCATGAAGAATATGCAGCAATATGCTGACATAAAGCATAACACAACCTGTGTGTAAACACAACCAATAACAGCATAACGCATGCCACGGCATGAAGAACGTCAGCAACAGGCTGACTTAAATGCAATACACCACGTGTGTAACCATACCCAATAACTGCAGATACAGTACGCACTGGGACGGGCGCCCAGCATCCTCTACGGACTAAGAGAAAAGGATTTACCGGTAGGCAATAAAATCCTATTTTCTCATACGTCCTAGAGGATGCTGGCGACGCTTCAAGAACCATGGAGTTTATACCAAAGCTCTAGAACTGGCGGGAGAATGCGGATGACTCAGCAGCACCGATTGACCAAACAAGAGGTCCTCATCAGCCAGGGTATCAACTTGTAAACTTCGCAAAGTTGTTTGAACCCAGGACGAGCCCACCTTTCTAATAGAATGGGCCTTCACCGATTTCGGTAACGGCAAACCTGCCGTTGAATGAGCTTGCTGAATCGTACCACAGACCCAGCGTGCAATGGTCTTCTTGGAAGCAGGACACCCAATCTTGTTGGGAGCATACAGGACAAATCTGAGCCGTTTTCCGAATCTGAGCCGTTCTGGCGACATAAATTTTCAAAGCTCTGACCACATCTAAAGACTTAGACTCAACGAAGGCGTCAGTGGCCACAGGCACCACAATAGGTTGGTTCATATGGAAAAATGAAACCACCTCCGGCAGGAAATGTTGGCATGTCCTCAAGTCTGCTCTATCTTCATGGAAGATCAAATAAGGGCTCTTGTGAGACAAGGCCGCTAACTCAGACACCCGCCTTGCAGATGCCAAGGCCAACAGGATGACCACTTTCCAAGTGAGGAACTTCAACTCCACCTTCTGTAAAGGTTCAAACCAATGTGATTGAAGGAACTGCAACACCACATTAAGATCCCATGGTGCCACCGGAGGCACAAATGGAGGTTGGATGTGCAACACGCCTTTCACGAAAGTCTGAACTTTCTGAAAGAAAACCGATAAGGCTGAAATCTGTACCTTAATTGAGCCTAATTTTAGGCCCGCATCCACACCTGCTTGCAGAAAATGGAGAAAACGTCCTAGCTGAAACTCTTCCGTAGGAGCCTTCTTGGATTCACACCAAGAAACATATTTTCTCCAAATACGGTGGTAATGTTTAGACATTACCCCTTTTCTAGCCAGAATAAGTGTGGGAATGACTTCACTGGGAATACCCTTTCGGTCTAGGATTTGGCGTTCAACCACCATGCCGTCAAACGTAGCCGCGGTAAGTCTTGATACACACACGGCCCCTATTGTAACAGGTCCTCGCGTAGAAGAAGAGGCCAGGTATCTCCTATGAGTAATTCCTGAAGATCTGGATACCAAGCCCTCCTTGGCCAGTGTGGGACAATGAGGATCGCCCGAATCTTTGTTCTTCTTATGATCTTTAGAACCTTTGGAATGAGAGGAAGTGGAGGGAATACATACACCGACTGAAACACCCACGGTGTCACCAGTGCATCCACTATTGCTTGAGGGTCCCTTGACCTGTAACAATATCTCTGAAGCTTCTTATTGAGGCAAGACGCCATCTTGTCTATTTTAGGAATCCCTCAACGACTTGTCACTTCTGTGAAAACCTCTGGATGAAGACACCACTCTCCTGGATGGAGAACGTATCTGCCAAGGAAGCCTGCTTCCCCGTTGTCCACTCCTGGAACGAACATCGCTGACAGAGTGCACATAGGATTTCGTCACCCAGCGGAAAATCTTTCTGGCTTTTGCCAATGCTGCTACGGTCTTTGTTTGTAGAAAACCGTTATAAACGGCCATTACCTCTAGACCGTTAATGTGGTGACAAGTATCCTAACTTGACCCTCTTCCTTGGAAGTTTTCCTCCTGTGTGACAGCTCCCCCGCCTCTAAGGCATGCATCCGTGGTCCCTAGGATCCAGTCCTGGAACCCGAACCTGCGCTTTTGAGAACTGCACCGCTACCACAGGAGTGAAATTCTGGTCTTGAAAAAACAGGATTATCCCAGGTGGAAACCGGACCACTTGTCCAACTGGTCCCGCTAAAAACACTCTGGCATTTAACCTGCTCACTAAACGGCCTCGTCGGCCGCAGCCATCTTTTTCATCAACGGAATGTAATGATGGATTGACCCTGTTGCAGATCTGATCCGACTTTGGATCCTCAGAGCTTTTTCCACTGGAAGAAACAAACTCTCAACAGTTCTGTGTCTAACAGTATCTCCAACGCCGACAACCGCGTTGTTGGGATCAACAGTGATTCTGGCAAGTTCAGGAGCCAACCACTTTGTTGAAGAACTGTCAGGGAGAATGCACCACTTGGTTTCTTGACCTCGCCATCATCAGGAGAGCGTCCCAGTACAGAATAATAATGACTCTTTTACTATCGAAGGAAAACCATCATACAGCCATCACTCCGGTGAATTGGTAATGACAATCCTGAATAGCAAACCCAGGTAAGCCTAATGCGGAAGAAACCGTAATTAGACCCTCTTTCTCCTTTTCCAAACTGGAGATCCTTGCCCTGAGAGATTCCAGCCTGTAGGTCAACTTCTTACTGTAAGTAGAAATTTTGGGGGTTTTAGAGACAGTATTGTTCTGACCGAGCTGTCCGGCCTCGCGAGCACAAAAAAGCTTGAATAACAGCTTCTTTTTTTTTTTATGTGACCGGGACAGCAGGACAATGACCTGATCCTGACCCAACTCTTGTATGGCATCGCTTACTACCACCCCGTCCAGAGGAGAATCAGTAAGGTCTATTTGAAAAAATCGGTGAGGGGAAACCACTGGAAACTGCAGTATGTCCCCCTTGGGACTCTATTCTTAAACTCACTGGTCCATGTCCGTTCCAGGACTGACTGAAGAGTATTATACGTGGTCCCACCGGTGTGGGCTCCCGCAAGATAGACCCAGCGTCATGCAGTGGATGTGGCAGAAACAGAGGATGATTTCTGCTTCTGTGAACTTGAGAAGACTGCTGACCTCTTACCTTTTCACCTTCCTCTGCCTGCAAAGAAAGGGCAATACGTATCTATTCGGTCAAATGACTGCATCCTAAAATAATGCGTCACCAACCGTTGTGAGGGAACATAGGGCAAGAAGGTAGACTTACCAGTGGTATCTGCCGAGATCAACTTAACAAGGCCATCCCCAAACTAGGTTTCACCTTCATAGGGAAGAGACTCCAGTTCTTCTCGGAGTCAGCCTCAGCATTCCATTGGTGAATCCACAGCGCCCTCCTAGTCGAAACCGCCAGGGAATTGGCCCGCGAACCCAAGAGTCCTATATCCCTTGTGGTCGCACGGCAGTCTGCTGCAATGTTATAGATATGACCCATGCATACAACTACTCCCCCATGCGCACGTAATGCAAGTATAATCAACGTACACGCGGACACATAATTAGAGCATCACATATCTTCCTGCATACAATCCTTTGTGACAGGGCCCCGTGCAGAACAGGGGGTGACTCTCACTTTATTCTATCCACGGCGGGAACAGAATAAACAATCGGAATCCTCTTGAGGATTTGAAAACATCTTGTCACGGCCGCTCAGCACATGAGAAGGAATAACTTTACCTCAGCATTCATTATAACTTTCTTATATATATACATATATATATATATTTATTTTTTTTAAATACACCTATACACACAAATATCTATATATCTATATAACTCATATATAAATATCCCTTTTGACAGGAACAGCAGGGTCCCTAGTGACGTTAATACGTTCTTAATGTGTATGAAACATGTACTGAATGCCGACTTTGTGGATCTAGTCAGGAAACATAACGGTTGACATAAGAAACAGTACTCGTGTCGATCTCCGGGAGTAGTAACTGGGCAAAATAACATTTTTGCAATCCCGAGGGGTCTGAGGGAAATCTATTCTATGAATATGACACCCTCCATAAATATTACTACGTCTGTGTTCGTGCCACAGACCAATGCAACCTTAGTATACATACATATACATATAGGTATAGCCCTTTCTGATATGCATCACATTATCATGCCAATTTTTACCCAGTCAGATATTGTTGGTGCCGACAGGGTCACCACCACACGTCTGTGTCTCCCATATAGTTTTCTCTTGGGAAGAACATACATCTACTGACATGTTGACACTTATTTACATGTACCAAGTACCATTAGGAGTCGGCGGTGCCGACAGAGTCATTCCCACAGCCGTTTGTGGCAGAGCACTCAGCATCAGATATGCCGACACACGTGTACCAAACACATTACACTGGCTATAAGGGATAGACCCCAGTACATTCTGTCAGGGAAACACAGAAGGAGTTTACCAGCTCATTTCCACAGCGCTCATTATATAATGTGCTTTTTATTTTGAACTTATAATGCACCAAACAACTGTGCCCCCCCTTCCCCCCCTCGTTTTTCACTGCGATCTGTACAGCAGTGTTTTGGAAGGACCAACGTCTCTGTGAGGAGAAAATGGCGCTGAAATGAGCTGTGAGGGGTAAGCCCCGCCCCCTTAATGGCGCGCTTCTGCCCCGCTATTCTTACATATATTTATACTGGCGGGGGTTGAATCTAGTGCCTGGGCACTTATATATTCGTTTGCTAGTTTCTGTTGAAGATTTATATGCAGCCCTGGGCGCCCCCCCCCCGGCGCCCTGCACCCTACAGTGCCTGTGTGTGGGAGCATGGCGCACAGCGCGGCCGCTGTGCGGTACCTCAAAGCCGTCACTGAAGTCTTCTGATCTTCTTCTACTCACCCGTCTTCTGACTTCTGGCTCTGCAAGGGGGGTGACGGCGGGCTCTGGGAACGAGCATCTAGGCGTACCTAGGGATCAGACCCTCTGGAGCTAATGGTGTCCAGTAGCCAAAGAAGCAGAGCCTTGAAACTCACAGAAGTAGGTCTGCTTCTCTCCCCTCAGTCCAACGATGCAGGGAGCCTGTAGCCAGCAGTGCTCCCTGAAAATAATAAACCTAACATAAAGTCTTTTCAGAGAAACTCAGTAGAGCTCCCCTGTGTGTGACCAGTCTCACTGGGCACAGAATCTAAACTGGAGTCTGGAGGAGGGGCATAGAGGGAGGAGCCAGTTCACACCCATTCAAAGTCTTAAAGTGCCCATGTCTCCTGCGGATTCCCGTCTATACCCCATGGTTCTTGAAACGTCCCCAGCATCCTCTAGGACGTATGAGAAAATACATTGCTGTTATCAGGATACATACATATAACTGGCATAATAATAAAACTGCTGTTATCAGGATACATACTTATAACCGGCGTAATAATACATTGCTGTTATCAGGACACATACATATAACCGGCGTAATAAAACACTGCTGTTATCAGGATACATACATATAACCGGAGTAATAATACATTGCTGTTATCAGGATACATACTTATAACCGGCGTAATAATACATTGCTGTTATCAGGATACATACATATAACCTGCGTAATAATACATTGCTGTTATCAGGATACACACGTATAACCGGCGTAATAATACATTGCTGTTACCAGGATACATACATATAAACGTCATAATAATAAAACTGCTGTTATCAGGATACACACGTATAACTGGCGTAATAATACAATTGCTGTTATCAGGATACATAAGTATAACTGGCGTAATAATACATTGCTGTTATCAGGATACATACATCTAACCGGCGTAATAATACATTGCTGTTATCAGGATTCATACTTATAACCGGCGTAATAATACATTGCTGTTATCAGGATACATACGTATAACTGGCGTAATAATACATTGCTGTTATCAGGATACATACTTATAACCGGCGTAATAATACATCGCTGTTATCAGGATACATACGTATAACCTGCGTAATAATACAATGCTGTTATCAGGATACATACGTATAACTGGCGTAATAATACATTGCTGTTATCAGGATACATACTTATAACCTGCGTAATAATACATTGCTGTTATCAGGATACATACTTATAACCGGCGTAATAATACATTGCTGTTATCAGGATACATACTTATAACCGGCGTAATGATACATTGCTGTTATCAGGGTACATACGTATAACCTGCGTAATAATCTAATTGCTGCAAGGTGTGTAGCCGCAGCTCGTTGGAGTCCCCTCCATCCTGGGAATGACTAGTATTGGTTGGGTATGGTGCTTGGTGAGTAATAATTTACTGTAAGATTATGGTGCATACATGGCGCTTTGGTGCTGTATGGCGAGATTAGGCTATATATACAATTAGCAGAACATAGAAATGCACACGGTGGGCACCATCTCCCACTACCACAATACTGCTACCATTCTCACCATCTCAAGATGGCAACAATAGACAAAATACAACAACAAAAAATGCTATATTACTTAAAGCGCCGGAGACCCCAGTCCCCAACAGGATCTGCGATCTGGAGTTCTTCATCAGGCTGTGAGGCTGCAAGTCTAACCTATAGGAGAAAGCGTTGTCTGCGAGGGATCTCTCCCCAGCACGCTGTGTGCACGCGCTGAATATTAATAACGTCATTCTTTATCTGTGATAAATAAGTGCAATGAACGCTCAGTGGGAGCTGGTCACTGCCGGGCCAGCTCTTATCGCACGCACTGTCCTACTATGGCGTATTGATAAATCAGTAGGAAAAAGTATCACTGATCGCTGCAAATAAGACATACTACTTTACATGGCGCAAATGTGACTATTCATAAATCCGCCCCTTTGTGGTAAGAGGAGTAACGGGACCATATCATGGAATGAGCCCGTGATTTGTGCGTGCTGCCAGCCAGACCTCCTGCATTTCCTCCCAGCCCCCCAGCGTCCTGCATCTACGTCCGACAGCTTTCATTGAATATTTAGAATATATCAATGTCATTAAATATGAATGTAAGCTGGGCTATAATACTTTTTTGGCTCAATACACTGGCCTAGTGAAGCTAAAAATTACATTTGCAAGGCCAGTGGCTGCCCCCCGTGTGAGCGAGGGGGGGGGGGGGGGGGTATCGCTGTATCCTGGATCTCAGCGTCAGAAAGAGAAGTTTACTGTACGAGGAATTTCTTTCTGCTATTAATGGCGCTGAGCTGGGATACAGCCGATGTAGTGGAGTAATAAAGATACACTTTCCCAATCTGTGCTTACATCTATATGTCACTTTGATTCAAGCTTCACCTTTTATTAATATGTTTCAAATGCTACCCATGGGTGGATGTTTTATTCCTCCTATGGCCTTTTCTGGATCTGACAGGTTTTAGTGCTGTCGGGAAGAATTAATCATAATTGCAATCTATCAGGAGCAATAACAAGATTATAATATATAATCTATCCACGAAATTCAGCCAGCTTGGGGAATCTTTGTAAAGTTAGTGGAGTGTGAGCGGCGCGCTCTTACTTACCAAATGTACATTGTACTGATGAAGGATTAGGCAACACTGCACTAATCTGTGCCCACTATCATTAAATCTACATGCAAATGTGACCTTACAAATGGAGGACCGCTCAGGACGGGAGCGCTATATGGGATTAGAGTCTGATGGAATTAACTGTGTACTAGGCCGTGGTTCCCCGATAGACTGGCTAGCTCCTAATTCATGTGCGTCCGGGGCAGAGCCGCAGCTACAGGTGTGAGTGATATAGAGAATCACAGCGCACAGTATGGGTCCATAGACAGAGATACCAGCATCCATGTGACTGTCGCCGACTGGTCCCTGGTAAACGCTATAAGAAAATGTCCAAATGCTGCCGGACATTCCGGGTTTGCTTCGTTTTAAATCAGTAAAGTGAAATTGCAATTTCTCAGAGTGGTGAGAGATAGCGTCCCGGCAAATAATGCGTATTTACGCTCCTATATACACAGGTATGTATCATACGGAGCGCCTGCTCCCTGGGCAGGAACTGGAATAGCAGCCTGCGCTTGTGTACACCAGGAAACCTGCGTATTACAGGATTGCACAGGAGGGGGGGGGGGCGGTGATTCCGAGTTGATCACTCGCTAGCTGCTTTTAGCAGCATTGCACACGCTAGGCCGCCGCCATCTGGGAGTGTATCTTCGTTTAGCAGAATTGCGAACGAAAGATTAGCAGAATTGCGAATAGAAAATTCTTAGCAGTTTCTGAGTAGCTCGAGACTTACTCCTACACTGCGATCAGCTCAGCCCGTTTCGTTCCTGGTTTGACGTCACAAACACGCCCTGCGTTCGTCCAGCCACTCCCCCGTTTCTCCAGACACTCCCGCGTTTTATCCTGGCACGCCTGCGTTTTTCCGCACACTCCCAGAAAACGGTCAGTTTCCGCCCAGAAACACCCACTTCCTGTCAATCACACTCCGATCACTTCAACGATGAAAATTCTTCGTTCTGCCGTGAGTAAATCTACTAAGTTTTGAGCTAATATACTCAGCGCATGCGCACTGCATACCATGCGCATGCGCATTTTCGCATTAATCGCTCCGTTGCGAAAATCGGCAACGAGCGAACAACTTGGAATGACCCCCAGGGTCCATGCATGTCTCAGTGACCTCTGGCTAGGGGAGAACTTCCCGTTAGCGCCTGGTTCTGCCCCATATGGGGTAAGTGTAAATGCATTGGAGATGTGAACGACTATCGCACACACTGGATATTGGTGCATGTGCGATGAGAAATGGTCTGCAAGTGTCTGCTCGCTGAGGTCCGCATGTCCCCACATTCACTAAGCTAACTACGGAAGCAAAAGGCTGAAAGCAAGCAAATCGTCCTCCCATGCAGCGTGTGACTCGGGGGTGTCAGACACACTTACCTGATGAGGTGGGGGATGTAAGACACACTTACCTGATGAGGTGACCCATCAAGTCTCAGAGCGCATTCCGCGCGTCACTATATTTTATTTAAATCCAATAAATAAGCACTCCGGTGTAATGATTCCGAATGACTTTGTGCTTCATTTGTAGAAGTGGTCACATTGTGTTGAGGAGAGAGAGCTCCACCACAGGCTCCTAATGTCCCCATCCCAAATCTTACTGCTACCGCTTACTTATACCGCATCCTATGGCTCCACATCACATCACAGAGCAGTATATGACAACGCAGGAAAACAGTACTGCACATATGGTATCACAGTGCAGTATATGACAGCGCAGGACAACACAATACTGCATATGGTATCATAGTGCAGTATATGACAACGCAGGACAACACAATACTGCATATGGTATCACAGAGCAGTATATGACAACGCAGGACAGCACAATACTGCATATGGTATCACAGAGCAGTATATGACAACGCAGGACAACACAATACTACATATGGTATAACAGAGCAGTATATGACAGCGCAGGACAACACAATACTGCATATGGTATCACAGAGCAGTATATGACAGCGCAGGACAGCACAATACTGCATATGGTATCACAGAGCAGTATATGACAGCGCAGGACAGCACAATACTGCATATGGTATAACAGAGCAGTATATGACAGCGCAGGACAACACAATACTGCATATGGTATCACAGTGCAGTATATGACAGCGCAGGACAACACAATACTGCATATGGTATCACAGAGCAGTATATGACAGCGCAGGACAGCACAATACTGCATATGGTATCACAGAGCAGTATATGATAGTGCAGGACAACACAATACTGCATATGGTATCACAGAGCAGTATATGATAGCGCAGGACAACACAATACTGCATATGGTATCACAGAGCAGTATATGACAGCGCAGGACAGCACAATACTGCATATGGTATCACAGTGCAGTATATGACAGCGCAGGACAACACAATACTGCATATGGTATCATAGTGCAGTATATGACAACGCAGGACAACACAATACTGCATATGGTATCACAGAGCAGTATATGACAACGCAGGACAACACAATACTACATATGGTATAACAGAGCAGTATATGACAGCGCAGGACAACACAATACTGCATATGCTATCACAGTGCAGTATATGACAGCGCAGGACAACACAATACTGCATATGGTATCACAGAGCAGTATATGACAGCGCAGGACAGCACAATACTGCATATGGTATCACAGAGCAGTATATGACAGCGCAGGACAGCACAATACTGCATATGGTATAACAGAGCAGTATATGACAGCGCAGGACAACACAATACTGCATATGGTATCACAGTGCAGTATATGACAGCGCAGGACAACACAATACTGCATATGGTATCACAGAGCAGTATATGACAGCGCAGGACAGCACAATACTGCATATGGTATCACAGAGCAGTATATGATAGTGCAGGACAACACAATACTGCATATGGTATCACAGAGCAGTATATGATAGCGCAGGACAACACAATACTGCATATGGTATCACAGAGCAGTATATGACAGCGCAGGACAGCACAATACTGCATATGGTATAACAGAGCAGTATATGATAGCGCAGGACAACACAATACTGCATATGGTATCACAGAGCAGTATATGACAGCGCAGGACAGCACAATACTGCATATGGTATAACAGAGCAGTATATGACAGCACAGGACAACACAATACTGCATATGGTATAACAGAGCAGTATATGACAGCACAGGACAACACAATACTACATATGGTATCACAGAGCAGTATATGACAGCGCAGGACAACACAATACTGCATATGGTATAACAGAGCAGTATATGACAATGCAGGACAACACAATACTGCATATGGTATAACAGAGCAGTATATGATAGCGCAGGACAACACAATACTGCATATGGTATAACAGAGCAGTATATGATAGCGCAGGAGAACACAATACTGCATATGGTATAACAGAGCAGTATATGATAGCGCAGGACAACACAATACTGCATATGGTATCACAGAGCAGTATATGATAGCGCAGGACAACACAATACTGCATATGGTATAACAGAGCAGTATATGACAGCGCAGGACAACACAATACTGCATATGGTATCACAGAGCAGTATATGACAACGCAGGACAACATAATACTGCATATGGTATAACAGAGCAGTATATGACAGCGCAGGACAACACAATACTGCATATGGTATCACAGTGCAGTATATGACAGCGCAGGACAACATAATACTGCATATGGTATCACAGAGCAGTATATGAAAGCGCAGGACAGCACAATACTGCATATGGTATCACAGTGCAGTATATGACAGCGCAGGACAGCACAATACTGCATATGGTATCACAGAGCAGTATATGAAAGCGCAGGACAACACAATACTGCATATGGTATCACAGAGCAGTATATGACAGCGCAGGACAACACAATACTGCATATGGTATAACAGAGCAGTATATGACAGCGCAGGACAACACAATACTGCATATGGTATCACAGTGCAGTATATGACATCGCAGGACAACACAATACTGCATATGGTATCACAGAGCAGTATATGACAGTGCAGGACAACACAATACTGCATATGGTATCACAGAGCAGTATATGATAGCGCAGGACAACACAATACTGCATATGGTATCACAGAGCAGTATATGACAGCGCAGGACAGCACAATACTGCATATGGTATAACAGAGCAGTATATGATAGCGCAGGACAACACAATACTGCATATGGTATCACAGAGCAGTATATGACAGCGCAGGACAGCACAATACTGCATATGGTATAACAGAGCAGTATATGACAGCGCAGGACATGGATCATACGTATATTATGATTATATTATCATTTTGGGTGTGTTTCCGATCCGATGCGCGTTCCCGTGAGGGTCGGATCGGCTCCCCTAGATCGTTAGTGCTGCACTCGTGATATGCCGGTTCTCGCAGGCATGGCTGGGATCGCATACGATACATCACATGCAAAATGTACCAAATCGTATGGAACCACTCACGGGAAGCTCCCGAGAGAATTCAAGGGAAATCGCCTCTGACTTCAGCCTCAGACATATCGCTGTAGTGTATGGGGGCCTTTACACTAGTCAGTAGCTTTTGCTCTAGAGCCATATTTCTCAGACTCGGTTCTCAGGGCCCCAGCAGTGCAGGTTTTCCTGATGGCCTAGCTGGTGCACAGGTGTCGTCATTACTGACACACTATAGAAGATGTGCTGCATTCATTCCTAACTGACATATTATACAGATCCACAAGTGATCTGGAAATCATGAACTGTTGGGGTTCCTGAGGGCTGAGTTTTGGGGTTCCTGAGGGCTGAGTTTTGGGGTTCCTGGGGGCTGAGTTTTGGGGTTCCTGAGGGCTGAGTTTTGGGGTTCCTGAGGGCTGAGTGTGAGAAACACTGCTATAGGAAGTAGATAGTCCGCTATATTCATACACAAAGTTATAATCAAGCCCAGGTCCGGCCCCAGGTCTACTAAGGGCATGCTAATGACGCTACAATGCCCTTCCCTGGTGTACATCCAGATATACAAGGACAGAGACGCCACTTTCAGTGTCTACAGATGCTGCAATAACGCTTTGTGAGTCTTTAGACGCCATCAGTCGCACCATTGTAACGTTCACCAGCCCTATGCTACTGTAGGTGCAGATCATCCATCTGAGTAGCCTCCAATGTGAGCAATTCAATGGGGAACATTTACTAAGGTGGGAGGTTTTTAGAACTGGTGATGTTGCTCATAGCAACCAATCAGATTCTACTTAACATTTATGTAGCTGCTTCTAGATAGAATCTGATTGGCTGTTATGAGCAACATCGCCAGTCCACAGGAAACTATAAAACAAATGAGGTAAAATAAATAAACGTATAATACAGCTTTTGGTATTACAATTTGTTTCACATTGTCGCTGCTGTGTGAAATGCCCGGTGACACCAAGAGGTTTTATAATTCTTACCTGTAGCGCTATATATTCATTTATTACCAGTTATGTAGCGCTAGCATATTCCATGGCACTTTCTCTCAATGTCGGGCCGAAACGGAATGGGAACTGAAAGTGTTCCTGGAAAAATGTGGCCTCACATATACAGCACCAGAGATATACCGTGTAACCATGGCGAGAACACCAGAGGTATACCGTGTAACCATGGTGACAGCACCAGAGGTATACCGTGTAACCATGGCTACAGCACCAGAGGTATGCCGTGTAACCATGGCGACAGCACCAGAGGTATACCGTGTAACCATGGCAACAGCACCAGAGGTATACCGTGTAACCATGGCGACAGCACCAGAGGTATACCGTGTAACCATGGCGACAGCACCAGAGGTATACCGTGTAACCATGGCGACAGCACCAGAGGTATACCGTGTAACCATGGCGACAGCACCAGAGGTATACCGTGTAACCATGGCGACAGCACCAGAGGTATACCGTGTAACCATGGCGACAACACCAGAGGTATACCGTGTAACCATGGCGACAGCACCAGAGGTATGCCGTGTAACCATGGCGACAGCACCAGAGGTATACCGTGTAACCATGGCGACAGCACCAGAGGTATACCATGTAACCATGGCTACAGCACCAGAGGTATACCGTGTAACCATGGCGACAGCACCAGAGGTATACCGTGTAACCATGGTGACAGCACCAGAGGTATACCGTGTAACCATGGAGACAGCACCAGAGGTATTCTGTGTAACCATGGCGACAGCACCAGAGGTATACCGTGTAACCATAGCGACAACACCAGAGGTATACCGTGTAACCATGGCAACAGCACCAGAGGTATACCGTGTAACCATGGTGACAGCACCAGAGATATACTGTGCAACCATGGCGACAGCACCAGAGGTATACCGTGTAATCATTGCGACAGCACCAGAGGTATACCGTGTAACCATGGCGACAGCACCAGAGGTATACCATGTAACCATGGCTACAGCACCAGAGCTATACCGTGTAACCATGGCGACAGCACCAGAGGTATACCGTGTAACCATGGTGACAGCACCAGAGGTATACCGTGTAACCATGGAGACAGCACCAGAGGTATTCTGTGTAACCATGGCGACAGCACCAGAGGTATACCGTGTAACCATAGCGACAACACCAGAGGTATACCGTGTAACCATGGCAACAGCACCAGAGGTATACCGTGTAACCATGGTGACAGCACCAGAGATATACTGTGCACCCATGGCGACAGCACCAGAGGTATACCGTGTAATCATTGCGACAACACCAGAGGTATGCCGTGTAACCATGGCGACAGCACCAGAGGTATACCGTGTAACCATGGCGACAGCACCAGAGGTATACCGTGTAACCATGGTGACAGCACCAGAGGTATACCGTGTAACCATGGAGACAGCACCAGAGGTATTCTGTGTAACCATGGCGACAGCACCAGAGGTATACCGTGTAACCATAGCGACAACACCAGAGGTATACCGTGTAACCATGGCAACAGCACCAGAGGTATACCGTGTAACCATGGTGACAGCACCAGAGATATACTGTGCACCCATGGCGACAGCACCAGAGGTATACCGTGTAATCATTGCGACAACACCAGAGGTATGCCGTGTAACCATGGCGACAGCACCAGAGGTATACCGTGTAACCATGGTGACAGCACCAGAGGTATACTATGTAACCATGGTGACAGCACCAGAGGTATACCGTGTAACCATGACGACAGCACCAGAGGTACACCGTGTAACCATGGCGACAGCACCAGAGGTATACCGTGTAACCATGGTGACAGCACCAGAGGTATACTGTGTAACCGTGGCGACAGCACCAGAGGTATACTGTGTAACCATGGTGACAGCACCAGAGGTATACTGTGTAACCATGGCGACAGCACTAGAGGTATACCGTGTAACCATGGCGACAGCACCAGAGGTATACCGTGTAACCATGGCGACAGCACCAGAGGTATACCGTGTAACCATGGCGACAGCATCAGAGGTATACCGTGTAACCATGGCGACAGCACCAGAGGTATACCGTGTAACTATGGCGACAGCACCAGAGGTATACCGTGTAACCATGGCGACAGCATCAGAGGTATACCGTGTAACCATGGCGACAGCATCAGAGGTATGCCGTGTAACCATGGTGACAGCACCAGAGGTATGCCGTGTAACCATGGCGACAACACCAGAGGTATACCGTGTAACCATGGTGACAGGACCAGAGGTATACCGTGTAACCATGGTGACAGCACCAGAGGTATACCGTGTAACCATGGCGACAGCACCAGAGATATACCGTGTAACCATGGCGAGAACACCAGAGGTATACCGTGTAACCATGGTGACAGCACCAGAGGTATACCGTGTAACCATGGCTACAGCACCAGAGGTATGCCGTGTAACCATGGCGACAGCACCAGAGGTATACCGTGTAACCATGGCTACAGCACCAGAGGTATACCGTGTAACCATGGCGACAGCACCAGAGGTATACCGTGTAACCATGGCGACAGCACCAGAGGTATACCGTGTAACCATGGCGACAGCACCAGAGGTATACCGTGTAACCATGGCGACAGCACCAGAGGTATACCGTGTAACCATGGCGACAGCACCAGAGGTATACCGTGTAACCATGGCGACAGCACCAGAGGTATACCGTGTAACCATGGCGACAGCACCAGAGGTATACCGTGTAACCATGGCGACAACACCAGAGGTATACCGTGTAACCATGGCGACAGCACCAGAGGTATGCCGTGTAACCATGGCGACAGCACCAGAGGTATACCGTGTAACCATGGCGACAGCACCAGAGGTATACCATGTAACCATGGCTACAGCACCAGAGGTATACCGTGTAACCATGGCGACAGCACCAGAGGTATACCGTGTAACCATGGTGACAGCACCAGAGGTATACCGTGTAACCATGGAGACAGCACCAGAGGTATTCTGTGTAACCATGGCGACAGCACCAGAGGTATACCGTGTAACCATAGCGACAACACCAGAGGTATACCGTGTAACCATGGCAACAGCACCAGAGGTATACCGTGTAACCATGGTGACAGCACCAGAGATATACTGTGCAACCATGGCGACAGCACCAGAGGTATACCGTGTAATCATTGCGACAGCACCAGAGGTATACCGTGTAACCATGGCGACAGCACCAGAGGTATGCCATGTAACCATGGCTACAGCACCAGAGGTATACCGTGTAACCATGGCGACAGCACCAGAGGTATACCGTGTAACCATGGTGACAGCACCAGAGGTATACCGTGTAACCATGGAGACAGCACCAGAGGTATTCTGTGTAACCATGGCGACAGCACCAGAGGTATACCGTGTAACCATAGCGACAACACCAGAGGTATACCGTGTAACCATGGCAACAGCACCAGAGGTATACCGTGTAACCATGGTGACAGCACCAGAGATATACTGTGCACCCATGGCGACAGCACCAGAGGTATACCGTGTAATCATTGCGACAACACCAGAGGTATACCGTGTAACCATGGTGACAGCACCAGAGGTATACCGTGTAACCATGGTGACAGCACCAGAGGTATACTGTGTAACCGTGACGACAGCACCAGAGGTATACCGTGTAACCATGGCGACAGCACCAGAGGTATACCGTGTAACCATGGTGACAGCACTAGAGGTATACCGTGTAACCATGGCGACAGCACCAGAGGTATACCGTGTAACCATGGCGACAGCACCAGAGGTATACCGTGTAACCATGGCGACAGCATCAGAGGTATACCGTGTAACCATGGCGACAGCATCAGAGGTATGCCGTGTAACCATGGTGACAGCACCAGAGGTATGCCGTGTAACCATGGCGACAGCACCAGAGGTATACCGTGTAACCATGGCGACAGCACCAGAGGTATACCGTGTAACTATGGCGACAGCACCAGAGGTATACCGTGTAACCATGGCGACAGCATCAGAGGTATACCGTGTAACCATGGCGACAGCATCAGAGGTATGCCGTGTAACCATGGTGACAGCACCAGAGGTATGCCGTGTAACCATGGCGACAGGACCAGAGGTATACCGTGTAACCATGGTGACAGGACCAGAGGTATACCGTGTAACCATGGTGACAGCACCAGAGGTATGCCGTGTAACCATGGTGACAGCACCAGAGGTATGCCGTGTAACCATGGCGACAGCACCAGAGGTATACCGTGTAACCATGGCGACAGCACCAGAGGTATACCGTGTAACTATGGCGACAGCACCAGAGGTATACCGTGTAACCATGGCGACAGCATCAGAGGTATACCGTGTAACCATGGCGACAGCACCAGAGGTATACCGTGTAACTATGGCGACAGCACCAGAGGTATACCGTGTAACCATGGCGACAGCATCAGAGGTATACCGTGTAACCATGGCGACAGCACCAGAGGTATACCGTGTAACCATGATGACAGCACCAGAGGTATACCGTGTAACTATGGCGACAGCACCAGAGGTATACCGTGTAACCATGGGGACAGCACCAGAGGTATACCGTGTAACCATGGCGACAGCATCAGAGGTATGCCGTGTAACCATGGTGACAGCACCAGAGGTATGCCGTGTAACCATGGCGACAACACCAGAGGTATGCCATGTAACCATGGCGACAGCACCAGAGGTATACCGTGTAACCATGGTGACAGCATCAGAGGTAAACCGTGTAACCATGGCAACAGCACCACCCCTCACATGTCACCAAACAAAACAGGCTCCACATTCACATCGGCCCACCGGGGAACATCTTTTTACGCTCTTTTTGGGGGAGGGGTGCATGATGGATATGGACCATTGGTTCGAGCCTAATTACAGTAGGCCAGCAGTCAACTGCAAGGCTCCATATGATCAAAATAGGTTGACAGGGTCAATAGGTCAACAGAATTCTTAGATAATCGGGTGTGGTATAATAGATAGACAGGCAATAGGCAGACACATCAGGTTTTTTACCTTTTATCCCAAAATATATTTAGATACACCGACGTAAGGAAGGAAATCATATTGTGTATATATACTATTTATCACTGTTTATACGGCATTTCTGAGACACTGTGTATATATTATTCTTTTTATTTATTTATTTCATTAATTTTGTCAATTATTTTTCGGCAATGAATGGGTTAATTAACACTTTCTCCACAAAACACCAGAATGACTGTAAGAAAGATGGATGAGGGGGGGAAGGGAGGGAACCC
The DNA here is from genome assembly GCF_028390025.1 of Pseudophryne corroboree. NCBI lineage: Eukaryota > Metazoa > Chordata > Amphibia > Anura > Myobatrachidae > Pseudophryne > Pseudophryne corroboree. The sequence continues at coordinate 936,354,527 of NC_086447.1, forward strand.
GTCTTTTAGGAGACATCCTCACCACTGCTATGTGGCCACTGTCTGATCATGCGGAATTCCGTCAGCGGTCAGCCACAGAACACTTCAAGTTCTGTGTGTGGGTTGGCGGGCCGCGGGTGGGAGGACAGTGCAGAATGGGCGGGCAGGAGGGAGCGCGTGTGACGTCAGCACATCACACCGCAGCCAGGAACACAGCGCAGGGCAGGCAGGAGGGAGCGCGTGTGACGTCAGCACATCACACCGCGGCCAGGAGCACAGCGCAGGGCGGGCAGGAGGGAGCGCGAGTGACGTCAGCACATCACACCGCGGCCAGGAACACAGCACAGGGCGGCCAGGAGCACAGCGCAGGGCGGGCAGGAGGGAGCGCGTGTGACGTCAGCACATCACACCGCGGCCAGGAACACAGCACAGGGCGGCCAGGAGCACAGCGCAGGGCGGGCAGGAGGGAGCGCGGTGTGACGTCAGCACATCACATCACGGCCAGGAACACAGCACAGGGCGGCCAGGAGCACAGCGCAGGGCGGGCAGGAGGGAGCGCGGTGTGACGTCAGCACATCACACCGCGGCCAGGAACACAGCACAGGGCGGCCAGGAGCACAGCGCAGGGCGGGCAGGAGGGAGCGCGGTGTGACGTCAGCACATCACACCGCGGCCAGGAACACAGCACAGGGCGGCCAGGAGGGAGCGCGTGTGATGTCAGCACATCACACCGCGGCCAGGAACACAGCACAGGGCAGCCAGGAGCACAGCGCAGGGCGGGCAGGAGGGAGCGCGGTGTGACGTCAGCGCATCACATCACAGCCAGGAACACAGCACAGGGCGGCCAGGAGCGCAGCGCAGGGCGGGCAGGAGGGAGCGCGGTGTGACATCAGCACATCACATCACAGCCAGGAACACAGCACAGGGCGGCCAGGAGCACAGCGCAGGGCGGGCAGGAGGGAGCGCGTGTGACGTCAGCACATCACACCGCGGCCAGGAGCACAGCGCAGGGCGGGCAGGAGGGAGCGCGTGTGACGTCAGCACATCACACCGCGGCCAGGAACACAGCACAGGGCGGCCAGGAGCACAGCGCAGGGCGGGCAGGAGGGAGCGCGCGTGACGTCAGCACATCACACCGCGGCCAGGAACACAGCACAGGGCGGCCAGGAGCACAGCGCAGGGCGGGCAGGAGGGAGCGCGGTGTGACGTCAGCACATCACGGCCAGGAACACAGCACAGGGCGGCCAGGAGCACAGCGCAGGGCGGGCAGGAGGGAGCGCGGTGTGACGTCAGCACATCACACCGCGGCCAGGAACACAGCACAGGGCGGCCAGGAGCACAGCGCAGGGCGGGCAGGAGGGAGCGCGGTGTGACGTCAGCACATCACACCGCGGCCAGGAACACAGCACAGGGCGGCCAGGAGGGAGCGCGTGTGATGTCAGCACATCACACCGCGGCCAGGAACACAGCACAGGGCGGCCAGGAGCACAGCGCAGGGCGGGCAGGAGGGAGCGCGGTGTGACGTCAGCGCATCACATCACAGCCAGGAACACAGCACAGGGCGGCCAGGAGCGCAGCGCAGGGCAGGCAGGAGGGAGCGCGGTGTGACGTCAGCACATCACATCACAGCCAGGAACACAGCACAGGGCGGCCAGGAGCACAGCGCAGGGCGGGCAGGAGGGAGCGCGGTGTGACGTCAGCGCATCACATCACAGCCAGGAACACAGCACAGGGCGGCCAGGAGCACAGCACAGGGCGGGCAGGAGGGAGCGGGTGTGACGTCAGCACATCACACCGCGGCCAGGAACACAGCACAGGGCGGCCAGGAACACAGCGCAGGGCGGGCAGGAGGGAGCACGGTGTGACATCAGCACATCACACCGCGGCCAGGAGCACAGCACAGGGCGGCCAGGAGCACAGCACAGGGCGGGCAGGAGCACAGCGCAGGGTGGGCAGGAGGGAGCGGGGTGTGACATCAGCACATCACACCGCGGCCAGGAGCACAGCACAGGGCGGCCAGGAGCACAGCACAGGGCGGGCAGGAGGGAGCGGGTGTGACGTTAGCACATCACACCGCGGCCAGGAACACAGCACAGGGCGGCCAGGAGCACAGCGCAGGGCGGGCAGGAGGGAGCGCGGTGTGACCTCAGCACATCACATCACAGCCAGGAACACAGCACAGGGCGGCCAGGAGCACAGCGCAGGGCGGGCAGGAGGGAGCGCGGTGTGACGTCAGCGCATCACATCACAGCCAGGAACACAGCACAGGGCGGCCAGGAACACAGCACAGGGCGGGCAGGAGGGAGCGGGTGTGACGTCAGCACATCACACCGTGGCCAGGAACACAGCACAGGGCGGGCAGGAGGGAGCGGGTGTGACGTCAGCACATCACACCGCAGCCAGGAACACAGCACAGGGCGGCCAGGAGCACAGCGCAGGGCAGGCAGGAGGGAGCGCGGTGTGACGTCAGCGCATCACATCACAGCCAGGAACACAGCACAGGATGGCCAGGAGCACAGCGCAGGGCGGGCAGGAGGGAGCGCGGTGTGACGTCAGCACATCACACCACGGCCAGGAACACAGCACAGGACGGCCAGGAGCACAGCGCAGGGTGGGCAGGAGGGAGCGGGGTGTGACGTCAGCACATCACACCGCGGCCAGGAACACAGCACAGGGCGGCCAGGAGCACAGCGCAGGGCGGGCAGGAGGGAGCGCGGTGTGACGTCAGCGCATCACATCACAGCCAGGAACACAGCACAGGGCGGCCAGGAGCACAGCGCAGGGCGGGCAGGAGGGAGCGCTGTGTGACGTCAGCGCATCACATCACAGCCAGGAACACAGCACAGGGCGGCCAGGAGCACAGCGCAGGGCAGGCAGGAGGGAGCGCGGTGTGACGTCAGCACATCACATCACAGCCAGGAACACAGCACAGGGCGGCCAGGAGCACAGCGCAGGGCGGGCAGGAGGGAGCGCGGTGTGACGTCAGCACGTCACATCACAGCCAGGAACACAGCACAGGGCGGCCAGGAACACAGCGCAGGGCGGGCAGGAGGGAGCGCGGTGTGACATCAGCACGTCACATCGCGAGCCGGCCAGTGCTGGACGGGGCTGTGTCTCGGCAGCGTGACTGTCCATTACCCCCAGGAATTTCATTTTTACCCCGACCACTGGGTTAGACAGTCAAAAGGTTGACAGGATAAAAAGGTTGAACGGGTCAAAAGGTACACGTGAAAAAAGTAGACAGTAAAAGAGGTCGAAAGGGTCAAAAGGTCGACACGAAAATGGTCGACAGAAATAAAGGTAGACACAATTTCTTAGTATTTTTGGGGTCTGTGTGGATAGTTTTGTCACCTGGGACCCCCAATTGTAGAAAGGCATCCCTTGCTGCGCTCGCTACGCTCACCACAAGGTTTATCGCCAACTCTATGCCGGCATGGATAGAGAAGGTATGAAAAATTCCAAATACATGTACAATTTAAAAAAAAACACTGCGTCTACCTTTTTTATGTCAATTATTTTTCATGTCGACCTTTTTTTCATGTCGAACTTTTGACCCTGTCGAACTAATGTCTGTCGAACATATGGGGTCTATCACCTATTGACTGTCTTACTAGACACTGTCTATCATCCGGATACCAGGTCAACATGGAAAGAATTGACAAGTGAAAAAAGGTCGACATCAAAATGGTCAACACAACTTTTTACAGGTTTTTTGGTGTCATCATTAGTGTACCTCGTCCCCATGCATGGCGAGCGAAGGCATGGCGCCTCACTCCACTCCCGCTGCTCTCAGCACGGTCACAATTCCCAATCGTAGTCCACGTTGAAGGTAAATGATAAAAAATGGAGCAGTGTTCATTTTCTCTTCGCCTTATAAAACGATTAATAAAAAGATCTTTATACAATTGTTACTGTATTCTATATAACAGGTATTGTACTGTACAACAAGGAAGATATTTTGCGTGCAGCCTTCAGATGCTGACTGAGAAGCGTAAGTGGCCCCCCAGCTGACTGAGAAGTGTAAGGGGCCCCCCAGCTGACTGAGAAGTGTAAGTGCCTCCCGGCTGACTGAGAAGTGTAAGTGGCCCCCAGCTGACTGAGAAGTGTAAGTGGCCCCCAGCTGACTGAGAAGTGTAAGTTACCCCCCAGCTGACTGAGAAGTGTAAGTGGCCCCCAGCTGACTGAGAAGTGTAAGTGGCCCCCCAGCTGACTGAGAAGTGTAAGTGGCCCCCCAGCTGACTGAGAAGTGTAAGTGGCCCCCAGCTGACTGAGAAGTGTAAGGGGCCCCCCAGCTGACTAAGAAGTGTAAGTGGCCCCCAGCTGACTGAGAAGTGTAAGGGGCCCCCCAGCTGACTGAGAAGTGTAAGGGGCCCCCCAGCTGACTGAGAAGTGTAAGTGGCCCCCAGCTGACTGAGAAGTGTAAGGGGCCCCCCAGCTGACGCAGAAGTGTAAGTGGCCCCCCAGCTGACTGAGAAGTGTAAGGGGCCCCCCAGCTGACTGAGAAGTGTAAGTGGCCCCCAGCTGACATAATTGCCCACCATCGCCAACCTTCAGTAGATTCCTTCTTAAACTGTGGCGCTTCAGCACTGAGCCCCGGTGACGCTGATTGTCCGTGATATCCCACAATACCTTGCACCAGCAGCGATAGTATGGTAACCAAGGAAGAAGGTCACTTTCTCCAGAGAAATTGGGTTTCTCCCTATAGTAAATAGAACGGTCACATCGCAAGCAACTATTGTATCACAGCAATAGCCGAAATGTGTAAACTGGCAAAGGACCATCTAATAACAGCGCTTTATGATGTTACAGACATAAACAGTCGCTGACTTTTCCTGATTGCTTCATTTGCTGCAAATTGGTGGCCATCAGCGTAACGCGCTGCGTCACTTTCAGCGGATAATCAGTGTGTCAGACACAGGCCAGGGCACAATGGCTCCTGTGGCGGCTGGATAGCCATTAGTATTCTGAGTGATGTGACTGCTGTCTCTGATTACTGGGCTCCTCGGCTGATTCTCTTTTGTTTTCCTAAAGTGCGCTCACAATACAGCTTTAATTGGCTGTGCAATCGGAGCTCTGTGTACTCTGCTCCAGTATGAAAGAATGAAAGTGAGAGGGAGAAATGTATGCGGAGGATACATTGCATCTGCCAAACATGAGGCCGCGGCGACACTATACAACACAGCACAGTATGGAAGGATTGCTCAGTCATTCCATAGTCTCCTGGGTAAAGCCGTATGGAATTCCTAATGGTTCATAATCAAAGCTATGGATTCCGGAAGAGTTACAGAAACAGCACCAGGCTATAGTATATTATCATTCCCATTTCCCTATATAGCAGCGCTCCTCTCAGTGACAACTGGAAGTTACAGAAACAACACCAGGCTATAGTATATTATCATTCCCATTTCTCTATATAGCAGCGCTCCTCTCAGTGACATCTGCAAGACTTACAGAAACAACACCAGGTTATAGTATATAATCATTCCCATTTCCCTATATAGCAGCGCTCCTCTCAGTGACAACTGGAAGAGTTACAGAAACAACACCAGGCTATAGTATATTATCATTCCCATTTCCCTATATAGCAGCGCTCCTCTCAGTGACATCTGCAAGAGTTACAGAAACAACACCAGACTATAGTATATTATCATTCCCATTTCCCTATATAGCAGCGCTCCTCTCAGTGACAACTGGAAGACTTACAGAAACAACACCAGGCTATAGTATATTATCATTCCCATTTCCCTATATAGCAGCGCTCCTCTCAGTGACATCTGCAAGAGTTACAGAAACAACACCAGACTATAGTATATTATCATTCCCATTTCCCTATATAGCAGCGCTCCTCTCAGTGACAACTGGAAGACTTACAGAAACAACACCAGGCTATAGTATATTATCATTCCCATTTCCCTATATAGCAGCGCTCCTCTCAGTGACAACTGGAAGAGTTACAGAAACAACACCAGGCTATAGTGTATTATCATTCCCATTTCCCTATATAGCAGCGCTCCTCTCAGTGACAACTGCAAGAGTTACAGAAACAACACCAGGCTATAGTATATTATCATTCTCATTTCCCTATATAGCAGCGCTCCTCTCAGTGACAACTGCAAGAGTTACAGAAACAACACCAGGCTATAGTGTATTATCATTCCCATTTCCCTATATAGCAGCGCTCCTCTCAGTGACAACTGGAAGTTACAGAAACAACACCAGGCTATAGTGTATTATCATTCCCATTTCCCTATATAGCAGCGCTCCTCTCAGTGACAACTGCAAGACTTACAGAAACAACACCAGGCTATAGTGTATTATCATTCCCATTTCCCTATATAGCAGCGCTCCTCTCAGTGACAACTGCAAGAGTTACAGAAACAACACCAGGCTATAGTATATTATTATTCCCATTTCCCAATATAGCAGCGCTCCTCTCAGTGACAACTGGAAGAGTTACAGAAACAACACCAGGCTATAGTATATTATTATTCCCATTTCCCTATATAGCAGCGCTCCTCTCAGTGACAACTGGAAGACTTACAGAAACAACACCAGGCTATAGTATATTATCATTCCCATTTCCCTATATAGCAGCGCTCCTCTCAGTGACAACTGCAAGACTTACAGAAACAACACCAGGCTATAGTATATTATCATTCCCATTTCCCTATATAGCAGCGCTCCTCTCAGTGACAACTGGAAGAGTTACAGAAACAACACCAGGCTATAGTATATTATCATTCCCATTTCCCTATATAGCAGCGCTCCTCTCAGTGACAACTGCAAGACTTACAGAAACAACACCAGGCTACAGTATATTATCATTCCCATTTCCCTATATAGCAGCGCTCCTCTCAGTGACAACTGGAAGAGTTACATAAACAACACCAGGCTATAGTATATTATCATTCCCATTTCCCTATATAGCAGCGCTCCTCTCAGTGACAACTGGAAGACTTACAGAAACAACACCAGGCTATAGGGTATTATCATTCCCATTTCCCTATATAGCAGCGCACTTCTCAGTGACAACTGCAAGAGTTACAGAAACAACACCAGGCTATAGTATATTATCATTCCCATTTCCCTATATAGCAGCGCTCCTCTCAGTGACAACTGGAAGTTACAGAAACAACACCAGGCTATAGTATATTATCATTCCCATTTCTCTATATAGCAGCGCTCCTCTCAGTGACAACTGCAAGAGTTACAGAAACAACACCAGGCTATAGTATATTATCATTCCCATTTCCCTATATAGCAGCGCTCCTTTCAGTGACAACTGGAAGTTACAGAAACAACACCAGGCTATAGTATATTATCATTCCCATTTCTCTATATAGCAGCGCTCCTCTCAGTGACATCTGCAAGACTTACAGAAACAACACCAGGCTATAGTATATTATCATTCCCATTTCCCTATATAGCAGCGCTCCTCTCAGTGACAACTGCAAGAGTTACAGAAACAACACCAGGCTATAGTATATTATCATTCCCATTTCCCTATATAGCAGCGCTCCTCTCAGTGACAACTGCAAGAGTTACAGAAACAACACCAGGCTATAGTATATCATTCCCATTTCCCTATATAGCAGCGCTCCTCTCAGTGACAACTGGAAGAGTTACAGAAACAACACCAGGCTATAGTGTATTATCATTCCCATTTCCCTATATAGCAGCGCTCCTCTCAGTTACAACTGGAAGAGTTACAGAAACAACACCAGGCTATAGTATATTATCATTCCCATTTCCCTATATAGCAGCGCTCCTCTCAGTGACAACTGGAAGAGTTACAGAAACAACACCAGGCTATAGTGTATTATCATTCCCATTTCCCTATATAGCAGCGCTCCTCTCAGTTACAACTGGAAGAGTTACAGAAACAACACCAGGCTATAGTGTATTATCATTCCCATTTCCCTATATAGCAGCGCTCCTCTCAGTGACAACTGGAAGTTACAGAAACAACACCAGGCTATAGTGTATTATCATTCCCATTTCCCTATATAGCAGCGCTCCTCTCAGTTACAACTGGAAGAGTTACAGAAACAACACCAGGCTATAGTATATTATCATTCCCATTTCCCTATATAGCAGCGCTCCTCTCAGTGACAACTGCAAGAGTTACAGAAACAACACCAGGCTATAGTGTATTATCATTCCCATTTCCCCATATAGCAGCGCTCCTCTCAGTGACAACTGGAAGAGTTACAGAAACAACACCAGGCTATAGTATATTATCATTCCCATTTCCCTATATAGCAGCGCTCCTCTCAGTGACATCTGCAAGAGTTACAGAAACAACACCAGGCTATAGTGTATTATCATTCCCATTTCCCTATATAGCAGCGCTCCTCTCAGTGACAACTGCAAGACTTACAGAAACAACACCAGGCTATAGTGTATTATCATTCCCATTTCCCTATATAGCAGCGCTCCTCTCAGTGACAACTGCAAGAGTTACAGAAACAACACCAGGCTATAGTGTATTATCATTCCCATTTCCCTATATAGCAGCGCTCCTCTCAGTGACAACTGCAAGAGTTACAGAAACAACACCAGGCTATAGTATATTATCATTCCCATTTCCCTATATAGCAGCGCTCCTCTCAGTGACAACTGGAAGTTACAGAAACAACACCAGGCTATAGTGTATTATCATTCCCATTTCCCTATATAGCAGCGCTCCTCTCAGTGACAACTGCAAGAGTTACAGAAACAACACCAGGCTATAGTGTATTATCATTCCCATTTCCCTATATAGCAGCGCTCCTCTCAGTGACAACTGCAAGACTTACAGAAACAACACCAGGCTATAGTGTATTATCATTCCCATTTCCCTATATAGCAGCGCTCCTCTCAGTGACAACTGCAAGAGTTACAGAAACAACACCAGGCTATAGTATATTATTATTCCCATTTCCCTATATAGCAGCGCTCCTCTCAGTGACAACTGGAAGAGTTACAGAAACAACACCAGGCTATAGTATATTATTATTCCCATTTCCCTATATAGCAGCGCTCCTCTCAGTGACAACTGGAAGACTTACAGAAACAACACCAGGCTATAGTATATTATCATTCCCATTTCCCTATATAGCAGCGCTTCTCTCAGTGACAACTGCAAGACTTACAGAAACAACACCAGGCTATAGTATATTATCATTCCCATTTCCCTATATAGCAGCGCTCCTCTCAGTGACAACTGGAAGAGTTACAGAAACAACACCAGGCTATAGTATATTATCATTCCCATTTCCCTATATAGCAGCGCTCCTCTCAGTGACAACTGCAAGACTTACAGAAACAACACCAGGCTATAGTGTATTATCATTCCCATTTCCCTATATAGCAGCGCTCCTCTCAGTGACAACTGGAAGTTACAGAAACAACACCAGACTATAGTGTATTATCATTCCCATTTCCCTATATAGCAGCGCTCCTCTCAGTGACAACTGCAAGACTTACAGAAACAACACCAGGCTAGAGTATATTATCATTCCCATTTCCCTATATAGCAGCGCTCCTCTCAGTGACAACTGGAAGTTACAGAAACAACACCAGGCTATAGTATATTATCATTCCCATTTCCCTATATAGCAGCGCTCCTCTCAGTGACAACTGGAAGTTACAGAAACAACACCAGGCTATAGGGTATTATCATTCCCATTTCCCTATATAGCAGCGCTCCTCTCAGTGACAACTGGAAGAGTTACAGAAACAACACCAGGCTATAGTGTATTATCATTCCCATTTCCCTATATAGCAGCGCTCCTCTCAGTGACAACTGGAAGTTACAGAAACAACACCAGGCTATAGTGTATTATCATTCCCATTTCCCTATATAGCAGCGCTCCTCTCAGTGACAACTGGAAGTTACAGAAACAACACCAGGCTATAGTGTATTATCATTCCCATTTCCCTATATAGCAGCGCTCCTCTCAGTGACAACAGGAAGACTTACAGAAACAACACCAGGCTATAGTATATTATCATTCCTATTTCCCTATATAGCAGCGCTCCTCTCAGTGACAACTGCAAGAGTTACAGAAACAACACCAGGCTATAGTGTATTATCATTCCCATTTCCCTATATAGCAGCGCTCCTCTCAGTGACAACTGGAAGAGTTACAGAAACAACACCAGGCTATAGTATATTATCATTCCCATTTCCCTATATAGCAGCGCTCCTCTCAGTGACAACTGGAAGTTACAGAAACAACACCAGGCTATAGTGTATTATCATTCCCATTTCCCTATATAGCAGCGCTCCTCTCAGTGACAACTGGAAGAGTTACAGAAACAACACCAGGCTATAGTATATTATCATTCCCATTTCCCTATATAGCAGCGCTCCTCTCAGTGACAACTGCAAGAGTTACAGAAACAACACCAGGCTATAGTATATTATCATTCCCATTTAACTATATAGCAGCGCTCCTCTCAGTGACAACTGCCAGAGTTACAGAAACAACACCAGACTATAGTGTATTATCATTCCCATTTCCCTATATAGCAGCGCTCCTCTCAGTGACAACTGCAAGAGTTACAGAAATAACATCAGGCTATAGTGTATTATCATTCCCATTTCCCTATATAGCAGCGCTCCTCTCAGTGACAACTGCAAGACTTACAGAAACAACACCAGGCTATAGTGTATTATCATTCCCATTTCCCTATATAGCAGCACTCCTCTCAGTGACAACTGGAAGAGTTACAGAAACAACACCAGGCTATAGTATATTATCATTCCCATTTCCCTATATAGCAGCACTCCTCTCAGTGACAACTGGAAGTTACAGAAACAACACCAGGCTATAGTATATTATCATTCCCATTTCCCTATATAGCAGCGCTCCTCTCAGTGACAACTGGAAGAGTTACAGAAACAACACCAGGCTATAGTGTATTATCATTCCCATTTGCCTATATATCAGTGCTCCTCTCAGTGACAACTGCAAGAGTTACAGAAACAACACCAGGCTATAGTGTATTATCATTCCCATTTCCCCATATAGCAGCGCTCCTCTCAGTGACAACTGCAAGACTTACAGAAACAACACCAGGCTATAGTGTATTATCATTCCCATTTCCTTATATAGCAGCACTCCTCTCAGTGACAACTGGAAGAGTTACAGAAACAACACCAGGCTATAGTATATTATCATTCCCATTTCCCTATATAGCAGCGCTCCTCTCAGTGACAACTGGAAGTTACAGAAACAACACCAGGCTATAGTATATTATCATTCCCATTTCCCGATATAGCAGCGCTCCTCTCAGTGACAACTGGAAGAGTTACAGAAACAACACCAGGCTATAGTGTATTATCATTCCCATTTGCCTATATATCAGTGCTCCTCTCAGTGACAACTGCAAGAGTTACAGAAACAACACCAGGCTATAGTGTATTATCATTCCCATTTCCCTATATAGCAGCGCTCCTCTCAGTGACAACTGGAAGTTACAGAAACAACACCAGGCTATAGTGTATTATCATTCCCATTTCCCTATATAGCAGCGCTCCTCTCAGTGACAACTGGAAGTTACAGAAACAACACCAGGCTATAGTGTATTATCATTCCCATTTCCCTATATAGCAGCGCTCCTCTCAGTGACATCTGCAAGAGTTACAGAAACAACACCAGGCTATAGTATATTATCATTCTCATTTCCCTATATAGCAGCTCTACTCTCAGTGACAACTGCAAGAGTTACAGAAACAACACCAGGCTATAGGGTATTATCATTCCCATTTCCCTATATAGCAGCGCTCCTCTCAGTGACAACTGCAAGACTTACAGAAACAACACCAGGCTATAGTATATTATCATTCCCATTTCCCTATATAGCAGCACTCCTCTCAGTGACAACTGCAAGACTTACAGAAACAACACCAGGCTATAGTATATTATCATTCCCATTTCCCTATATAGCAGCGCTCCTCTCAGTGACAACTGCAAGAGTTACAGAAACAACACCAGGCTATAGTGTATTATCATTCCCATTTCCCTATATAGCAGCGCTCCTCTCAGTGACATCTGCAAGAGTTACAGAAACAACACCAGGCTATAGTATATTATCATTCCCATTTCCCTATATAGCAGCGCTCCTCTCAGTGACAACTGGAAGTTACAGAAACAACACCAGGCTATAGTATATTATCATTCCCATTTCCCTATATAGCAGCACTCCTCTCAGTGACAACTGCAAGACTTACAGAAACAACACCAGGCTATAGTATATTATCATTCCCATTTCCCTATATAGCAGCGCTCCTCTCAGTGACAACTGCAAGAGTTACAGAAACAACACCAGGCTATAGTGTATTATCATTCCCATTTCCCTATATAGCAGCGCTCCTCTCAGTGACATCTGCAAGAGTTACAGAAACAACACCAGGCTATAGTGTATTATCATTCCCATTTCCCTATATAGCAGCGCTCCTCTCAGTGACAACTGGAAGTTACAGAAACAACACCAGGCTATAGTGTATTATCATTCCCATTTCCCTATATAGCAGCACTCCTCTCAGTGACAACTGCAAGACTTACAGAAACAACACCAGGCTATAGTATATTATCATTCCCATTTCCCTATATAGCAGCGCTCCTCTCAGTGACAACTGCAAGAGTTACAGAAACAACACCAGGCTATAGTGTATTATCATTCCCATTTCCCTATATAGCAGCGCTCCTCTCAGTGACAACTGGAAGAGTTACAGAAACAACACCAGGCTATAGTGTATTATCATTCCCATTTCCCTATATAGCAGCGCTCCTCTCAGTGACAACTGGAAGTTACAGAAACAACACCAGGCTATAGTGTATTATCATTCCCATTTCCCTATATAGCAGCGCTCCTCTCAGTGACAACTGGAAGTTACAGAAACAACACCAGGCTATAGTGTATCATCATTCCCATTTCCCTATATAGCAGCGCTCCTCTCAGTGACAACTGGAAGACTTACAGAAACAACACCAGGCTATAGTGTATTATCATTCCCATTTCCCCATATAGCAGCGCTCCTCTCAGTGACAACTGGAAGTTACAGAAACAACACCAGGCTATAGTGTATTATCATTCCCATTTCCCTATATAGCAGCGCTCCTCTCAGTGACAACTGGAAGTTACAGAAACAACACCAGGCTATAGTATATTATCATTCCCATTTCCCTATATAGCAGCGCTCCTCTCAGTGACATCTGCAAGAGTTACAGAAACAACACCAGGCTATAGTGTATTATCATTCCCATTTCCCTATATAGCAGCGCTCCTCTCAGTGACATCTGCAAGAGTTACAGAAACAACACCAGGCTATAGTATATTAACATTCCCATTTCCCTATATAGCAGCGCTCCTCTCAGTGACAACTGGAAGTTACAGAAACAACACCAGGCTATAGTATATTATCATTCCCATTTCCCTATATAGCAGCGCTCCTCTCAGTGACAACTGGAAGACTTACAGAAACAACACCAGGCTATAGTATATTATCATTCCCATTTCCCTATATAGCAGCGCTCCTCTCAGTGACAACTGGAAGACTTACAGAAACAACACCAGGCTATAGTGTATTATCATTCCCATTTCTCTATATAGCAGCGCTCCTCTCAGTGACATCTGCAAGACTTACAGAAACAACACCAGGCTATAGTATATTATCATTCCCATTTCCCTATATAGCAGCGCTCCTCTCAGTGACAACTGGAAGACTTACAGAAACAACACCAGGCTATAGTATATTATCATTCCCATTTCCCTATATAGCAGCGCTCCTCTCAGTGACAACTGGAAGTTACAGAAACAACACCAGGCTATAGGGTATTATCATTCCCATTTCCCTATATAGCAGCGCTCCTCTCAGTGACAACTGGAAGAGTTACAGAAACAACACCAGGCTATAGTGTATTATCATTCCCATTTCCCTATATAGCAGCGCTCCTCTCAGTGACAACTGGAAGTTACAGAAACAACACCAGGCTATAGTGTATTATCATTCCCATTTCCCTATATAGCAGCGCTCCTCTCAGTGACAACAGGAAGACTTACAGAAACAACACCAGGCTATAGTATATTATCATTCCTATTTCCCTATATAGCAGCGCTCCTCTCAGTGACAACTGCAAGAGTTACAGAAACAACACCAGGCTATAGTGTATTATCATTCCCATTTCCCTATATAGCAGCGCTCCTCTCAGTGACAACTGGAAGAGTTACAGAAACAACACCAGGCTATAGTATATTATCATTCCCATTTCCCTATATAGCAGCGCTCCTCTCAGTGACAACTGGAAGTTACAGAAACAACACCAGGCTATAGTGTATTATCATTCCCATTTCCCTATATAGCAGCGCTCCTCTCAGTGACAACTGGAAGAGTTACAGAAACAACACCAGGCTATAGTATATTATCATTCCCATTTAACTATATAGCAGCGCTCCTCTCAGTGACGACTGCCAGAGTTACAGAAACAACACCAGACTATAGTGTATTATCATTCCCATTTCCCTATATAGCAGCGCTCCTCTCAGTGACAACTGCAAGAGTTACAGAAATAACATCAGGCTATAGTGTATTATCATTCCCATTTCCCTATATAGCAGCGCTCCTCTCAGTGACAACTGGAAGACTTACAGAAACAACACCAGGCTATAGTGTATTATCATTCCCATTTCTCTATATAGCAGCGCTCCTCTCAGTGACATCTGCAAGACTTACAGAAACAACACCAGGCTATAGTATATTATCATTCCCATTTCCCTATATAGCAGCGCTCCTCTCAGTGACAACTGGAAGACTTACAGAAACAACACCAGGCTATAGTATATTATCATTCCCATTTCCCTATATAGCAGCGCTCCTCTCAGTGACAACTGGAAGTTACAGAAACAACACCAGGCTATAGGGTATTATCATTCCCATTTCCCTATATAGCAGCGCTCCTCTCAGTGACAACTGGAAGAGTTACAGAAACAACACCAGGCTATAGTGTATTATCATTCCCATTTCCCTATATAGCAGCGCTCCTCTCAGTGACAACTGGAAGTTACAGAAACAACACCAGGCTATAGTGTATTATCATTCCCATTTCCCTATATAGCAGCGCTCCTCTCAGTGACAACAGGAAGACTTACAGAAACAACACCAGGCTATAGTATATTATCATTCCTATTTCCCTATATAGCAGCGCTCCTCTCAGTGACAACTGCAAGAGTTACAGAAACAACACCAGGCTATAGTGTATTATCATTCCCATTTCCCTATATAGCAGCGCTCCTCTCAGTGACAACTGGAAGAGTTACAGAAACAACACCAGGCTATAGTATATTATCATTCCCATTTCCCTATATAGCAGCGCTCCTCTCAGTGACAACTGGAAGTTACAGAAACAACACCAGGCTATAGTGTATTATCATTCCCATTTCCCTATATAGCAGCGCTCCTCTCAGTGACAACTGGAAGAGTTACAGAAACAACACCAGGCTATAGTATATTATCATTCCCATTTCCCTATATAGCAGCGCTCCTCTCAGTGACAACTGCAAGAGTTACAGAAACAACACCAGGCTATAGTATATTATCATTCCCATTTAACTATATAGCAGCGCTCCTCTCAGTGACAACTGCCAGAGTTACAGAAACAACACCAGACTATAGTGTATTATCATTCCCATTTCCCTATATAGCAGCGCTCCTCTCAGTGACAACTGCAAGAGTTACAGAAATAACATCAGGCTATAGTGTATTATCATTCCCATTTCCCTATATAGCAGCGCTCCTCTCAGTGACAACTGCAAGACTTACAGAAACAACACCAGGCTATAGTGTATTATCATTACCATTTCCCTATATAGCAGCACTCCTCTCAGTGACAACTGGAAGAGTTACAGAAACAACACCATGCTATAGTATATTATCATTCCCATTTCCCTATATAGCAGCACTCCTCTCAGTGACAACTGGAAGTTACAGAAACAACACCAGGCTATAGTATATTATCATTCCCATTTCCCTATATAGCAGCGCTCCTCTCAGTGACAACTGGAAGAGTTACAGAAACAACACCAGGCTATAGTGTATTATCATTCCCATTTGCCTATATATCAGTGCTCCTCTCAGTGACAACTGCAAGAGTTACAGAAACAACACCAGGCTATAGTGTATTATCATTCCCATTTCCCCATATAGCAGCGCTCCTCTCAGTGACAACTGCAAGACTTACAGAAACAACACCAGGCTATAGTGTATTATCATTCCCATTTCCCTATATAGCAGCGCTCCTCTCAGTGACAACTGGAAGAGTTACAGAAACAACACCAGGCTATAGTATATTATCATTCCCATTTCCCTATATAGCAGCGCTCCTCTCAGTGACAACTGGAAGTTACAGAAACAACACCAGGCTATAGTATATTATCATTCCCATTTCCCTATATAGCAGCGCTCCTCTCAGTGACAACTGGAAGAGTTACAGAAACAACACCAGGCTATAGTGTATTATCATTCCCATTTCCCTATATAGCAGCGCTCCTCTCAGTGACAACTGGAAGTTACAGAAACAACACCAGGCTATAGTGTATTATCATTCCCATTTCCCTATATAGCAGCGCTCCTCTCAGTGACATCTGCAAGAGTTACAGAAACAACACCAGGCTATAGTATATTATCATTCTCATTTCCCTATATAGCAGCGCTCCTCTCAGTGACAACTGCAAGACTTACAGAAACAACACCAGGCTATAGTATATTATCATTCCCATTTCCCTATATAGCAGCGCTCCTCTCAGTGACAACTGCAAGAGTTACAGAAACAACACCAGGCTATAGTATATTATCATTCCCATTTCCCTATATAGCAGCGCTCCTCTCAGTGACATCTGCAAGACTTACAGAAACAACACCAGGCTATAGTGTATTATCATTCCCATTTCCCTATATAGCAGCGCTCCTCTCAGTGACAACTGCAAGACTTACAGAAACAACACCAGGCTATAGTATATTATCATTCTCATTTCCCTATATAGCAGCGCTCCTCTCAGTGACAACTGCAAGACTTACAGAAACAACACCAGGTTATAGTATATAATCATTCCCATTTCCCTATATAGCAGCGCTCCTCTCAGTGACAACTGCAAGACTTACAGAAACAACACCAGGCTATAGTGTATTATCATTCCCATTTCCCTATATAGCAGCGCTCCTCTCAGTGACAACTGCAAGAGTTACAGAAACAACACCAGGCTATAGTGTATTATCATTCCCATTTCCCTATATAGCAGCGCTCCTCTCAGTGACAACTGCAAGAGTTACAGAAACAACACCAGGCTATAGTATATTATCATTCCCATTTCCCTATATAGCAGCGCTCCTCTCAGTGACAACTGGAAGTTACAGAAACAACACCAGGCTATAGTGTATTATCATTCCCATTTCCCTATATAGCAGCGCTCCTCTCAGTGACAACTGCAAGACTTACAGAAACAACACCAGGCTATAGTGTATTATCATTCCCATTTCCCTATATAGCAGCGCTCCTCTCAGTGACAACTGGAAGTTACAGAAACAACACCAGGCTATAGTATATTATCATTCCCATTTCCCTATATAGCAGCGCTCCTCTCAGTGACATCTGCAAGAGTTACAGAAACAACACCAGGCTATAGTATATTATCATTCCCATTTCCCTATATAGCAGCGCTCCTCTCAGTGACAACTGCAAGACTTACAGAAACAACACCAGGCTATAGTGTATTATCATTCCCATTTCCCTATATAGCAGCGCTCCTCTCAGTGACAACTGGAAGTTACAGAAACAACACCAGGCTATAGTATATTATCATTCCCATTTCCCTATATAGCAGCACTCCTCTCAGTGACATCTGCAAGAGTTACAGAAACAACACCAGGCTATAGTATATTATCATTCCCATTTCCCTATATAGCAGCGCTCCTCTCAGTGACAACTGCAAGACTTACAGAAACAACACCAGGCTATAGTGTATTATCATTCCCATTTCCCTATATAGCAGCGCTCCTCTCAGTGACAACTGGAAGTTACAGAAACAACACCAGGCTATAGTATATTATCATTCCCATTTCCCTATATAGCAGCGCTCCTCTCAGTGACAACTGCAAGAGTTACAGAAACAACACCAGGCTATAGTGTATTATCATTCCCATTTCCCTATATAGCAGCGCTCCTCTCAGTGACATCTGCAAGAGTTACAGAAACAACACCAGGCTATAGTGTATTATCATTCCCATTTCCCTATATAGCAGCGCTCCTCTCAGTGACAACTGGAAGTTACAGAAACAACACCAGGCTATAGTGTATTATCATTCCCATTTCCCTATATAGCAGCGCTCCTCTCAGTGACAACTGGAAGACTTACAGAAACAACACCAGGCTATAGTGTATTATCATTCCCATTTCCCCATATAGCAGCGCTCCTCTCAGTGACAACTGGAAGTTACAGAAACAACACCAGGCTATAGTGTATTATCATTCCCATTTCCCTATATAGCAGCGCTCCTCTCAGTGACATCTGCAAGAGTTACAGAAACAACACCAGGCTATAGTATATTATCATTCCCATTTCCCTATATAGCAGCGCTCCTCTCAGTGACAACTGGAAGTTACAGAAACAACACCAGGCTATAGTATATTATCATTCCCATTTCCCTATATAGCAGCGCTCCTCTCAGTGACAACTGGAAGACTTACAGAAACAACACCAGGCTATAGTGTATTATCATTCCCATTTCCCTATATAGCAGCGCTCCTCTCAGTGACATCTGCAAGACTTACAGAAACAACACCAGGCTATAGTATATTATCATTCCCATTTCCCTATATAGCAGCGCTCCTCTCAGTGACAACTGGAAGACTTACAGAAACAACACCAGGCTATAGTATATTATCATTCCCATTTCCCTATATAGCAGCGCTCCTCTCAGTGACAACTGGAAGACTTACAGAAACAACACCAGGCTATAGTGTATTATCTTTCCCATTTCCCTATATAGCAGCGCTCCTCTCAGTGACAACTGGAAGACTTACAGAAACAACACCAGGCTATAGTATATTATCATTCCCATTTCCCTATATAGCAGCGCTCCTCTCAGTGACAACTGGAAGACTTACAGAAACAACACCAGGCTATAGTATATTATCATTCCCATTTCCCTATATAGCAGCGCTCCTCTCAGTGACAACTGGAAGACTTACAGAAACAACACCAGGCTATAGTGTATTATCTTTCCCATTTCCCTATATAGCAGCGCTCCTCTCAGTGACAACTGGAAGACTTACAGAAACAACACCAGGCTATAGTATATTATCATTCCCATTTCCCTATATAGCAGCGCTCCTCTCAGTGACAACTGGAAGTTACAGAAACAACACCAGGCTATAGTATATTATCATTCCCATTTCCCTATATAGCAGCGCTCCTCTCAGTGACAACTGCAAGAGTTACAGAAACAACACCAGGCTATAGTGTATTATCATTCCCATTTCCCTATATAGCAGCGCTCCTCTCAGTGACAACTGGAAGACTTACAGAAACAACACCAGGCTATAGTATATTATCATTCCCATTTCCCTATATAGCAGCGCTCCTCTTAGTGACAACTGGAAGACTTACAGAAACAACACCAGGCTATAGGATATTATCATTCCCATTTCCCTATATAGCAGCGCTCCTCTCAGTGACAACTGGAAGAGTTACAGAAACAACACCAGGCTATAGTATATTATCATTCCCATTTTCCTATATAGCAGCGCTCCTCTCAGTGACAACTGCAAGAGTTACAGAAACAACACCAGGCTATAGTATATTATCATTCCCATTTTCCTATATAGCAGCGCTCCTCTCAGTGACAACTGCAAGAGTTACAGAAACAACACCAGGCTATAGTATATTATCATTCCCATTTTCCTATATAGCATTACAGGGAAGTAGACGCACTACATAAACTACAGCTCCCAGCAGCCCTTAGCGCTGAAGCATTCCGGTGCTATGGGGCTGCGGGGAGCTGTAGTTTATTGAGTGCATCTTCTTCCCTGTAATGCGGCGCGTTGGGACACCGGCGCTAACAATAGTGACTGGCTGCTGTGCGAGTCTCCAGGAGAGCCACTGCCAAAGGGAGGACAGTAGCTTAGCTGCTTCCAGGAGGAGAAGCAGGAGAAGCATAAACCCGCCACTCCCCCACTTGCAGTACCTCCGGGCTTCATCTGCGGCACCACCCCCATCCCCCCTGCACCACCTGTGTCTCTCCGGACCCCCTCCCACACCTGCAGCAGCACCGCATCCGCCCCTTCCGCACCCGCGGCACCACCACACCCGCCCCTCCCCGACCCGTGACACCCCCGCAACCGCTACTCCCCCAACCGCAGTGGCTCCGGACCCCCTCCCCCACCCACGGCACCGACGCACCCGCCTCTCCTCCACCCGCCGCACCACCGCACCAGCCCCACCCATGGCACCACCGCAACCACCTCTCCCCTATCCACAGCAACCCCGGACCACCTCCCCCATCCACGGCACCCCCGGACCCCCTCCTCCATCTGCGTCTCCCCCGCACCCGCCACTCCCCCAACCACAGCACCTACTAGGTGATTCATCCGGCCCTGCATGCGCTGTTCACGCCGTTGCAATGGGCTACCACCCCTTAACTATCGCACGCCCTTTGTCCGTGCAATATTTAACCACTCACACAATTATGATTGGAGGTAATACTCCATATAATACAAATATTGCATGCCACAAGGGCATGCAAGGGTTAAGGGGGTGTAGCCCCTTAAGACGGTGTGAGGAGTGCCCGTAGGACGTGATTAATCACCTAGTGCCCAATAGTAGTCCACGTGGATGGTAAAGTATGAAAAAGTATGAAAAAATAAAACTTGTGTCGACCATTATCATGTCACCCATTTAACTTGTTTTGTCATGTCAACCATTTAAATCTGTTGACCCTTTGTACCTGTCAACCATAAGCACTGTCGATCTTTTACATGTCGACTTAATTAGGGTTGACCTGTTATCCGGATACTGCTCCGGCGAATTGAGGAGCCTCCTGAGCCATATGACTCTCACATATGAAAATTTATTTTCTTGTAGTAGCTACAAAAGAAGTTTCAAGTTAGCGACACATTGTGACGCAGTACAGGTTGAGTCTCCCTTATCCAAAATGCTTGGGACCAGAGGTATTTTGGATAATGGATTTTTCCGTATTTTGGAATAATTGCATACCATAATGAGATATCATGGTGATGGGACCTAAATCTAAGCACAGAATGCATTTGTGTTACATATACACCTTATACACACAGCCTGAAGGTCATTTAATAAAATATTTTTAATAACTTTGTGTATTAAACAAAGTTTGTGTACATTGAGCCATCAAAAAACAAAGGTTTCACTATCTCACTCTTACTCAAAAAAGTCCGTATTTCAGAATATTCCGTATTTCGGAATATTTGGATATGGGATACTCAACCTGTATATTAATGATACGCTGCTTATTCACTGGCCTGACATCTTCTCTATACCCTCAGCCCATGACAAACATCCAAACATCAGAACTTCCCCCTGAGTTTTCTTCTAGCTGCAGCTTGTACAGTAACATCCTCCCATAGATTTATACACAGCATCAATTACATAACCTATTAGACATACATTTATACCGCGCATTTTTTTTTGCAAGCGACGTAAAAAGTCCCCGCCTCCCCTCCCCTCCGTCATTAACTGGGATCTATTCCACATGGCACAAATAAACATTTGATTGGGAAATAATGAAACTCGAAAGAGTGGCCTCCAAAAAGTGTACGGCTGATTACATAGGACACGGTCCGTAATTGCAGCCTGTCCACTTAAAAAAAAAAACATCAGCTATATTTAGATATTTCCATCAGTTTGTCTCTCATGAGCAAGACTGCAAGAATAAATAATTTTCATGGGCGCTTCACAAATAATAATCGATTTAGTTTAATTAATTGCTGTTTTCATCTTCAACATAATAGCTGTCACCAACCTCTCCTTATGTCAGTCACCCCTGGCTGATATCTCAGCTCCAGTGTTATATAGTATATATATATATATATATATATATACTGTATATTCTGGGGCACACGTGTTGTGCAATAGTGCAGACCACCGACTCGCAATGGTGCTCTGGGATGGCATCACTGCGGAAGCTCAGTGACTGCGCTATATCACGGTGATAGGGACTATTCATAGTGCCTGAATATTAGTACATGGACCCCATATGTAGTTCTGAAATAAAGTGTAAAAGATTAAATGTTGTTTTCAGCCATGACTTTAAGTAGAAACTTCTGACTTGGGGACAGGAATCTGCAGAGGTGATTACAGTTAATTACTGTGATGTAAATCCCTGCCTCTGTCCGGCCAACATCACACCCTGCCAACACGTCTGGGTCAGGAGCCCTCACCTATGACCGTAAGCACGCAGCAGAATGAATAAGATGCTCACACATGATCTAATTCAGTAAGGATTGCTGTTTCTGCTAAAAAGCAGTTTCTGCGATCAGATAGTTACCGCCCAGAAAAAGAGAAAAAACGCCCATCGTAAAAACTGCGAGTGCATCACAATATAAAGGGTGATCGCAAAATCATACGCAATTACCAGAACATCGAAGATTTTTCCCATCTGCACCAGGCAAGTTCGTCCACAATTTTTGCTAAACAAGAGGCTGGAAGTGGTCATTGCTGACGTCAGAGGCCTTCCTTAGAAACGCCCGCGTTTTTTCAGACACACCCAGAAACGACGGCTTTCTGTCATTCAGTGGCTGCATTGCGATCACAATGTGTACGCATTTTCTGTCGCTGTTTTTGCTAGCGTGTGCCAGATTGCGAATTGCAAATTTTGCCATCCAACCTGAATAACACTAAATACTGATTCCCAGGGTTAGGGTCGGAAGTAAAAGATGTCAGCGGCTTTCTCCTCTCATGTCTAACAGAGACTTCTGCCGGAGAGGGATGTCGCGCTCACAGCTCCTGGAAGAGGCACTCACTGCAGCGAGTGTGAGTGGATGGGACCTTTATACTGGCGTACAGTAATTCAGCTCTGAGAACTCAGCATTTGCAGATGGACGGCTGTGGCTGTGGGGCCTAATTCAGATCCTGTATTATCTGCGGCACATAGTACAGATGTTTGTTACTCTGTGCACGCGCCGGATCCGGACACACTACGGCTGCAGACTGTCAGTGATTGGCTGCTGCAGCTTGGAGTCCTGATGGAGTCAATTACTCACGCAGCCAGCCGTGTCGCAGGTGATCCAATGCTACGGATCACTAATGCAAGCCGGAGGCATCTACTTGTATCAGACACCCCCTGCTGCATTGCTGTACTATTATTATTATTATTATTACAATTTTTTTAATAAGGCGCCACAAGGGTTTTGCAGCGCCGTACATATAACACACATTAGAACAACACAGGGTATACAGAACTTAACATCACAGAAATGTAAAGCAGAGCGCAGGTAACAATCAGCAGCGCAGTCCTCAGTACACACTACAGCTGAGATGTCAGGGCGCACAGGAGTAATCTGTATACTACTGGGCGCAGGCAGCCATTGGAAGAGATGAACAGTCACGGGTAGAAGGAGATGCGGGTATAGACCGTCACTGAGTAGAGAGAGCAGTAATTGAAGTGTGAGGGAAGAGGTCTGTGAGAACAGAAGGGAAGAGGACCCTGCTCCAAGGAGCTTACAATCTAGGGGGAAAGGGGAGACAGGTGACATGAGGTGCGAGCAAGCGGACGGTGTCCTAGTGTTAGGAAGTAAACGATGCAGAGATCGCCATGGCATGAGGATGGGAGAGTGGCCTCAAGACTGGGTTATGGGAAGGGTACGCTTTGACGAATAGGTGGGTTTTCAGTGCCCGTTTGAAGCTTTCCAAGGTCGGGGAGAGTCTAATAGAGCGAGGGAGCTTATTCCAGTGAAGGGGGGCATGGGTTGGGGTGACAGGGTAGAGGAGAGGCGACGGTCATTGGCCGACCGTAGTGGGCGGAAGGGAGTGTGTAGGGAGATGAGGTTGGAGATGTATGGTCAGAGAGGGCCTTGTATGTGAGGGTGAGGGGTGTGAAGAGAATTCTGTAGGGGAATGGAAGTCAGCGCAGGTATTGGGGAAGGGGAGTGGCAGATGTGGAGCGGCAGGAGAGGAAGATAAGTCTAGCTGCAGATCTGAGAAGAGATCGGAGTGAAGTGAGATGGGAGGGTGGGAGGCCAGTGAGGAGAGCGTTGCAGAAGTCGACCCATAAATTGATTAGTGAGTGGATGATAAGTTTAGTTGCACTCTGGGAGAGGAATGGCCTGATCCGAGTGATGTTGTGTAGCTGGAGCCCACAGGATTGAGCTAGAGACTGGATGTGGGGGGTGAAGGTGAGGAAGGAGTTGAGAGTAACGCCCAGGCAGCGGAGTTGGGGAATGGGGGAGATGATGGTGTTGTCAACAGTGATAGAAATATTGGGGGGGGGGGGGGGGGGAGACTTTGGATGGGGGAAAGATGATGAGTTCGGTTTTGTCCATGTTGAGCTTCAGGAAGCGCTGAGACATCCAGGAGGAGATGGCGGAGAGGCAGCTGGAAACCTGAGAGAGGACAGAGGGCGAGAGGTCAGGAGAGGAGAGGTACAGTTGCGTATCATCCACATAGAGGTGGTATTGGAGACTGAAGGAGATTATGAGCGCACCCAGGCAAGAGGTGTACATGGAGAAGAGAAGGAGGCCAAGGACAGAACCCTGAGGGACACCAACGGGGAGGGCGGAAGGGGGTGAGGTGGAGCTAGAGGCAGACACGGAGAATGAGCGGAACTAGTGCCGCTACCGCTTCCAAAGTTCCCGTTACGCTGGCGGCGGCGGCACTGTAAAGATGAAAACTGGTTAGGGGACCATAATTCTTACGGGAAGCTCTATCTGATATCTGTACTACTTCGCTTCGAGTTGAATTTTGTCAAAGAGTAGTAGATAAACCCGCTGGTCTCCATGATGCTCGGATGGCGGGTGGACTGGGCAGTGCCCCCATATGGCAGCATGACTGACGTAGCAGCGGATCACAGAAGCTGGCAGGAGGCGCCTATTAACACAAGATGCCTTCTGCAGCATCAACATATATACACACAGCAGCTGCCTCTAAAGACGCGCCTCCCGTGTGTACTGCGTCCATTTCTGAATCAGGCCCAATGTCAGCAACAATGCGCAAATTATTCAGCAATATTTGTATTGACGTTTTGCCGACCTCTCGTATTTCCAAAAGTTGTGTTTCCAGTTTATTCTGAGGCTCAATATAAGATAACATCCAAAACTGTGTAAGATTACATCCAAGTATTTGCTCAAACGACAGTGACCTCAAATATGGAATAGACATTTTCAAAAATATGGCAGGGTGTCATCATTAATTTAGGAGTGCAGTTTGGAATAAAGAAATACTGCGGGATAGCTGTGTAGCAAGGTTGTACAAACGGTGATAGAAACACGTAAACGGTTTTCCATGGATGTGGATTAGATTAGTAAAGGAACTACAAATGCCTATGCTTACATAGATACAGACAAGGGGGGATTTCAGAGGGGCTTCTGCAGTACGCTGTATAAACAAGGACAGAAAGGAATGAGCAGAACATCATGATTTGCTTGCAAACATGGTCTTTGAAAGAAACGATTTCAGACACTTAGATAATAAAACATTAAAGAACAAAGCCATCAGGTGATTGCCAGCAAGTCCAGGCTTGGCAGAATCTTTTTTATGGCGCAGTTCAGTATAGGAGAAAAATAAACGTACAAATCACAGGATCCATTAAGGGCATGTCCACAAAACCCACATATGATTTACTTGGGTTCAGAAGAGCCAAACAACCTAACTTTTTATGTGAGATTTAATGCCAGCCGTGTTTTTCCTGTCTCGCTGACGGCTTTCTAAACAACAAGCTTCGGAAAAGCCAACTCAAGGGCTAATTTAACCATTTTCAGGGTCCGCTCTTCAGGACGGTGATTGTAACGTGCGGTGTATACTGTACTTGCATACATTTCCTAGGGACGCGATCAGCAAAAGCCCCGAAAGTGAGAATTACAGCTTTTGTTTTAAATATATTTTATGACTTATTTTTAGGGGTTTCGTTGTGTATGTTATTTTTATGTTGATTCAGTGTCACTGCAGATGTTTTATTGGTCCAGAATCGTTTTTACTTTTATAAACATTTTTATACATTGATATTTGAAATTTTTATGAGGAAGAGCGAGTTACCACTCTCTACGTGTTGTACAGTGTTTGCATTATATCTACGAGTATATACTGGGAGGGAGGGACTGAACACCCCAGGTACTGTATAAAGGGACGCTATTATTCTACATGAAAATGTTATTTTACTATTGGATGATATCTGCATTATTTCATATCTCATGAACATTAGTAATAATTGGATCTACTACAGTTGAATATTTTATTAGAATAACCCTGAAATTAGAGCTGTCACTTATTTAGGGTATATCACACATCTATCGTATCATATTTTCCATGGTCCCTAGTCCAGCAGCGAACGTAAAGAAATCTGTGTTGCCGTATACCCTAGAGCTGGAGGACACATACCCGGTACTCACTGTAGAGGCACCAGACATGAACACCTAGAGCTGGAGGACACATACCCGGTACTCACTGTAGAGGCACCAGACATGAACACCTAGAGCTGGAGGACACATACCCGGTACTCACTGTAGAGGCACCAGACATGAACACCTAGAGCTGGAGGACACATACCCGGTACTCACTGTAGAGGCACCAGACAGGAACACCTAGAGCTGGAGGACACATACCCGGTACTCACTGTAGAGGCACCAGACATGAACACCTAGAGCTGGAGGACACATACCCGGTACTCACTGTAGAGGCACCAGACATGAACACCTAGAGCTGGAGGACACATACCCGGTACTCACTGTAGAGGCACCAGACATGAACACCTAGAGCTGGAGGACACATACCCGGTACTCACTGTAGAGGCACCAGACATGAACACCTAGAGCTGGAGGACACATACCCGGTACTCACTGTAGAGGCACCAGACAGGAACACCTAGAGCTGGAGGACACATACCCGGTACTCACTGTAGAGGCACCAGACAGGAACACCTAGAGCTGGAGGACACATACCCGGTACTCACTGTAGAGGCACCAGACATGAACACCTAGAGCTGGAGGACACATACCCGGTACTCACTGTAGAGGCACCAGACAGGAACACCTAGAGCTGGAGGACACATACCCGGTACTCACTGTAGAGGCACCAGACATGAACACAAAGAGCTGGAGGACACATACCCGGTACTCACTGTAGAGGCACCAGACAGGAACACCTAGAGCTGGAGGACACATACCCGGTACTCACTGTAGAGGCACCAGACATGAAAACCTAGAGCTGGAGGACACATACCCGGTACTCACTGTAGAGGCACCAGACATGAACACAAAGAGCTGGAGGACACATACCCGGTACTCACTGTAGAGGCACCAGACAGGAACACCTAGAGCTGGAGGACACATACCCGGTACTCACTGTAGAGGCACCAGACAGGAACACCTAGAGCTGGAGGACACATACCCGGTACTCACTGTAGAGGCACCAGACAGGAACACCTAGAGCTGGAGGACACATACCCGGTACTCACTGTAGAGGCACCAGACATGAACACCTAGAGCTGGAGGACACATACCCGGTACTCACTGTAGAGGCACCAGACATGAACACCTAGAGCTGGAGGACACATACCCGGTACTCACTGTAGAGGCACCAGACAGGAACACCTAGAGCTGGAGGACACATACCCGGTACTCACTGTAGAGGCACCAGACATGAACACAAAGAGCTGGAGGACACATACCCAGTACTCACTGTAGAGGCACCAGACAGGAACACCTAGAGCTGGAGGACACATACCCGGTACTCACTGTAGAGGCACCAGACATGAAAACCTAGAGCTGGAGGACACATACCCGGTACTCACTGTAGAGGCACCAGACATGAACACAAAGAGCTGGAGGACACATACCCGGTACTCACTGTAGAGGCACCAGACAGGAACACCTAGAGCTGGAGGACACATACCCGGTACTCACTGTAGAGGCACCAGACAGGAACACCTAGAGCTGGAGGACACATACCCGGTACTCACTGTAGAGGCACCAGACAGGAACACCTAGAGCTGGAGGACACATACCCGGTACTCACTGTAGAGGCACCAGACATGAACACCTAGAGCTGGAGGACACATACCCGGTACTCACTGTAGAGGCACCAGACAGGAACACCTAGAGCTGGAGGACACATACCCGGTACTCACTGTAGAGGCACCAGACATGAACACCTAGAGCTGGAGGACACATACCCGGTAATCACTGTAGAGGCACCAGACAGGAACACCTAGAGCTGGAGGACACATACCCGGTACTCACTGTAGAGTAGGGGTGGGCAACAGGCGGCCCGCGGGCCGGATGCGGCCCGCGGACCGATCGTGCCTGGCCCGCTGTGCCCCATTAGAGTGCAATGACAAGCGGCCCGACAGGCCGCTTGTCATTGCACTGCTCTCAGACGAGGCGCCGCTGAGGAAATCCCGGTCACGTCACAAGGTCAGCTGACCAGGATTTCCTCTGTTACCAAGCGCGCTGGGCGGCACGGGGGGCGGGCACTGCGCTTGGCGGCTGAGTGAGGAGAAGAAGCAGCGGCCAGCGAGCGGGAGCAAGAGGCCACATCAGCAGTGACTCCAGGCGGCATCATCGGACAGCGGGGATCGTCTGCCACTGTGACGAACAGGTAAACCCCCTTTCCTGCCAGCCCCTGGATCACTGCTTAAGCTGCCATATAGGTTTAAGGGTGGGGAGGCAGCTGAGTTAAAAACTACAATATGGGTTTAGGGGAGGGAGGGGATAGGGGGGTAGGGACTGTCTGCCGTAATGTGTAAAAAAGGGTGATGCTGTCTGCCGTAATGTGTAAAAAGGGGGACGATGTCTGCCGTAATGTGTAAAAAGGGGACGCAGTCTGCCGTAATGTGTAAAAAGGGGGACAATGTCTGCCGTAATGTGTAAAAATGGGGGCGCTGTCTGCTGTAATGTGTAAAAAGTGGACGCAGTCTGCCGTAAATGTGTAAAAAGGGGAACAATGTCTGCCGTAATGTGTAAAAACGGGGGCGCTGTCTGCTGTAATGTGTAAAAAGGGGGACGATGTCTGCCGTAATGTGTAAAAAGGGGACGCTATCTGCCGTAATGTGTAAAAAGGGGACTCTTTTTGAGTATTTTGTGTGTGGCCCTCGAATATTCGCTGGAAGTGTTAAGCGGCCCCCCAGCTGAAATAATTGCCCACCCCTGCTGTAGAGGCACCAGACAGGAACACCTAAAGCTGGAGGATACATACCCGGTACTCACTGTAGAGGCACCAGACAGGAACACCTAGAGCTGGAGGACACATACCCGGTACTCACTGTAGAGGCACCAGACAGGAACACCTAGAGCTGGAGGACACATACCCGGTACTCACTGTAGAGGCACCAGACAGGAACACCTAGAGCTGGAGGACACATACCCGGTACTCACTGTAGAGGCACCAGACAGGAACACCTAAAGCTGGAGGACACATACCCGGTACTCACTGTAGAGGCAACAGACAGGAACACCTAGAGCTGGAGGACACATACCCGGTACTCACTGTAGAGGCACCAGACATGAACACCTAGAGCTGGAGGACACATACCCGGTACTCACTGTAGAGGCACCAGACAGGAACACCTAGAGCTGGAGGACACATACCCGGTACTCACTGTAGAGGCACCAGACATGAACACCTAGAGCTGGAGGACACATACCCGGTAATCACTGTAGAGGCACCAGACAGGAACACCTAGAGCTGGAGGACACATACCCGGTACTCACTGTAGAGTAGGGGTGGGCAACAGGCGGCCCGCGGGCCGGATGCGGCCCGCGGACCGATCGTGCCTGGCCCGCTGTGCCCCATTAGAGTGCAATGACAAGCGGCCCGACAGGCCGCTTGTCATTGCACTGCTCTCAGACGAGGCGCCGCTGAGGAAATCCCGGTCACGTCACAAGGTCAGCTGACCAGGATTTCCTCTGTTACCAAGCGCGCTGGGCGGCACGGGGGGCGGGCACTGCGCTTGGCGGCTGAGTGAGGAGAAGAAGCAGCGGCCAGCGAGCGGGAGCAAGAGGCCACATCAGCAGTGACTCCAGGCGGCATCATCGGACAGCGGGGATCGTCTGCCACTGTGACGAACAGGTAAACCCCCTTTCCTGCCAGCCCCTGGATCACTGCTTAAGCTGCCATATAGGTTTAAGGGTGGGGAGGCAGCTGAGTTAAAAACTACAATATGGGTTTAGGGGAGGGAGGGGATAGGGGGGTAGGGACTGTCTGCCGTAATGTGTAAAAAAGGGTGATGCTGTCTGCCGTAATGTGTAAAAAGGGGGACGATGTCTGCCGTAATGTGTAAAAAGGGGACGCAGTCTGCCGTAATGTGTAAAAAGGGGGACAATGTCTGCCGTAATGTGTAAAAATGGGGGCGCTGTCTGCTGTAATGTGTAAAAAGTGGACGCAGTCTGCCGTAAATGTGTAAAAAGGGGAACAATGTCTGCCGTAATGTGTAAAAACGGGGGCGCTGTCTGCTGTAATGTGTAAAAAGGGGGACGATGTCTGCCGTAATGTGTAAAAAGGGGACGCTATCTGCCGTAATGTGTAAAAAGGGGACTCTTTTTGAGTATTTTGTGTGTGGCCCTCGAATATTCGCTGGAAGTGTTAAGCGGCCCCCCAGCTGAAATAATTGCCCACCCCTGCTGTAGAGGCACCAGACAGGAACACCTAAAGCTGGAGGATACATACCCGGTACTCACTGTAGAGGCACCAGACAGGAACACCTAGAGCTGGAGGACACATACCCGGTACTCACTGTAGAGGCACCAGACAGGAACACCTAGAGCTGGAGGACACATACCCGGTACTCACTGTAGAGGCACCAGACAGGAACACCTAGAGCTGGAGGACACATACCCGGTACTCACTGTAGAGGCACCAGACAGGAACACCTAGAGCTGGAGGACACATACCCGGTAATCACTGTAGAGGCAACAGACAGGAACACCTAGAGCTGGAGGACACATACCCGGTACTCACTGTAGAGGCACCAGACATGAACACCTAGAGCTGGAGGACACATACCCGGTACTCACTGTAGAGGCACCAGACAGGAACACCTAAAGCTGGAGGATACATACCCGGTAATAACTGTAGAGGCACCAGACAGGAACACCTAGAGCTGGAGGACACATACACGGTACTCACTGTAGAGGCACCAGACAGGAACACCTAGAGCTGGAGGACACATACCCGGTACTCACTGTAGAGGCACCAGACAGGAACACCTAGAACAGGAGGACACATACCCGGTACTCACTGTAAAAGCACCAGACAGGAACACCTAGAGCTGGAGGACACATACCCCGTACTCACTGTAGAGGCACCAGACAGGAACACCTAGAGCAGGAGGACACATACCCGGTACTCACTGTAGAGGCACCAGACAGGAACACCTAGAGCTGGAGGACACATACCCGTACTCACTGTAGAGGCACCAGACAGGAACACCTAGAGCTGGAGGACACATACCCGGTAATCACTGTAGAGGCACCAGACAGGAACACCTAGAACAGGAGGACACATACCCGGTACTCACTGTAAAAGCACCAGACAGGAACACCTAGAGCTGGAGGACACATACCCGGTACTCACTGTAGAGGCACCAGACAGGAACACCTAGAGCAGGAGGACACATACCCGGTACTCACTGTAGAGGCACCAGACAGGAACACCTAGAGCTGGAGGACACATACCCGTACTCACTGTAGAGGCACCAGACAGGAACACCACGTGGCACTACATAGCGGCACTGTAGGAGCAGCACTAGATATGCTCTGCCAGTGGTTTGTGGTTTCCTCAGTGGTTTCTGATACAAGAATGATTTTTGTTGGTATGCTGCTAAACAGCATTATGACTATTGTGCCTAATGGTGCTGTATGCGCAGTATTAATGTATGAATATAAATGCTCCCCGGGCTCTGCAGAGGTGCTCACTATGGGGAAAAGTGCACATCCTCAATATCCTGGTCAGGAGACCTTGACTATGCCAATCCCAGGATCTTCATACAGAATGCTACGTTACAGTACTGCATTTTCCAGGAAAACACTGCAGTATAGCATTACGTATGCAGATACAGCAGTCGCACACAGAATATAGGCATGCCGCATATCCTATTACTGACAGTGTAACATAGCATTCCATATGCAGATACAGCTGCAGTCACACACAGAATATAGGCATGCTGCATATCATATTACTGACATGTAACGTAGTATTCCGTATGCAGATATAGCTGCAGTCACACACAGAATATAGGCATGTCGCATATCCTATTACTGACAGTGTAACATAGCATTTCATATGCAGATACAGCTGCAGTCACACACAGAATATAGGCATGCCGCATATCATATTACTGACACTGTAACATAGCATTCTGTATGCAGATACAGCCGCAGTCACACACAGAATATAGGCATGCTGCATATCATATTACTGACACTGTAACATAGCATTCTGTATGCAGATATAGCTGCAGTCACACACAGAATATAGGCATGTCACATATCCTATTACTGACACTGTAACGTAGCATTACGTATGCAGATACACCTGCAGTCACACACAGAATACAAGCATGCTGCATATCCTATTACTGACACTGTAACGTAGCATTACGTATGCAGATACAGCCGCAGTCACACACAGAATATAGGCATGCCGCATATCATTTTACTGGCACTGTAACGTAGCATTACGTATGCAGATACAGCCACAGTCGCACACAGAATATAGGCATGCTGCATATCATATTACTGACACTGTAACGTAGCATTCCGTATGCAGATACAGCCACAGTCGCACACAGAATATAGGCATGCTGCATATCATATTACTGACACTGTAACGTAGCATTCCGTATGCAGATACAGCCACAGTCGCACACAGAATATAGGCATGCTGCATATCATATTACTGACACTGTAACATAGCATTCTGTATGCAGATACAGCCACAGTCGCACACAGAATATAGGCATGCTGCATATCCTATTACTGACACTGTAACGTAGCATTCCGTATGCAGATACAGCCACAGTCGCACACAGAATATAGGCATGCTGCATATCATATTACTGACACTGTAACGTGGCATTACGTATGCAGATACAGCCACAGTCGCACACAGAATATAGGCATGCTGCATATCATATTACTGACACGGTAACGTGGCATTACGTATGCAGATACAGCCACAGTCGCACACAGAATATAGGCATGCTGCATATCATGTTACTGACACGGTAACGTGGCATTACGTATGCAGATACAGCTGCAGTCATACACAGAATATAGGCATGCTGCATATCCTATTACTGACACTGTAACATAGCATTCTGTATGCAGATACAGCCGCAGTCACACACAGAATATAGGCATGCCGTATATCCTATTATTGACACTGTAACGTAGCATTCTGTATGCAGATACAGCCACAGTCGCACACAGAATATAGGCATGCTGCATATCATATTACTGACACTGTAACGTAGCATTCCGTATGCAGATACAGCCACAGTCACACACAGAATACAGGCATGCTGCATATCATATTACTGACACTGTAACGTAGCATTCTGTATGCAGATACAGCCACAGTGACACACAGAATATAGGCATGCTGCAGATCATTTTAATCAGCATAAGCTGCTTGTGTGTCCTATTCGCATATTAATGAGATTTAGACACATTTAAACAGAAAAAGTCACACATAAAAGCGCTACCGAGTCACACCAATGTGGTTCCGCTCCAAAGGCCTTCATCAAGGTGACATAAGAAGACAGTAGTTTTATTCAATATTTGGACATATTCTTTTTAACTAGAGGTTAGAATATGATATAAAAAACTATTATTGTGAACATTTGATCTTTAGATATTTGACATATTTTCAAGGAATACCCTGATTGAAATTGCGCAGGACCATTCTTCCATTGTTTTTTTTTCAGTCAATAATTATTTCCAGTTATTCTTTGTTACCAGTGTGCAATCTGCAGTTCTATTGCTCTCAGCGACCAGTGTGTAATCTGCAGTTATAATGCTCTTAGCTGCCAGTGTGCAATCTGCAGTTCTAATGCTCTTAGCTGCCAGTGTGCAATCTGCAGTTCTATTGCTCTCAGCTACCAGTGTGCAATCTGCAGTTCTATTGCTTTTAGCTACCAGTGTGTAATCTGCAGTTCTATTGCTCTGCTACCAGTGTGTAATCTGCAGTTCTATTGCTCGTAGCTGCCAGTGTGCAATCTGCAGTTCTTATGCTCTTAGCTGCCAGTGTGCAATCTGCACTTCTATTGCTCTTAAGGCCCGTACACACTGGTCAATATATCGGCCGTTCTCTTGAACGGCCGATATATATCGCGGGACCGTCGGCCAGTGTGTACGGCCAATACGTCTGTGAACTCTGTCGTTCATAGACGTATCGCGTCGGCCACGCAGCACAGCCGACGGCCAATATATCTACCGATATATTGGCGCGTCGCTGTGTGTGTACGGGGCGGTCGGCCGACCGCCCGTACACATGCTGCGGCGGCCAGGGGGTGATTGACAGCTGAACTGTTCATGATGTTAGTCCCCGACGGATCGGGCAGTGTGTATGCTGAACACACTGCTCGATCCGTCCATAGATATATCTGCAGATCAATTGATCTGCAGATATATCTATTAGTGTGTACCCACCTTTAGTTACCAGTGTGTAATCTGCAGTTCTATTGCTCTTAGCTACCAGTGTGCAATCTGCAGTTCTATTGCTTTTAGCTACCAATGTGCACTCTGCAGTTCTATTGCTCT